>NC_040084.1:633717-950575 GCF_003369695.1 Bos indicus x Bos taurus
AGTATTGATAACAAATCATAAAAATTTTAGTTATTTAAAAATGTTCATGTATCTGAGCTTGAGTGGTTCATAATCCAGGAAGTAATTTTTTAAAGTTGTTGGGTACCTACCTGAAGACTAGATATTGTACCAAGTCTTGGGGGGATTAGGAAAGGTCTCTAAGGTTAGGATGACCATATAATTTATAATCCAAACGGGGACACTTGAGTGTCGTGACTGCAGGCATTTTCTAGGGAAGTTAGAGACGGAGGAGGACACGTAACGCCTTCTGTAAGACAGTCACAGCTCAGGGTTAGTGATACGTGACAAATTAGGAGAATGTTCTAAATTGCATTGTAGGGTTTTGTGTTAAAAAGGAAAGAGGCTTTTTTAAATTGGTGACTTTTAGTTTTCCTGCAGAGTTGATTCAGAGGTATTGATATGCGTAGGCTTGGATATATAGCTCCTTATTTTGTATTTCAGTTTGTGGGTTGTTTTTCTGCTTAGTGAATTGTTATATTTTTTTCTTAGTGAATTATTTAGCTTTCTTTCCAATTTCTTTTCACATTGTGTTTCTGTTTTCCTTGGAGGATGTATCCAGTAAATTATTTTCATACTTTCCGCATTTTCCCTTCTGAAACATTTTCTTGGTTTCAGTCTTTTTAAATATAATTTCTTTTTTGGTTGATCTGTGTACTTCAGTGTATATTTGACTTCTTGGTATATTTAAACTAGTGAAAGAATAGATTGAATGCTAAAATGGAGATACAATGGAAGTACATTTATAAGGGCATTAGAATTCCTTTGAGGCTGTAATGAAACTCATGCAGATCCTATTGTGATAGATGGTTTAGTTTAGATTTAATTGCACTTGAATTTATTTGGTTTTATATATTTAAAGGTATTTAATATTTAAAACTGTATGATAACCTTGTTTGAAATGGGTAGTAATATAAAGGATCTTAATTAATTTTAGTCTCAGCTTATTTTTATAAAAAGGAAACTTGATAAAAAATATTTGTCTTATTGTAAAGTATAATATCAGTCTGAATTTTATAGAGGTTTTTTTCCTGCCTCAGAATTGATAGAACTTTGCTAATTATAAAATTTAACATATTTAAAATATGGTCCATCACGAGTAGATATTTAGTACATTTTCATTGAAATGGGAAAATGAATTTTATAGCTCAGAATAAATTGCACTGAAATAAAAATAAAAACACATGACAACATAACTAAGTTATTTTTATTTATTTTTTTCCCTTGTGATAGAACAAGTAAGAAATTTGCGACAAAGCACTATTGCCAAGCGTTCAAATGCAGCACCTTTAAATAGCACAAAAAAGGCATCTGGGAAGACTGTGTCTGCCCCTAAAGTAGGCATGAAACAACCAGAAAGGTGTCAGATTAAAGAAGAAGCTGGTACATCACCGAAATCAGAACACCAAAAAGAGAGCAGAAAGAGCAACCGACACAGTGGACAGGTTGAAGCAGCAGTTTCATCTTGTCTTGAAATGAAGGATGAAGCTGGATTAGATTCTGAGCAGAAGTGTAATAATCAGGGAGAAGCAAATGTGCCATCTCATGAGTTAAATTCTCCACTCCTTTCAGAGACTTGTATTAATATTGAAAAAAAGAAAAGTGAAACTCTGGAATGTAAAACCAAGTCTGTTAGCCCATTATTTAAGTTTTCAGATAAAGAAGAAGATGAACGAAACGATTCCATTTCAGGTAAAATGGATGAGACTATTGTTGAAGAAATGAAGGCGGAAGAAGTTGAACAAGAATCAAAGGTGACAGTTAAATTACCCCACAAAGATGACAATGTCATTAAGGAACCTGCATCTTGTGATGCTTTCTCTGGCAGTTCTGCTTGTACAAACCCAAACAAGACAGAAAAGAACTTTGTCAGTTTGTCTGGTTCTGTGGATAAAGTAAATGAATGTAGTTTGGAATTGCAGGATAGCATGGAAGTTGCTGTTAAAGCTAAGAACTCCCCTCTATTTCAAAGAAATGAAATAGAAATGGCTTATTGTAAAGGTACAGAGTCTAATGATAAGCAATTGGAGGGCACCAGATTTAATAAATCAAACTTGGAGGTGGTTAATACTGGTGCTTTTGAACCAGAAAGTAATACTTTAGAAAATGCTATTTGTGATGCACCTGACCAAAATTCAGAACAGTTGAATATTGTTGAAGATATTAAAATGGAGTTTCATGAAACAGCAACCCTTCAGGATGATAGAGATAGTCAGTCAAGTAGTGTTTCTTCTTTAGAATCAAAAAACATAAAATCGAAACATAAAAAACCTGTAATTCATCCTAAGCAAACCTTGACCACAGATACTCAGAAAAAAGTTGCTACAGCAAAGCATGAATTAATGCATAACAAAACTAAAGCTAATGTCAAAAGTGTGAAGCGGAATGCTGATGAATCAGAATCTAAGCAGAATTTTCATAGGCCAGTCAAAGTGAGAAAAAAACAAGTTGATAAGGATTCAAAGATTCAGAGTTGCATTTCTGGGGTTAAATCTGTGAAAAATCAAACTCATTCTATATTCAAAAAAACATCACAGGATCAAAATTTAGTACAGATTTCCAAACCCTTAACTCATTCTATGAGTGATAAACCTCATGGTCACCCTAGTTGCTCTAAAGAACCTCACCATTTTGTACAAACTGGACACTCATTGCAGGCCAGTCAGAAACAGTGCCATAAGCCCCAGCAGCCGACCCTAGCCGTGAGAACCAATAGTCATGCGAAGGAAGAGCTGGAGCATGCAGGTGGTGGAGAACATTTAAAGGAAGAAGAAAAATTGAAATTAAAAAAACCTGAGAAGAATCTACAACCCCGCCAAAGAAGAAGCAGCAAAAGTTTTTCTTTGGATGAGCCACCGTTGTTCATTCCAGACAACATAGCTACTGTAAAAAGGGAAGGCTTAGATCATAGCTCTTCATTCGAATGCAAATATATCTGGACTCCCAGCAAGCAGTGTGGGTTTTGCAAAAAACCACATGGCAACAGGTGTGTGTGTGTGTGTGTGTATGTATGTATGTGATATGTATATTAAAGAGAAATTGCTATTTTTTAGAGTGAGATTAGTGGGAGAACTTTTTATAGAAAGATGATTTAATATGCAAAGACTTTTGCAAAAACAAACCCCCCCCCTCAGTCCTGGATGATAGAAAGATGGAGCCACTGTTCAGTATTCTAGAACACTTTAAAATACATAGTCTGACCAAAAACTGATATATATGGAATTGTTTTGTCATTGTAATCAGTTAGACTGTAACTTAGTCATTGCATCTTAAAAAAAAATCAGAAAAATCTTATAGTGCTTTGGGCCTGTAAGTTATATGTTATTTTGTTTGGCTTGAAAAGAATTAGTAATAAAATGTGAAGGGCATAATGGAGATTTTATATATATATACACACATACACTTTTGTTTGTTTATTTTTAATGAAGCAGTTACTCTGACTTAATACTGCTACTTTATAACTATCAAACTTGACTTTAGAATGAAATTTGATAGCTAAAACAACTATTAAATTACCCAGGGGAATTTTGTATGTAACATGGGATGGAGTGAAACATATATTTTGTTTTTTGCTATTTTAGTGATTTGGATTTTCTGTGAATTCTCCTCTTTTAGGAGGTGATTTTATAGTGCTGCCCTTGACATTCTTTCCACAGGACTCAGTGTTACCCCTAGTTTTATGACACTGCCATCCTCTCCGCTTCCCCTCTGCCCCCTCCCCACCCCCCCTGTATTTTTTATTTGCTAGCTTTTTCAGAAAAAGAGAACAAGAGATGAAGTGGAGTTTTCAGCTACAAGATTATCCTGTTCAAGTGTTGAGATTGCTGTTGGAACTTCTAACAACATTGATATAATAAAAGAACATTATAACTTACACACTGTAATATTATCTTTACTCATGAAAGTGAATGTTAGTATGAAAATGAAACTCTTTAGGGAGGGACAGTTTAGTGCAGTGTGCTGTACTACATTATTTGGTGTGGAAGATGGTGGTTGGGAGTTGCTGGGGCTGTTCTGTAAAAAATAACTTTTACATCAAGTTCCTTCATTTGTGATTCAGCCTGTAGCCTATTTTTAGTGTCAGCGGTTACTTTATAACAGCATATTCCCAGTTTTTAAAACTTCTGACTTATTTGAATATAGTGCTACATTTGCCCTCACTTTTGTGCTCTTTATGCTTTTTTGTTTGCTTGTTTAAAATACCTTATTAAAATATTCTAAAGTGGGCTTAAGAGAATTAAGGGCTGGATGGTCCTTATGTATTTTAGAAGACCTTGTTTCTTTGCAAGCATCTTCTAAAAATGATCACACTGACGTGTTGTCAGAGTAATCAGATAGAAGCCTTAAAGTGAATGAGTTTCTGCATGAAACTTTGGCCTAGAGTTGGAAGCCATGGTATAAAGTAGCTTTTTTGAGATAACTTCTGTTATGATGGCCTGGTCCTCAGGAGTTTGCCCAGGCTTTTGAATGAAGACTGTCACTTCACCAACATCAGTTATTTTCCTAATACGAAGATTTAGTGTTAAGTCTCATTGTTCTTTTACCTAAAGCTGCCTTTTGGATCTACCCTATAAAACCTAGAATTTCTTTGTCTCCATCTGGAAAATGACCTAATATTCTAATATTAGATGTGTAGGGATTTTGAGTTTACCCTATGTAATTGAAATGAATATTATAATATTGGAAAATCAATTTTGGAAGCAACATTTCTCATTACTTCAATTATGTGAATAAAAAAGCTTAAGTTATTGATTGTTTTTTTCTTTACATGTTAATTAGCCTTCACTACTTTGATGCGTTCTGCTTGTATACACTGAGGTTACTCAAAAAAATGCAACCGCCATGCAGCATGTAATTTTCCTAGTTTAATCCATGTTAAGTACATGAATTTATTAGGAAGGACATATGTGGAAATAATTTTCATCCATTTCTTTCATCTCATGTACTAGCTACATTCAGTAAAAACTATTTGTTAATGTGACTTTTTTTTTAGCACTTGTGATATATTTATTCCTATAAACGTTATTTTATTACTTCAGCATTTTATATATAATACAACTGAGGTTAGCTTCATGTTTATGCTTCCATTTGGAAATTATATTTTTAAATACAGATTTGTTCATTGCGTGGCCAAATGTAATATTTGACCTTAAGAAACTTCTGTACATGTCCTAAAGGCAGTAAGCATCGACTGCCTTACGGTTTACGCTTCATCCTGTTTCAGCTTCCATTTATTTTCCGGATTCTCCTTACAGCTAAGGCATATTCATTATTGTAAAAACCAGACTATTTAATCGTTTTTTTTAAAGTTACCTTTAAACTTCTTTTTAAACATAAACTAGTTGGCATTTTGGAAGGAAGAACTCTTAGTCTTTTCACAATACCTATGTTGTAGTTTCTAGTATTCCCTCCCTCTCCAAGTGACATTTGCATCTTCAGTTTGTATTACACTTTCTTGTCCAGTTTTAAAAGATTAGTTCATTGGATGAAATTTAGAAACAAAAAAGTCTACTTAGCATAATTGAGTCATAGCTTTAAGCAAGAAACCTTTTTCTTAAAAATGGAAATTTTCTCTTAGTGATTCTGGTTTTTCTCAGGAGTTTACAGGTTTGATAGATAAATATTTTTCTCTGCAGATTAGATTGTTAGTGACAACAACAATAATTTAGTGTTTATGTGGAAATCATTTTATCCTAGGGAAGAGTGAGTACATGTACATTCACAGTAATACAGTCTCAATTACTTTTATATCTAGAACATGATGGCTCATCTTAAAATATCTCTGTTTGTGACTTTTTAAGAACAGGAATTCTCAACGTTGCCTTTGTGGTTTGCTCTGAAGAAACATGGAAATTTTCTAAGAATATGTTTTAATTTGTGCCAAAAAGATTAGAATTAGGATTACATTTTAAACTGTTTAAATTATAATAGAATTTAAAATTTTGTGTATGAACATATAACAGTAGTAGAACACAACAGATATTTTTAAAGTTTTCCATTTAACTGATTTCATGCTGACTTGGTCCAATTAATTCAGAGCTAAACTTCACATGTTAATTGTTTTTGGTGAAATATTTAACACCCAGGTTATAGTCTTCTTTGAGTGATTTTGCCTGTTGGTGATGAGAATTTCAAGGACAGAGCAGAAAGTAGGAGAGTATGTTCACTATTTGATCCATACTCCATTTTTAAGCCATGAGAAATATGAAAAGGGAAGACAATGTATCTTCTCTTTTTTGAAAAGCCATTTAAAAATATATATATGGTTATAAAGTTTGTAATACTGCTAATTATTTCCTTTTTTGAAATTCTCCGGTTTCATTTTCAAGTCAATTACATTTTCCCTTAGGACATGGTAATAATATTCATCAGTGTAATTTTTTGGTTTTTCAGAATTATATTTTAAGTATATTACTTACATAAAATATAAATCATTAAGATTACATCTGTGGTTGGCACTATAGTTTTGAGATTTGTTTTTCAGAGCTTCTCAAGTTCGAGGAGGTATTTCCAGAATAAACTTGGGGTATGGTGATATAGTGAATGCTTTCTACATAATAAAGTGACTCTTCCCTGGTCAAATAAAGATTTGAAATTTCCTAATATGTGCTTTATAGTTTGTTAGTTAGGTTTGGATTTGGGACAAAAGCATAGCCATGGTCATAGTTGAAACTATTCCAGGCTTGCTTTGAAGAAATTGTTAATATAGCTGTGATGGGGAACACATTAGCTTTCCTTCAGTATTTCAAAAGAATCAACCTAGGTAGTTATTTTCAAGAAATGGGAGTTCTTACAACTTTGCAGTCTGAAATAGAAGAACTTTTCTATTTTTTAAGCTTTGTATTTTTCTGTTGGCTATATGATCTGTATCAATGAAACATGCAATAGACCTATCTAAAATCTTCCACGCCTAGAAACCATTTCTATCTTGCAGACAAATACCACATTGTTAGAAAGTTTTCTCATTAGGGCTATGAATCCAAAATATTCTGTATTTTTACTTAAAGCATGAGTTTTGTTTTTTTAATTTGTGTTTTTCAATGATTTTTTTTTTTAATGAACCATGGAAGAAATGGTGACTTAACCCTAAAAAGCTAGCATAAGTATCACCACTTCAAGAATGGTGAATTACAGACATGAAAAAACAAAGTTTCCTTAGTGCACAGCAGTGGTTGGTCCACAATATAGACAAGGGCACACGAGATGGAAGAGTGGAGTGGTCTGCAGTCAGGGACTTGATTTCAAGATATCCTGCAAGGTTTGAAACTCAGGCTCTGAATTTTATAGTCTCTGAGTTAAAATAGGACCTCTGATTATATTTAGAGAGAGTAGGCTATATCACCCAGTATATTACCTTTAGCATCTTACTGGACAATATTTTAAAAGGAGTTTACACTGGCATCTGTTGCCACCAACTGCTTTATTTTACCATTTCAGTTTGTACTCGTGGATTATGGTTTAATATGCAAGTCTACTGTGTTTCAAGTGTCTGTAATTATATGTTTGTAGGGCTTTTGTACGGAGAAGGCAGTGGCACTCCACTCTAGTACTCTTGCCTGGAAAATCCCATGGACAGAGGAGCCTGGTAGGCTGCAGTCCATGAGGTCACCAAGAGTCAGACACGACTGAGCGACTTCACTTTGACTTTTCACTTTAATGCATTGGAGAAAGAAATGGCAACCCACTCCAGTATTCTTGCCTGGAGAATCTCAGGGATGGGGGAGCCTGGTGGGCTGCCGTCTATGGGGTCACACACGACTGAAGCGACTTAGCAGCAGCAGCAGCAGGGCTTTTGTAAATAGGCATTTGATCTAATATAACCTCTTCTATGATTAATTAAGTACAGTAACAAAGTTTTGTCATTGGTGGTGGCACTATTCTTATCAAAATCAGCACAAAGTTTTTAGATCATTAAAGAACGTATTTAAATTCTCCTAAATCTTTCAGATATACCATGAATTACTAACCTGAAGAAGAAAAAAAGAAAATTAAACATAATTAAGCTTTTGTCATTTTCTTAACAGTGGGTTGAAAAGTATGTGAAAAAGATAATTTCACCTTCAAATTGCTGTTTATGCATCTGTTTTGCTATTTTATTCTAAAGTAATTCCAAATATTCTAAGTTAAAAAAGCGAACTTTTTAGAGTGGTAAATATGCCCTTAGTCTTTAATTGGCTAGTGAAATTATTTGTTAGATAAAATGCAGTAAAGAGGAACTACAAGGAGACTGTTTGGAAATTAAAGAAAACTCAGCCTGAAGAGTAATATCTTCATGTTGATAGTTGGTCATTATTTGGGAAAACAGGTTTATTATCTGAGGTACAAGGTCAAGTAGTAAGCTCACACTCAAAAGTATGTAAAAAATTCTTAAGCTAAATCAGTCTGACATGATGAACCAGAATATTTTGAGCTCTAAGAATAGTTACATAGTTAAGGTGGTTAATAAGGAACAGTCAGTGAGGCTCAATTAGTTTTGAGTTGCATTTTTGTTGCATCTGGTTTTTCTTTTTGTCACTTAAATTAGTTGGGTAAGTGACTCCAATTTTATGTATAAATTCAGGTCTATGTGGTAAATGTAACTTGGATAGGTTGAATGTCAAAGCTTATCACTCTTCTCAGTGGAGAAATACCCTTATTCTGTATGTTAATTATTCCATACAGTATGCAGACAGACCAGTTGCCCTTTGTTTTTATCTTTATGTGCTCCACCAACCTTCCCCCCTACCTCCCCCCCAGTATTTTCTCACTTACATTAGAGGGGAAATACTGACTTCTTTAAAAAGTTTCATTTTCATACAATATTCTTTTCTTGGAGAACTTGGACACTGTTGAACTGATAGAATGTGTAAGGACAGAAAACATGCACAATACCACAATACAAAAAATTCAGTTTAGGCTCACTTGGCATTGGTTTTTTAGAAAATGTATCAAATCAGAGTGTTCTTTTTTCTTTCCAGGTTTATGGTTGGCTGTGGGAGATGTGATGACTGGTTTCATGGTGATTGTGTTGGGTTAAGTCTTTCTCAAGCACAGCAAATGGGAGAGGAAGACAAAGAATATGTGTGTGTAAAATGTTGTGCTGAAGAAGATAAAAAGACTGAAATAGCTGATCCAGATATTTTGAGAAACCAGGCTAAAGTTGAAATCCATAGTGAAGATAAAGCAATGGAATATGAAAAGCTTGGGTTACCAAAGCACACTACAACAAATGATAAAACCAAGTATGTAGATGATACAGTGAAGCACAAGGTCAAAATTTTAAAACGGGTGAGCTCATTACGCATTCTTTTTATTTAAGAACTTGTGTAGACTGAGAATTTGAAATTTTTTAGATTTCACTGTAGTGTACATTTTCACATTTATTTTTCCACAAAAATGAAGGTTTGCTTAAAATGTTTTGTTAGTTTTGGTGAAACCAGTTAGTGACATCTTCGAAATATGCAGATTTATTCCTTAAGTCTTTGGTATTTGGATTTTCAGTGGTAGAATGTGTATGTGATCTTGTGGGGCTAGATATAAATTGTGCTTACTGAGAAGTTTTTCTAAAAAGCTTTTCAGTCCATAAATATCTGTGAATCCTTAAAACCACATTTGGAATTATTATTTTCAAGTGCAAGAGTTCTCTCTGTAAGGAAATGTAATCTTCATTCTTTTGATTTTTGTTCCCAGTATTTGCTTGGAAGCCTTACTTCATAATTTCTCCCTTATAATGTTGTGCCTTAAAAAGTTAGTTTCCCCTCATCTTTCATTTTCAACTACTGTATTTTCTAAAGAGGGAGAGGGTGGGAAGATTTGGGAGAATGGCAATGAAACATGTAAAATATCATGTAGGAAACAGAGTTGCCAGTCCAGGTTCGATGCACGATGCTGGATGCTTGGGGCTGGTGCACTGGGACGGCCCAGAGGGATGGTATGGGGAGGGAGGAGGGAGGAGGGTTCAGGATGGGGAACACATGTATACCTGTGGCGGATTCGTTTTGATATTTGGCAAAACTAATACAATTATGTAAAGTTTAAAATTAGAAAAAAAAAAAGTTTTAAGATATTTAGTCAATTACAGGAGAAGTGTATAAAGGACACAGCCTTTTATTTAATTAAGTTTTATTTTCCTTGTCTACCTTTTTTATACTATGATTTTTTAAATCATTGGTTATTCTTGTAGGTGGCTCTAGGGAGGAAACACTGGTAACAAACATATATGGATGGTCAAATATAATAATTCCAAGATACAGTGAACACAAGTTATAGAGTTGGAAGGAGCCTTGGAAATTTTTTAGTCTGACCATTCAGATTAAAGAACATAGGCATGTTTTCTCTAAAACTTTATTACTTACAAATGCAGTTTTTCCAGACATTCCTTATGTGACAAATCTGGATTAAATTCCAGTTTGCCAAATCCTTGTGGCATCCAACATTTTCTGTCTACCAAGACTTTCTCAGAATTAGATTATGTCCTCCTAATATTTACTATTTTTCTGTTGATTTGATTAGCACCAAAGTAATGGATAATATAGAACTGAGTGCTGTCGCAGATGGTTCATAGCAAGCCTTTGGGAAGGTTCTTTTAATGTTTAATCATCATTTCTTGGGTACAGTTTCTTGGCCACTCAGAAATATAACATTGTTTTGTCATAGAAAACCTCCATCTTGTCTAAAAAGACATTATAAAGCATTAACACTGAGTGTTTTAAGAACCCTCTAGCCAGTCTTACCAGATACGGAATTGAGGTTAGTCTGATTTCATAAGTAAATACATGAATGAAGTGATTACTGCTTCCTTTTCTTTTTCATGTTGAATTGTTGAATCTTCTTTGAACTACTCTGAGTTTAGTTTATGGAATATGCTTTTAAAAGATCACTTCTTATGATTTTATATTGAACTATTTATTGAGTTCCTATTGTGTGCCAAGCATGATACCAGATTTGAGTATGTATCACTGATTGAGATATGTTCCTGCTCTCAACTCTAGTTGGAGAGGTAGAAAATAAGTAAATAAAAAAGAGGATTCCCTGTCCAGAGAAAATCAGTGTTTTTTTTTGTATATATTGTCTTCCTAAAAACTATGATTTTATTGCTATACATAATGTTCTTATTAATATGATATTACTTGTTTCCAAGGGTCTCCAAATTCTGGTTTCATTTGTAGTTCTTTGTGGGTTATAATTGTAGCTACACTGAACATTTGATACTTTTATAGGTAAATATGACTTTGTTCTAGATAGTAGTAAAGAAAAATATAGATAATTGATATCTTTATAATTTCTCCCTGCCATTCTTTTTTTTTCATATCCACATGCGACAAACGGAAATCTTATATTTAATTTTCTTTCTAGTACAATTATTGGGAATATAATCTCAGTGTTTTTAGGTTCCCTTTTATAGACTACTGTGTGTTCTGCAGAAAATAGGTGCTAAACAGGTGGGTTTTGGAAGAAAGGATGAAGGTCCTTCTTGCTGTTGAGAGTTATGTGTATCTTCACAGAACAGTTACTGGGCCAAAGACTGGGGCATGATCTTAAAAAGCTGTCGTGCTAATTAGGTTTAATTTGTTTCATCTACATACTTATGAAGGTTGCTTTGTATTTTAAAGGTAGTTTAGTAGTTTTCATTCTAATGAATTAAATACTATTTTTCCTAGGAATCTGGTGAAGGCAAAAACTCATCAGACTGTAGGGATAGTGAAATTAAAAAATGGCAGCTAGCACCTTTTCGAAAGATGGGACAACCAGTGTTACCTCGGAGATCCTCAGAAGAAAAAAGTGAAAAAATGACAAAAGAGTCTACAACCGTTATTTGCACAGGAGAAAAAGCTTCAAAACCAGGTAATAAGAACAGTAGAAATTATTGTATACTAATGTTTTTATATTTTAATGGCAAGAAAAATAGTTTAGGTGATTGACTTTACTTGAAATAAGACATTATTGTTTGGAATTCTTGGGAAGTACTAACAACCTCAGTAAGATTTAAATACTAATGGGAAATTACAGATAATAGGGAGATAAATAAAATAATAGGGAGACAAAAAAAATTAGAGAATTTAGGCACTGAGGAAAAACTTGACTAATGGAATAGAGAGTCAAGGTCAAGGGGAGTGGGAGGAATTTGTTTCAAAGAAAATGGAGGCAGTGGGATCTGAAGGAATGCAGAATTGTTTTGGAGGCAGGAATCCACAGAGGGCACTGCTGAGCTGAAGGCTTTGAAGTGGAAGCAGTCTGCATTTGAAGAGCAAGAAGGTCCCTGTGGAATGGTTAGAATGTTACAAATACAGGAGGGATAGAATGGTGGCAGAAGGTGAGTTGAGAGAAAATTATGTAGAAACTCTGAGGCCATGACAGGAGTTTATTGTTTTTTCTGAATAGAGTGGGGAGCCTTTAGAGGAATTTATTATAGGGAATGCTGGTTCACTGTTTTTTTTTGTGGAGACTGGACTGTCAGGAAATAGGAGAGAAGGAGAGTAGACTGGTTAGGAGTCTACCAGGATCTATGAGAAAGGATGGTAGCCTGAAACAGCACAGTAAGGGTGGTGAAGGTGGTCAGGTTCAGATACGTTTTATAGTAGACTTGGTAGAACTTGGTGACAGGTTAGATGTAGGTAGGTGAAAGAAAAAAGAGTCTTAGCAGATGATTAGATCAGTGTTGGTGTTCTTTGTGGAGATGAGAGAGATTTGGGGAGGAAAAATTGAAAAATTATGTTTTGGGTATTTTGAAATACTTCCTAAGAGACCCATAAGGAGATACTTAGAGTAAATCTTTGGCTGATGAGTCTGGATTTTGGGCCATGCAGTATAAATTTGGGATTTAATGGTGCTTAGTTGTTACTTTAAAGCATGCACTTAAATGTGAAGAGCTATGTAGCGAGTTTGAGGATGAAGGAACAGAAGCAGAAGCCTCGGGGCATGTCAGCATTTAGAACTTGGGCAGGAGAGAGGCTCCAGCAGAGGAGATCAAGAGATGGCCTTTGATGTAAGAGAACTGAGAGACCAGGGCGACCTGGAGGCCAGGTTAAGTTCTGAGAAGAAAGTAATGATCAACTGTCAGATGCAGTCTTGATAGCTATTTGGGCTTCCCTCATACCTCAGTTGGTAGAGTCTGCCTGCAATGCAGGAGACCTGGGTTCGATTCCTGGGTTGGGAAGATCCCTTGTAGAAGGAAATGGCAACCCATTCCAGTATTCTTGCCTGGAGAATCCCATGGGCAGAGGAGCCTGGGAGTTCATGGGGTCTCAGGAATCAGACATGACTTAGCAACTAAACCATCCAACCAACCAGTGGGGCCAAAAGCCAGTTGTAGTGGTGGATGGAAGAATGGAGGGTGAGGAAGTGCAGATGGTGATTGTGCATAACTAGGAATTTTGCTGTTAAAGGAAATAGAAATGGTGTAATGACCTGAGTGACTTGAGGCGGATATGAGGTCAGGATTTCTCTTTAAGAAGATAACATGTTTGTAAGGTTATTGGGAATGATCCAGTAGGGAGAGAATTTGATGAGGTAGGAGAGAGATGATGGTTGAGGTTCAAAGTCCTTGAGATCAGAGGGGATGGGATTCCCCCGGAGGGGTTGGTCATAGGAAGGGACAGCTGATGCACTGTAATAGTAGGAAGGCTGCATGCAGAAGGAGCGGGGACGTGTGAGTGAAGTTAGTAGGTTTGGTGATGGGAAAACAGGTTACATTGTTTTTATTTCCTTAGTGAAATATGAAGTGAGAAAGTCAGATGAGGTTGAAGTTGGAGAGGCAGGTATTATTGGTTTGAGAAGAAAGAAGAAAAAGCCTAAAATACATGTTTTGGAAAGTGGGAGAGCAAATTTAAATTCTAGGACCTTTTAATAGGATTAGGGCAGTACATTGAGCTATCCACTTGAGATTTTTAGTTATAAATTTAAAGTGAGATCTGTTAGCACCAGTTCTTGCTTTCTCCAGTTATCTTTAGCTGTTTGTAGGCTATTTGGGTGAAGGATAAAAGTTAGCTTTCACCAGGTTATCATTTTTGTCAATGTAGATGTTTAAAGGAGAGAGAATAAAGATGCTAAGGCTACAAGGGAAAGGTACATTTTGGGCTATCTGATCACATTGTGTGGATATATATAAAAATAAAATGAACTTCCCTGGTGACTCAGTTGTAGCAAATCTGTTTGCCACTGCAAGAGACATGGGTTTGATCCCCGTGTCAGGAACATCCCCTGGAGAAGGAAATGGCCACCCACTCCAGTATTCTTGCCTGGAAAATCCCATGGACAGAGGAACCTGGTGGGCTGCAGTCAATGGGGTCGCAGAAGAGTCAGACAAGACTGAGTGACTAAACAACAACATATATATTCCCTTCTCCAGGGGAACTTAGTTTCTAAGTAAAACTCATTTAGAACTTTTTTTTTTATGTATAATTGCCATATAACATTAGTTTCAGTTGTACCATATAATGTTTTGATATATGTATATATTGCAAAATGGTCCACTGCAATAAGTTTAGTTAACATCTGTCATCATACATAGGTTAGAATTTCCTTGTCAAGAGTATTTCAATGTGGGATATGGATTCTGATCTAATGATTTAAAAAAAGGGATTTTTTTTTTTTTTTTTCTCGTGGCACATGGGATCTTAGTTTGCCAACCAGGGATGGAACCTGCACCCCTGCAGTGGACACACACTGTCTTAACCCCTGGACCACCAGGGAAGTCCCTAAAAGTAGTGATATTTAATCAGTCAGCTCTGTTATAAACTTATATTGTACATTAAAAAGGAAAATATTTTTTTAAAAGCAGCTTAGTGAGTTTTGATATCCATTTAAATTAGGTGCTCATGAGAAGCAGGAGATAAAGAAGAAGAAAACTGAAAAGGGACTGCCTGGTGTGCATCCTCCAGCCGTTCCTGCTTCCAAGCCTTCTGCAGACCAGATCCGACAGAGTGTCCGGCATTCTCTAAAAGACATTCTTATGAAAAGGTAACACACATTGATAATGTAGAAGATTGAATAATGTACGCTTCATGTATTTGAAAAATAATTGAGTTATTCTAATTTTAAGACTTACAGACTCAAACTTGAAGGTACCAGAGGAAAAGGCAGCAAAAGTTGCCACAAAAATTGAAAAAGAGCTTTTCTCTTTTTTTCGGGACACAGATGCTAAATATAAGAACAAATACAGAAGTTTGATGTTCAATTTGAAAGATCCTAAAAACAACGTAAGTATATATATATATATTTTTTTTTTTTAACGTAAGTATATTTTGTTCATGTCTGGACATTTATGTTCCCAGCTTTCCTACTGAGCACATACACAACACGTAGGGGTTAATAATTTAACACAATAGATCTATAATTTATTTCTTGAAGCGAGACCAGTAATTTTAATAAAGTCTTCTGCTATTGAATTGAGTTACAAATTCTGCACAGTGGTGACTAGTGTTATACAGTGTCTTTTAAAATATAAAATACTAAATATGTCTTAACCTGATTTATGTGAATTCTTTCCTTTATGTCCTTTGTTTAATCCAGGTCATTAAAAAATTGATTCCTGTGTAATCTTCAAAAATCTGTTAAGGAAAATTTTATAACACTATAATTAATACTTTCTGATTTAAATTTGAAAGTAGAGCTACGCTGCTTAAAATAATTTACATTTTGATAAAAAGATAGCTTTTAAAATATTGTTATTAATTTAAAAATGACTTTAATTTTAAAAATCTTTTAGCAATGGAGTAAACTTTAATTGAATAACTGATCTTTTCCTAGGGTTTTTTTATTTGGGACTTAAGAGACTGTGGGTGTAGATTCAAACTCCTTAAATATTTGCTTAAGTTTTACAAGGTTTTCACATGAGTGCAACAATTTGTGTAATGATACTTGCTGTAAGTGTGATATGAGATATTTTCTTGAAGTCTTCTAACTACTACTTAAGAAAAATCTTCATGTAAATTCTGCTGTCATGGTCCAGGGGATCAGATACTTTTTGAATTATATAATCTAAAAACTTTTCTTCAAGTAAATACTTACTTCCTTTAGGTTTTTTCTTGTAATTGGTTCTTTGCTTGGGAGTTCCCACAAAGCCTGTTAGGGTTCAAAGATGAGAAGTTTTAAGAATACGAAAGACTGTGTTCAGTAAAGTTCCTTTAGGCAGTAGCTTTTATGTAGTCATGGGTTGGCTGTTGTGATAGTATGTGTCCCTGGGAAGACTTAATACAGTTTTGGATAGATGTTGTAAAAACTTCACCACCATACATGCTTCTCCATTATGTGTTGATTTTTATACAAAATGTTTATTTTGCTGCCTTATTTGATGTTTCTAGAACACAAGGCTGTTATTTATTTTATTTGTAGTAGGTGATATGTGAATCATTAAACATTTGTAAATCAGATTTCAAAATTGCATCTTTATGATGTTTCTATACAGCAGCTTCTCCTTTTAAAAGTGTTTTCTCTCCTTCCCATTTTTAAATACCTCCAGATATTATTTAAAAAAGTGCTGAAAGGAGAAGTAACCCCTGATCACCTTATAAGAATGAGTCCAGAAGAGCTAGCTTCTAAAGAGTTAGCTGCTTGGAGACGAAGAGAAAACAGACATGTAAGATTATCTATGAATATGTGTTTGTCTATATTAAAACGTACATTTTTTAGCCACAGAGAAAAGGTATATACACAGAGGAAATTAAACTCAGAGTACACAGTTACATACCTTTTGTTCTGTACTTCTCATTACTTATCCTCCATTACTGCTAAGTTGCTTCAGTCGTGTCCGATTCTGTGCGACCCCATAGACTGCAGCCCACCAGGCTCCTCCATTCATGGGATTCTCAGGCAAGAGTACTGGAGTGGGGTGCCATTACCTTCTCCGCATCCTCTGTTAGCCTATTCTTAAATTTTTTCTGTTTTCTTTTCTGTTCTGCTTTTTCCTCATTTTCTCGTTATCAGCTTACATAATCTTATATTTTGTAAATCAGAAGGGTGGAAAAATTGGTCAGTCTATTCTCACTCACATTTGCACATTTCACAAACACAATTTGAAGATTATGAATTTTGGTAATTTGTACAGCCAAATTAAGTCAGAATGAAAAAGTTTATGTTTATAACCCCATAATATTCAGTTTCAAATACCAAATGCTTTGAAAAATAAGGGCTTCTTTTTCCCCTGTTACAAATTTATTGATAAAATGTGATCCTGAAGTGTCATGTATGAAAGTTCATAGTCACAGAAATACTTTTTGTTAAGTGACAGTGTTCCAGATTTAACTTCTGGGGAGTGTTAGAACATCAGGTTAAGAACCTAAGAGGAACTTGTTCTCATTTATTTCTCTGTGGCAGCTGCTAAAATAGTAGATTAGAAAGCAGATTTTAAATGTAAATATTATGTTTCATCACTTTGCAAATAACATTGCACTTCAATTGCCTCCAGTTACTATACATTGACCTGGAGAAGGAAATGGCAACCCTCTCCAGTACTCTTGCCTGGGCTATAGTTCATGGCGTTGCAAGAATCGGACACGACTGAGCGACACACACACACACACACACACACACACACACACTCTATATATTGAAACCTTTCTGGGCTGAGATATGAGGTCTCATTCTTAAAACCCTAGCACTTAAAACAATCTCTGACATTTGCAAGTACTCAGTATATATTTGTTTTTTGACAGACAAACTAAAGGTTAAAAACCATCTATGATTTTAATTGTAAAGTATTTCTTTAAAATATTTCCTGTTAGACCATAGAGATGATTGAGAAAGAGCAGAGAGAAGTGGAAAGACGACCTATCACAAAAATAACACATAAAGGTGAGATAGAAATTGAGAGTGATGCTCCAATGAAAGAACAGGAGGCAGCCATGGAGATTCAGGTAAATGATGATGATAAAAATAGCATGTTTTATAGTGCCGAAAACATGAGGATTCAGAAAAGGTTTATTTGCCTAATATTCTTAAAGCAGAAAAAATAATTTTTTAAACTGTGTTTATTAGAGTAGTTTGATGGTTTTTTGAGAGTGTTTAAAGTATTGTTTCTCTCTATGAAGCGTACAGACCACCTGCATCAGACACAGACAGTTAAACACTTGATAAGGTAGATTCTTAGGGTCTTTATGATTTAGAAATTTTCTTAGTAGGCCTTAAACTCTGTAGGTGCTTCTTAGGCAGACTGTACTTTGAGATCTGGTGTGACTTTTCTTATTTTCAAACATCAGTGAGGTAATAATATGAAATCTTATTTGAGGCCTTGGAGAATAGGAATGTTTGAGTTTTTACTCCATTTTATGTCATAATTAACATCTAGCACTTATTTTTTAAAGAAATAGTGAGAAACAACATATGACTGGGACAGTTTCATTTTGGGGAAAAAATAGCAGTATGAAATACAAGTTCATATATAACTGAGACCAACTTTTTTCTGTTAACCTAATTTTTACTTTTACTTTTGTTAGGAACCTACAGCTAATAAGTCAATGGAGAAGACAGAAGGATCTGAAAAACAAAAAGGAGAGGTTGACTCGATGTCTAAAGATACCACTAGTCAACACAGACAGCATCTTTTTGATCTTAACTGCAAAATTTGCATAGGTAATTGGAATTATTTCTTCCTAAAATCTTGCTTTCATTTTGAAATGTGGACACTTGTGATTTAAGTTGGCTTTTGTTTCCCCAGTGTTGGTGTGAGTCAGTCTATGACTTAAAGGGTAGTAGTGAAATCAGTTTAGTGAGTAGTAACTAGCATTTCAGAACAAACAAAAACAGAAAATGGGAAACATCACAGTGAATTACACTGATAAAGATAAGTGCAATTTTGAGAGACCATGTTGTTCAGTCGCTCAGTTGTGTCTGACTCTTTGCTACCCCATGAACTGCAGCATGCCAGGCTTCCCTGTCCTTCACCATCTCCCGGAGCTTGCTCAAACTCCTGTCCATTGAGTCGGTGATGCCATACAACCATCTCATCCTCTGTCGTCCCCTTCTCCTCCTGCCTTCAATCTTTCCCAGAATCAGGGTCTTTTCCAGTGAGTTAGCTCTTCGTATCAGGTGGCCAAAGTATTGAGTTTCAGCTTCAGCGTCAGTCCTTCCAATGAATATTCAGGACTGACCTCCTTTAGGATAGACGGTTGGATCTCCTTGCAGTCCAAGGGACTCTCAAGAATCTTCTCCAACACCACAGTTCAAAAGCATCAATTCTTTGGCTCTTGGCCTTTATGGTCCAACTCTCAACATCCATACAGGATTACTGAAAAAAACTGTAGCTTTGACTATATAGACCTTTGCTGGCAAAGTTATGCCTCTGCTTTTTAATATGCTGTGTTGGTTTGTCATGGTTTATCTTCCAGGGAGCAAGCGTCTTAATTTCATGGCTGCAGTCACCATCTGCACTGATTTTGGAGCCCAAGAAAATAAAGTCTGTCACTGTTTCCACTGTTTCCCCATCTATTTGCCATATTACAAAAAACTCCACACATGCATACGTACATGTATTACACACATTACAAACACACGGGTATTTGGAGTGTGTATGTATGTTTATGGATCATGATGTAAAGTATACTTTACAAATTACAATGAAAACTACTGAAAACCTTCTTTGGTAAGCCATATTAAAGATTTTAGTCTTTTATCTAAGAGCAGTGGATAGTGATTGAAGGGTGTTTATCAGGGGAGTGACATGATCAGATTGGAATTTTGAAGATTTCTTTGACTTTGAGTAGATATTATGGTGAAGGAAGCTAAGTGGTAGACCTTTATGCACTGGTGCAAGACGGAGATGAAATGGTTTTATTTAAAGTGGATGCATTGGAGGTGGAGGTGAGTAAGCTTTGAGATACTCAGGTAATACTGATAGAATGTTGGAGACTGACTGGATTTAGGGCATAAGAAATGGGGATGTGGAGAAAAGAAAATGGAATGTGTTGAGAAAGTTTATATTCAGTTTATTGGGAGCGATGGAGGATTAATCGTTTTTTAAATTAACTCTAGAGTTGTTACTCTCAGTTTTAATTTTTTTACTGTGGTATGACTTTGTTCAGTGAGATGAAAGATTCTTTAGGTTAATCCGTATGCTGTCCTCCATCACTGTATTAGAGACCGACTGAAATGTATTATAAATTTGGTAACTTTCTGATAATAGAAATAATGTCTTCTAGGAATGGTGTGTTCATATTTTTACAATGTATACAATGGTAAAGACTTAAAGACAGGATGTTTTTAGATATTGTTATCCCTGAAGAAAGCTATCTTATAGTGTCATAGTATTTTTAGTGTACTCATTAGTTTGTTTTGTCTGGGAAAAATCTTAGTAATTTTTCTATTATTTTGAATCTATTAATTTCTATTAATTTTAATGATTAACATTGTAACATTTATAATCAATGTAATATTTAATATTGTAATATCTCAGATTTAATGGTAGCCCACAATACATTTGTTAAACACTACTAGACTTGACCTATTTTTAGAAAGGTGGAATGATTTTTTCTTGTGGTTCTGTAGGTAAAACTAGTGTCATTTTCTAAACTTTACTAGTGTTTTTCATTCTTAGTAAATAATTAAGTCACTTTGCAGTATGCATATGTCATGAATTGCTGTTGTATGTAATATGATGTAATATACAGATTTGTTTTACTCGGTCTTCACATTACCTCTCAAGACTGTTCGAATTTGGTATAGTTTAGTTTAAAAAATGTTTGCTAGGGGATCAGACTACCTGTTTTAGGGTATGGTTATAATGTTTCCTTTTCAAAAGCTTGTCTGAGTTGTTTAAGGTTCTCTTTTTCCACATCAATAAGAGAGTGTGTTCCATAAATCATTGTGAGAAATGATTATAGTTAAAAACTATCCCCAGTATGCAGCAGTGCAGTCAGGGAAAGTGAATAACTCTAGAAGTGAAAATGGATAAAGTTACAGAAATTTCAGTTTACAAAAGTGGTCTATTTTCATGTTTTCTGGCTTTAGGTCGAATGGCACCACCTGCAGATGATCTTTCTCCAAAAAAAGTGAAAGTTGTTGTTGGCGTGTCTCGTAAACATTCAGACAATGAAGCAGAAAGTATAGCAGATGCTTTGTCTTCAACCTCAAATATTTTGGCCTCTGAATTCTTCGAAGAGGAGAAACAAGAATCTCCAAAGTCAACATTCTCTCCTGCTCCACGGTAATTTTCCCTTCGTTATAAATTCTAATCTTTATCTCTCTTTGCTAGTTTGTACTTGGAAGTCTTCAGAAGCAGAAAAGTGACATGTTTCTTAAGATGGTAACTGTACCTTCCTTTATTTTCAACTAATTGAGATTTTTAAAGACTCTAAAAGTTAGAATTGAGTATGTGCAGACTTGACTTTCGGAGAAGGCAATGGCACCCCACTCCAGTACTCTTGCCTGGAGAATCCCATGGACGGAGGAGCCTGGTAAGCTACAGTCCATGGGGTCGCTAAGAGTCGGACACGACTAAGCGACTTCACTTTCACTTTTCCCTTTCATGCATTGGAGAAGGAAATGGCAGCCCACTCCAGTATTATTGCCTGGAGAATCCCAGGG
Organism: Bos indicus x Bos taurus; assembly: GCF_003369695.1. Taxonomy (NCBI): domain Eukaryota; kingdom Metazoa; phylum Chordata; class Mammalia; order Artiodactyla; family Bovidae; genus Bos; species Bos indicus x Bos taurus. Next base: position 655,231 of record NC_040084.1, read on the forward strand.
ACGGGGGAGCCTGTTGTTCTTCTGTCTGTGGGGTCGCACAGAGTCGGACATGACTGACGGCGACTTAGCAGCAGCAGCAGACTTGACTTTAAAGCTCTCTTTCATTATATTAGTCCTAAGAGGCAATAAATAAGTCTAAGAAATAAGTCTTTCCTAAAAGGCAAGAATTAAAGAAAAATTGCTTGCATTTCTCTGGACCCCATTAGTCCACCTAAGCCAGTCTAGAAGAAAATCATGTAAAACATGAGTATGTTAATATGAGTGTGTTTTATGAAGTGAAAATATAAACTCTTTAATCATAGCTTTATGTACTTTGGCCTTTTGATTCATTTATTTACTTTGGCTCTGCTGGGTCTCTGTTGCTGCATGTAGGTTTTTTCTAGTTGCAATACATGGGCTTCTCATTGTGGGGGCTTCTGTTTGTTGGGGAGCATGGGCTCTAGGCATGCAGGCTTCAGTAATTGTAGAGTGCTGGCTTAGTATTTGTGGTGCATGGTCTTAGTTGCTCTGCGGCATGTGGGATCTTCCCAGACCAGGGATCAAATGTGTGTCTCCTGCTTTGGCAGATGGATTCCCAACAACTGGACCACTAGAGAAGTCCTACTTTGGCCTTCTTGATATGCTAAAGTAGAAATAATTGATGAGCAAGTAGAATATACATTTATCATGAGCAGATCTTTAGGCTGAAAATTTCTTAATGTCATTTTTTTTTTTTTTAGCCCAGAGATGCCTGGAACTGTTGAAGTTGAGTGTACCTTCCTGGCTCGATTGAACTTCATCTGGAAAGGTTTTATCAACATGCCATCTGTAGCAAAATTTGTTACCAAAGCCTACCCAGTATCTGGTTCCCCTGAATACTTGACAGAGGTATTGTAAACTTTTCTGCTCTTCTATGCCTGGGTTGACATAAATTTTATAAGACATAAATCTTACATATGCCTGTTTTCTTTTAAGACTAAGATAAACTCTTCTTTGTATTAGAATGAAATTAATTTAAGTCAGTGTAATATTGCTTATCTAATCTATCAACTGTTTCTGAAGGCAAAAGGCAAGGAAACTGCATAATAAAATAATAAAAATATTTATTTTCATTCATGGTAAAAGTATTTATTGACAGTGACTCTTAAACATTGAATTAATGTAATTATAAGTTCACAAGTAGAGTTTCAGAACTATAGAAAGTTGTTCTCTGAAAGTTTTAAATCCATGTCTTACTCTTTCCAAGATGTACTCACTATATCAATTAAAAATTAATGGATATTTTGCATGGATATCTAAGTTTTTCTTGAAATACAGACTTACATAAAGATTAACATGTTTATGGCCTCCAGTGCTAGTCTGTTGGGAAAACTTTTCATTATTAACAAGTCTTCTGATTCCCCTATTGCTTGTATTTCCACAACTTCATGACTATGGTTCTTACCTGCCCATTTCTGTGAATGAGGTAAAGACCACAGTTGAGCCTTGAGTAACATGAGTTTGGACTACTTGGGTCTACTTATATATGAATTTTTTCAATAGTGAATACCACAGTACCACATGACCTTCAGTTGGTTGAATCCTCAGATGTGGAACTGTGAATACAGAAGGCCGACTATGTGTTACACTGAGATTATCTACTGCACAGAGGATGGGCACCCTTAATCCCCATGTTGTTCAAGGGTCAACTGCCTAGTTGAAACTTTCCAGCTAGTTGACAGTCCTGAGGTCAGTGACCGTGGTTGCTGCAGTGGTGCCCTTGGTTGACTTTATACCTGAGACAATAGGAAAGGACTAGTAAGCAGCATTTGTGGGAAATAAGCAGCTGTAGTACTATAGTATATACAATATTATATCAGTAATATGATAAATGAGAAAGTACGACTTTTTAAAATTCTTTTGAATAGTTTGTACTTTTCTGTGTTTATGCAAAAAGGAAAATAAATCAGCATATGTGTACTGTATTTTTGTTGAGATTACTTTTTGCTATTATGCTATTTAACATTAAATTTTCTATCCATTCTCAGTCTGCTGACCATAAAGGCAAAGTTTTCAGTGTTTTATAAGACATAAATCTTACATATGCCTGTTTTCTTTTAAGACTAAGATAAACTGTTCTTTGTATTAGAATGAAATTAATTTAAGTCAGTGTAATATTGCTTATCTAATCTATCAACTTATTTGTCTAGTTGTGTTTTTGATTAATAAACAACTTAGTTATTACTTTTGCATATAGTTCGCTTGGGAAGTAATATTTTAAACACATTGATTTTATACGAAAAAAATTCGATAGACCCATTATGCTTTTCTTATAGCATAATTAGTCTTCTAAATGTCTAGATCAGTCCACAGTGAAAATAACGCTTCTTTTAAATGAATAATTAAATCCTAAACTATGGAAACCTTTTAATTTTAAACAAAACTATTATTCTTTTATCTGAGCCAGTTTATATGTGGTTGTTTTTCAGAACTCCACCTCTGCTTCCTACTTACTTCTAGTGTGATTTGGACTAAAATTCTAAATAAACTATTTAAAGCAATTAATTATTTAAATTTAATTGAATTAATATTGATTATGATTTTTCTGTCTTCATCAAAAAACAAATATACTGATTAAAGTTTCAAATATTCTTAACTACATACCTCATAATTGATTTTATATATAGTCCTCTTTTCTTAGATTGGGCCTTTAAAAAAAATGAACCTTGCATTATTACAATATTATTCTCTTCTGTGCAAAAGTATACTGTATAGTTAAACTTGATAACTGCTGAAATCCAGCTGTTAGTGACTAAGGCATACCCCAGTTTACTATCACCAAAAAAAAAAAAAGATGGGGAAAACAGTGCCCCCTAATATTCTGAAGTCTGCTGTATTCTTCCTGGGTTGTCAGAATGGGATGCTGGCACTGCTGCTTTTTCTTGACCTGAGATTCTTTCTTAATTGTATTTGAGCATCCACCTCAGTTATTTGGAGTTGACATTTGAGGTAAAGCCTAATTGCTCTCCCTATATTTTCTTATATTCATTGATGTATTTTATAATCTTTTTTTAAATCATTTTTCAAATTAGTCTTAGAGCTAAATTTGTATGAAGTATAGATATTATAATGAAGATAAACTGTATACATTGATCACCTTCATTTTTTACCACAGGACCTACCAGATAGTATTCAAGTAGGTGGTAGGATATCACCTCAGACAGTTTGGGATTATGTGGAAAAAATTAAAGCCTCAGGAACCAAGGTGAGGAGCACTTTTTCTCTCTACCAATATGTGAAAATATTTGAAAAGTAAACCACTGAGATTTCTTATGCAAGGTCCCCTAGGGAGGACCTATATTGACATAATATGCCATTGGCTAAGGCTCAAACCCATTATTCCTTTAGTTTTTTTTTTTTTTTTTTTTTTCTTTTCCCACTTTTGGTATGCTGTCTCAGTGATTTCTATCATTGTTTTGAAAGGAATGTTTTAGAATAAGTATTGAGATTCATTCTGGAATGTTGCCTTGCTTTGATTATAGACATTTGTTTTGGTTGGGGCACAGGCTAAGCTGTTGAGACAGAGATCCTAAAATACAGTGGCTCAAAAAAATAAACTTTTCCTGTTATGTTAGGTAGGTCCGTAATTTAGAGTCTTTCAGTTGTTAGATCATTCATGGATTGGGCTCTTCTGTCTTATTGTTTTTAAGACTGTGGCCCTTAGCAATCAAGCAAAGTCAAAGCTGATTTATCAGCTCCAAGTGGGGGAAAAAAGAAAAATGGCTGTTGAGCTGTTTTAAAAGCAAGACCTGGAATGTGCAGTTTTCTTTTCACTTCCTCTAACTGCCATTGGCAAGAGCTTATACTCTATTAGGCTGGGAAGTATGATCTCTGTTGGATGGCCATGTGCCCAACCGAAGGTTTAGAGGGCTCTCTAGTAGGAAATGAGGAGGATAGATACTGGGATATAGTTAATAACCTTTACAGCAATATTTCTCTTTTTCTTTTCTCTCTATATCTTCTATCATTTCTTTAACTCATAGAACACTGCTACACAGGAATATTTAATCATTAGAAGAAATCATTTTTCTCTCCAAGGATGTTAATACTCAGCATGTTACAGACATTCAAAAAATAAATCTTGAATAAATGAACTTTAATTTTTTTCTCTTATGATCAGAAGTCTTTAGTAAGGTTAGTAATCAAAATGGATGCTCTTTAGCTGAAAATAATTTTTTTTTCTAATATAGATTGTTGAATTTAAACTGATACAGTGTTAGAATACAGATAAAACTTTGAAGCACTATAAAAAAGTTTTATTTATTTGCTTTCACTTTCTTATGATAGTGAAAGTCAGGAAAAGTGTTGGGAAATATTACTCTTGGACATTTGGGGAATTGCTCTTCATCTGCCCCTTTATTATCGCAAATAACGGCATAGTGTGCCTCCATCTAGAACTGACCAAGACACTGTCACAGTTATTGCCTCCAGATAAGGGCATTCGAGGTGACAGATCTAAGAGTTGGAGCCTTAGTCCAGCTCACTCACTCTCCTCCTATGGTCTTGCATCAGTTTAGGCTTTGTGGTTGACCTGACTCCACTTTTTGATTGTATACTTTCATGAAAAAACATCTGTTTTTCATTCTACCAAGTTAACACCAAATTGGGACAATTTTTTTTTTTTTTAAATCTGAAACAAAGCCGAGAACTCAGAGGCAAGCAAATAAGTTTCTGAGTATGCCAAATGATTTTATAAAATTTATGGCCTATGTGTATTTGAGGTCATTTCACTCAGCCCCCTTTATTCCTAGATTCAGTTCCTGTAAGTTGGAATATCAGTGGACTTGTGCATTTCTCTGTGTTTGTAATAGTGGGGCAGTGGTGGTGGCTGCTATTAATTTGCAGTGTGCTGAGAATATAGACAGCTGTCTGTAAAAGTTATAACATTGGAAATAGGACTTGGTATAGATATCAAGACATGTGGCTTCAAATACCTTCTTTGCCACTGATAAGTGTGTCACCTTGAACAAATTAATTACTTTAGGACTGAGTTTCTGTGAAACACTTTCAGATGAAACATATCCACCTCTGGATCAGCACAGATCTTTTCCTAAAAGTTGTTTCCTTATAGTATTCATATCTGCATTTAAGTTGGTAAGCCATGTTATTACTTGGTGTCAGAAAACATAATAGATTTTTATAATTGAGAATGGTATTTAAAACCAAGCTATTGTTTAGGTTATTATTTTTATTATTTGTTATTTTCTTGAATAGGAAATTTGTGTGGTTCGCTTCACACCTGTGACTGAAGAAGATCAAATTTCTTATACTTTGCTGTTTGCATACTTCAGTAGCAGGAAGCGCTATGGAGTGGCTGCTAACAACATGAAGCAGGTCAAAGACATGTACCTTATCCCTCTGGGCGCTATGGATAAAATCCCACACCCTCTCGTGCCCTTTGACGGACCTGGTAGGTATCTGTTTAATTAGTAGAATTTGAATGAAATGGGGTGAGAGGGCCAGAGTGGGAAAGCTGAGCCTGCTTTCCTTCTTGGGTCTTGGCCCTCAGGATCTGCCCAGACAGGAACAGGCACCTGTTTAGGAGACTGTAGTAAGCAGAATTTTACTCTTTATTATAATGGTTGAAAATGACTCTCGATTGATGTTTTTGATTCTGTACAGGCCTTGAATTGCATAGACCTAATCTGTTGCTGGGCTTGATTATTCGTCAGAGGCTGAAGCGGCAGCACAGTGCTGGTGCTGGTGCTGGTCGCACAGCTGAGACGTCTGACAGCGCACCGGTGACAGTGCCACCTGACAAGAAAAGCAAGACAGAAGTATCCACAGAGGGGGCAGCAGAGGAAGAAAGCGACTTTTTTAATTCTTTTACAACCGTATTACACAAACAGAGAAATAAGCCTCAGCAAACTCTTCAGGAAGACCTTCCAACAGTCATTGAACCTTTATTGGAAGTCACCAAACAAGAACCACCAAAACCTTTAAGATTCCTTCCTGGGGTCTTGATTGGCTGGGAAAATCAACCTTCTACTCTGGAATTAGCAAATAAACCTCTTCCTGTGGATGATATCCTTCAGAGCCTTTTGGGCACCACTGGTCAAACGTACGAACAAGCTCAGTTAGGGACAGAACAAAACACTCCTAAAGAAATTCCATTTATAAATGAGCAAGCTAATCCAAAAGCAGGGACGATAGATACAGGAGAAGCAACTGGTGGTGAAGCCAAGGAAGTGAAAGTTAAAGGAGATAGCCCTTCAGAATTGACAGATAATGCAATAGGAGAAGAGACGTCTGCACTGGGGGTCTCTTCAGTTTCTGCTGGGCCTTTGACAAGTCTTAGTCTCAGAGGTAAACCACCAGATGTTTCTACAGAAGCATTCCTAACAAATTTATCAATTCAGTCAAAACAAGAGGACACTGTGGAGAGTAAAGAGAGAGTGTTAAAACAGCTGCTACAAGATCAAGAGAATAATTTACAAGATAACAGGACTTCAAATACTAGTCCTCCCTGTAGGTCTAATGTAGGGAGAGGAAATGTAGATGGTAACGTGAGTTGCAGTGAAAATGCTGTTACTAACACGACAAGGGCCCCGCAGTTTATCAACCTTAAAAGGGATCCTCGGCAAGCAGCTGGAAGAAGTCAGCAGGTGACTACTCCTGAAAACAGAGAAGGAGAAGGCTGCCGTCATGGAGAGAAGCCGCCGCTGCCTGGCCCATCGCACTTAACTGAGCAGAGCAGCGTGGAGGAGAAGATGCCTTCTGTAGAAAAAAGCCCCTGTGTTCAGCACAATGACGATTCAGGAGCTGTACAAGACTCACCATCAGTAGAAAACATACAGTCTTCTCAAGTGGAACAAGCAAAACCCTTACAGGAGATTTTAATGCAAAATATTGAAACTGTGCACCCATTTCGAAGAGGATCAGCAGCAACAGCATCTCATTTTGAGGTTGGAAACACATGTCAATCCGAATTTCCTTCTAAAAGCATCAGTTTCACTTCGAGAAGCACCAGCCCCAGAACAAGTGCAAATTTTTCACCCATAAGGCCGCAGCAGCCCAGCCTTCAGCATCTCAAGTCTAGCCCACCTGGGTTTCCATTTCCGGGACCTCCTAATTTCCCCCCACAAAGCATGTTTGGATTTCCTCCACATTTGCCACCCCCGTTACTTCCCCCTCCAGGCTTTGGCTTTGCCCCAAATCCCTTGGTTCCCTGGCCACCTGTTGTCCATCTGACTGGCCAGCCGCAGCGTATGATGGGTCCCCTCTCACAAGCATCAAGGTATCTGGGCCCACAGAATTTTTACCAAGTTAAAGACATTCGGAGGCCGGAACGGCGCCATAGTGACCCGTGGGGTAGGCAAGACCAGCAGCAACCGGACAGACCATTTAACAGGGGCAAGGGGGATCGTCAGAGGTTTTACAGTGACTCACACCACCTGAGACGAGAGCGCCACGAGAAGGAGTGGGAGCAGGAACCCGAAAGGCACAGGCGCAGAGACAGAGCCCAGGACAAGGACAGAGACAGGAAGGGCAGGGACGAAGGTCATAAGGATAAAGAGCGGGCACGGCTGCCTCATGGGGAGCGCGGGGCAGACGGCAGGGCGAACAGGGAGAGCAGAAGTGCAGACAGGAAGCCCGACAAGCCGAAGGGCGAGGACCAGGAGAAGGACAAGGAGCGGGAGAAGAGTAAGCATAGAGAGGGAGAGAAGGACAGAGACAGGTACCACAAAGACAGGGACCACGCTGAGAGAGCTAAGAGCAAGAGGTAAAGCCAGCGGGCGGCTGTAGGGGTGCATTTAATAACTGTTCAATGTCGTGTCTTTGAAACTTCATGACTGCCTGCTAGGATCTTTTGTGCCATCTTTTGAATTTTTAATATTGGTGGTTTGCAGAAGAATAAATTGTGTGTGTTGGTGCAGAGTGCTCTGTACCAGTGCTCATCATCCCTTCTTCATACCAACAGCCCTAGTTACAGGAATTAATATTTTTTAAAATTTACATTGCTGTATATTCAAAGATTTGTTTTATTAATATGCAATAAAGGCTTAGAAATTTTAGTTTTATTCCTTAATTGGTAAATATGGTTAACTGTGGAATATATTTACCACCTCTAGTGAATGTCCTTTCTATAATGACTAATTTGAGAGTAATGTGTACTCTGTAAGTTTGTTTTAAATTGCACTGTTTTTAAAGAAACTCTAGAGGAGCAACAAAAAGCCAAGCAACTTCATAATCAGATTATATTAATCATTTTGTTCGGCAGTTTTTGACCAAGAATCAAAGCCCAAGGAGTACATGTATTGCTTTTAATCTGCACTCACTGAAGGCGTTTATTATTGTGCTACAGCTTTGTGGTAGTCCATTATTATTCTTTTCTTTTTGGCTCTTCAGAAACTTGAATACTTAAGCTTGTACATGATTTTGTGTTTTGCTATCCTTTTTACTGTAAAATGTAAATATTTTAAGGGATATTTTGATTCTAAATATGATAAAAGAATTTCTCACCTATTTTGTGTGTGTGATTTGAAATTCAGTAGTAAAAGAGTTTCTTCTTTGAGGCTTTAAATACCTTTAGACATTGTTTTTCTGTTACTCAACTTATAGGTTGAGTAAGATGAGGGGAAAAATGATTTCTTTATCTTAGATTATAGACTATTGAGATAAATCATGTAGTTCTGATGAGACTAGAATTTAGAGCTACTGCTGAAAAACTGCAGCTGTAATCCAATTTATAGGTATGTTTCTGAAAACTGGTGCACCATCAGAATTTGATACACTAATTATTGTAAGACCATAGGACTTTTATTTAAGAGAAACATGTGAATCTCTTTGTAAAATGTGTAATTAGCCCTAGCTTGTTTGGGGAGTAAATAATTATAATGTTGTATGCTCATTTTTCTTGAAAGCACAGGTAGGCTATTGTTAATCCAAACCTAAATTTATTTCCACCCTAAATTGCATAATACTATATTGATTGCTTTAAAGTAGTAGCTACCAAATGATGCTAATCCTTGAGACCAAAAGGAGAGAAAGAAAAGCCAGTATTTTTATTTACCTGTATTAGTGAAGAAAAATACACATGACTTCACAAAATTAGGAAGATAAGTTTATTTTCCTAAAAAGTTTACAGATAATGGGTTTTGAAACTGAATCAGCCTTGCTGTTTTTAACTGGAGAGAAAATGAGTGGAAATTCAAAACCAAATCATTTTGTCTAATTTGCAACAATTTGAAGTCCCTTTTTTTTGTCATCCTTATCCGATGAAATTTATCATCACCTGGAGTCTGAAACAGGCTTGCCTGGTGACTCAGATGGTAAAGAATCCACCTGCAGTGCAGGAGACTTGGGTTCATTCCCTGGGTTGGCAAGATCCCCTGGAGATGGATATGGCAACCCACTCCAGTGTTTTTGTTTGGAGAATCCCCATGGACCGAGGAGCCTGGTGGGCTACAGTCCATGGGGTCGCAGAGTTGGACACAACTGAGGGGCTAATCACAGCATACAGCACAGGTTCTGAAACAAGAGGATTTGTATTTAAATAAAATTGTTTTTGTTTTTTTTTTTAATTTGCACTTTTTCTTTTGGAAACTAGCTTGTTAGAAAACAAATCAGTGCAGATTAAAAAAACTAAGGTCAGTCAGCTTTTGCATCATTATGAAGAAATTGTTACTAAGGTTTTACCAAAAAAAAAAAAAAGCCCCCAAACCAAAGAAACCTTAGGTTTTTTATTTCATAACTGGTTCCTGGCTGCCCCCCACCCCCCCCACCCCGCCCCATACCAAAATCCATGGATGCTCAAGTCCCTTATATAAAAGGGCATAAATTTGCATATAACCTATGTACTTATATACTTCACATCATGTCTATCTAGATTACTTATAATTTTGTAAGTGTAATACAATGTAAATACTATGTAAATAGTTGTAAATATGAGGCAAATGCTATGTTAATAGTTTCCAGTGTACAGTAAACTCAGGTTTTAGTTTTTGGAATTTTCTGGAATTTTTTCCCCCCATCTGATGTTGAATTCAAAGATGAAAATCCACAGGTGTGGAAAATCAACAATTTATATCTCAGTAAATGTGCTTTCACTGATCCAACTGATCAGACAGCAGGTTTCTTCTGCAAGATACAAGTAAAGAAGAATGGGTTAACCACCTGAGGAAAGCCTTTAAGTCAGTTTTTGATTACTCTTAGCAAATAGTTTTTATACGTATAGCTGGGAAATGTAAAATTCTTTGTTCATGTCTAGTAGAATCATGGTAGATTCCATATAGCTCTCTGTTAGTAATGACCATCCTCTGGGATTGCAGGGCTACTGAATGCTGGAACCAGGTCTCTTAACCCCAGGGACTGACTACTGTGGAGAGTAAGTATGGATATATTGAGTATTTTGAGGGTTTTGTGAGAAAAGAAAGGGAAAATGAGAAAAGTTTTCAGTGAGGAGCAGTAGCTCCAAAGCCATTCTCATGCTTTGTCTCACCTACCAGCCTCCTTACACAAACTAGTGAAAGTCACCTCTCTGTTTCTCCTGTTTTAAGAAAAGCTTGGTCTTTAAAAACAGTTTGATGCTTTAAAAAATTTATAACAATCTTATGATAGTTTAAACACTTGTTAAGTAAAATGTACCAGGATGTCTCAGCGCTTACCAAGTCCACTCCTTGTAATCCTTGTGTCCATAAGAAAGCTTCCATGTACCCTCTGTGGGTCAGACCTCATGCTGAGTGCTTTATGTGAACCTTGGTCAGCCTGCAAGGTGAAGACTTACCTTAGAGCTGAGGAAACTGGTACTCAGAAACCGGTACTGCCCTGAGGTTATATTGCTGTTGTCAGAACTTGAATCCTAGCTCAGTTCTACTTTTTCTCCGAAGTCCAGTGGTGTGGTTGTGCTCTGAGGCTGGAGAATGGAAGAGGGACAGAAGCCTTATGAGTGCACTTAGCTTTCACAGCCTTTTTTCCTGCTGTCTCATCTACCTGTGGACCACCCATGCCTCAGAATGAGCAAGAAGACATGGCCGAAAGTCTATGGGTTCTGTACAGATGTGCAAAGTTTGTATTCATTTCAAACCCTCATTTGCCAGTCCTCTTTTATTAGTTTCCTTTTGCTGCTGTGACAAATTATTACAAGTTTAGTGGCTTGAAATCACACAGATTGATCTTACACTTCTATGAAGTAAAGTCTGATGTGTTTCTCTGGTGTCAGAGGGTGCATTCCTTATCTGGAGGCTTTGAAAATAACTCATTTCCTTTCTTTTTCCATCTTCTGGAGGCCACCCGCCTACTTTGCCGCATAGCGCCTCTCTCTGTCTTCCAGATCAGTGACATGAGTTTTACTCTCTGCCATGTCTGACCCTTCTTATTTCCTGTTCCACTTTTAATGACCCTTGTGAGCACAGTGGGTCTATACAGATAGTCCAGGACAGTCCTACTTTATGGTCCACTGATTGGCAACTTGAATTCCATCTGTGACCTTAATTCTCCTTTCCCTGTGTAACCTAGCCTATTTATACATTCCAGGGATTGAGATTTACAACTTTGAGGGCCATTATTTACATTATTAACTTGCTTAAATTGTAGTGAACGAGATCTTAATTACAAGTCTTTTGGAGTTATAAAACATCTCGGTTCAGTTCAGTCGCTCAGTCGTGTCCAACTCTTTGTGACCCTATGAATTGCAGCACGCCAGGCCTGCCTGTCCATCACCAACTTCAGAGTTCGCTCAAACTCAGGTCCATCTAGTCGGTGATGCCATGCAGCCATCTCATCCTTTATTTTCCCCTTTTACTCCTGCCCCCAATCCCTCCCAGCATCAGAGTCTTTTGCAATGAGTCAATTCTTTGCATGAGGTGGCCAAAGTACTGGAGTTTCAGCTTTAGCGTCATTCCTTCCAAAGAACATCCAGGACTGATCTTCTTTAGAATGGACTGGTTGGATCTCCTTGCAGTCCAAGGGACTCTCAAGAGTCTTCTCCAACACTGTGGTTCAAAAGCATCAATTCTTTGGCGCTCAGCCTTCTTCACAGTCCAACTGTCACATCCATACATGACCACTGGAAAAACCATAGCCTTGACTAGACGGACCTTTGTTGGCAAAGTAATGTCTCTGCTTTTGAGTAAAACATCTAAGGCCATGTAAATGCTTAAAAGTTAAGGAAAAATACAAACAGTAGAGAAGAAAATGGAGTGACAAGCTTCTTGAATATTAACATGTTTTTGTATGTGTGATAACATAAAAGTCAAGTGTTGATTATGTTTATTGCCCTTTGTGGTCATTAGTAAGTAGCAACCTGACCTAAAGTTTTTGAGGAATCTGAGGAGATGGATATAATGCAACTGATGTGTTCATACATTGAACTATTTGCTTTAATAAGACCTGGTTCTTCATCAGCAAGCTCCTAGAATGCACAGAACTTGATTTATGCCCAGCCACTGTTAAAAATACTGAAAACAGCTATATATAACTTTACCAGTTAATAAGTAGTTTGCTTTCCAAAGCAAATCATGAGTAAAATTGGTTACTTCTATTATGAAGGTGCTAAACACCCTGATTTTTTGATTTGTTTCATAAAGAATTTCATTAATTCATGTGTAGAGCAAGAGGGTACAAAACACAAAAATTATGTAAATAGCTAGAAGTAATTTCTTGGCTAAGGTGTTTCAGCTTACTTTAAAAAATGTTCTCATGTTTATATTCATCACTTTTGTTACAGAAGCATCATGCCATTTGTAGTAAAATTATCTGAAAGTTTTTTATTATTTTTATTTTGTGCTGGAAAAGCATGTCACATAGGAAATCATCCTCAACACCGTCATCACTTTAGGATAGCAAAAACAAATGTTGATAATTTACCACATGAAATTTTGGATTTTAAGGTGAAAAAATATTTTAACCATTTTGACCTATGAATTTTACCTACAGACTCTAGGTTGCAATTTTCAGTCTTGTGCCTATTCTTCAGGCATTTGCTCAATTCTTGGAATTCAGTGGTGAGTAGTACCCTATTCAGTGCTTGCAGTGAGGTATAGAAGGCATCTGAATGTAAGATGCCAGCTGTGAGAAGCAGCAGTTCTCAAAGATAACTAGTTTCAAGACCCCTTTATATTCTTAACAATTATTGAAACCTCTAAAGAGCTTTTGTTTTTACGAATTGTCTATACTTAGCATATTAGAAATCAAAATTTTATCATGAGCACTTTTTTATTTTTTTAATTATTTATCTTAATTGGAGGCTAATTACTTTACAATGTTGTGGTAGTTTTTTTGCCATACATTGACATGAATCAGCCACTGGTGTACAGGTGTCCCCCATCCTGAACCCCCCTCCCCCTCCCTCCCCATCTCATCCCTCTGGGTTGTCCCAGAACATCAGCTTTGAGTACCCTAATTGTAAAAAGAAATACTTGTTTGACAGTAATCTCACTCTGTGTTAATAACATTTTACATAACATAACTTCCAAGCTAAGTCAATTTAGTTAATACAGTGGTGGTTTTCATATTTGTACATCTCTAACGTCTGACGTAAGATGGCTGGACTCTCTTCTGTATTTAATGTTTAGTAGTAGTGTCATTTTGTTCAAAATATGATGAAGGAAATCTGACTTCCCATGGATTTGTTGTTGAGAAAGGAATCACTCTTTTTGTGGATTCCCTGAGAATATCTAGGGGTCCTCAGGGGTCCTTCAGCTATACTTTGGGAGGTGACTCTTTAAAGAAAAACCCAATGTGAAGGGTGTGTGATTTAGGCGAAGCCTTCATAACCTTCCTAGAACAACTTTCTTGCCTTTATGCATAAAATGTGTACATTTAAAAGTCAACTATCAAAAAGAATTTATTTAGAGCATTTGTGATCTCAATAATTCCAAAGTTAAATGGTATGGACTAAAGCAAATTTATGGCAGTTTTTCAGCATATGTTGGAGTTGTGTGGTTTCTGTTAAAAAACAAAACTTTTGAATCAGTGCATAGAGACTTTGCAGTTTTGCCTTACATTATATTTTGCTCACACATTTTCTAATGTTGATGGTAATAGTATGTATGGGGGCATTTGTATCTCATCAAATGACACGAAAGTTCTTAACTTTCGTTCTGGAGCTTTTCTAAACTAGCTTTCTGATTGCAGTATAGGGGCAAAAGTAAGTAAAAAAAAAATCTCAGATTTTGCAGTGATAAACTGTTCACTTAGCTTGTTTGTATAGACTGAAATCTGAACAGGCAGATTTTGCTTTTTAATAGCACTCGGAAGTTAAATGTGCATCAATCCTATGTGTGTAAAATCTTTTCTCCATTTAATAGATAACTATAGAGTTTTTCTTTTCAACTTTACACATGCTCCTTATTACTAAGATTTTTTTCCTCCTTACTGTCGTGTTCTACCTGTTAGTACTTTCTGTCAGTCATGTGCTGTCAGGTGGTTTTTTTGGTGGCAAAATTGTCGTAAATCCCAAACTGAAAATGATAAGTAACAACAGCAATGATAACTACCTCCCAGTCTAAATGGAGAGAGGGGTGCAAATGTTTACAATTATGTTAGTAACGGATGTTTGGGCAAAATGGACTTCCTCAGTTATGCTTTTAAAGGTACAGATATCAGGACAAAAATTTTGAATAACATTATTCAGAACCTGTTTTAAGCTCAATTTGGAGACCTGTAGAATTGAATGCTGCTAAGTCATGTCCGACTCTCTGTGACCCCATAGACGGCAGCCCACTAGGCTCCTCTGTCCCTGGGGTTCTCTAGGCAAGAACACTGGAGTGGGTTGCCATTTCCTCCTCCAATGCATGAAAGTGAAAAGTGAAAGTGAAGTCGCTCAGTCGTGTCCGACTCTTAGTGCCCCCATGGACTGCAGCCTACCAGGCTCCTCCATCCATGGGATTTTCCAGACAACAGTACTGGAGTGGGCTGCCATTGTCTTCTCCGTAGAATTGAATAGTTAAATGTAAATGAAGTTTAACTTAAATATTTGATCAGTCATATAAGTACATGGCTTAAAATGTCAAGAAATTCTACAGGTTTATAAACAAAACCCAACAGTGTTAGCACTGCTCTCCAGAAGTAACTGCTTTCAAATCTGTTAGACGTTTCTTAGGATATTTGCCTTTATATTTGTGAGTGACATGTATATGCTATTTTTTTAACTTAAAAAAATGAATATTTTTTGATAACTTGCTGTGGAAGACAAAGATTTAACCTTTAACAGCCAACTCTCCTTTCCCCCGTTTTCTGCCTCCCCACAATCACTCAGTGATTTTTGGCTTACTTAGGTCCATATTCAAATTTCACATTATTTCAATTGTAACTATTCATAGCTGAGCCATGTAATAGACTATGATATTTCCTTTCTTAATAATTTAAATTTTTCCTTTGGTTAATACCTTTTACCTTTTTCTTATTTTTCTTTCACTAATTTATTCTCACTTAAATTTCATTTAAAAACAATTTACAGATGAATAAACACTAATGGAGTGAAAACCAGGACTCAGATAAATTGGATGTTGGATAAAATGACCAAAGTCTTTTCTTCAGCTATATTTTATAAGCTTATATAAAAAGAACTGTTAAAAAAAAAAAAAAAAAAAAAAAAAAACTGTTTTCTCCACACCCTCTCCAGCATTTATTGCTTGTAGACTTATGGATTGCAGCCATTCTGACTGGCGTGAAATGGTACCTCATAGTGGTTTTGATTTGCATTTCTCTGATAATGAGTGATGTTGAGCATCTTTTCATGTGTGTGTTAGCCATCTGTATGTCTTCTTTGGGGAAATGTCTATTTAGTTCTTTGGCACATTTTTTGATTGGGTCATTTATTTTTCTGGAGTTGAGCTGTAGGAGTTGCTTGTATATTTTTGAGATTAGTTGTTTGTCCGTTGCTTCATTTGCTATTATTTTCTCCCATTCTGAAGGCTGCCTTTTCACCTTGCTAATAGTTTCCTTTGATGTGCAGAAGCTTTTAAGTTTAATTAGGTCCCATTTGTTTATTTTTGCTTTTATTTCTGATATTCTGGGAGGTGGGTCACCCTCTTACACTGTTGGTGGGAATGCAAACTAGTACAGCCACTATGGAGAACAGTGTGGAGATTCCTTAAAAAACTGGAAATAGAACTGCCTTATGATCCAGCAATCCCACTGCTGGGCATACACACTGAGGAAACCAGAAGGGAAAGAGACACATGTACCCCAGTGTTCATCGCAGCACTGTTTATAATAGCCAGGACATGGAAGCAACCTAGATGCCCATCAGCAGATGAATGGATAAGAAAGCTGTGGTACATATTCACAATGGAGTATCACTCAGCCATTAAAAATAATACATTTGAATCAGTTCTAATGAGATGGATGAAACTGGAGCCTATTATACAGAGTGAAGTAAGCCAGAAAGAAAAACACCAATACAGTATACTAACGCATATATATGGAATTTAGAAAGATGGTAATGATAACCCTGTATGTGAGACAGCAAAAGAGACACTGATGTATAGATCAGTCTTATGGACTCTGTGGGAGAGGGAGAGGGTGGGGAGATTTAGGAGAATAGCATTGAAACCTGTATAATATCATGTATGAAACGAGTCGCCAGTCCAGGTTCGATGCACGGTACTGGATGCTTGGGTCTGGTGCACTGGGACGACCCAGAGGGAGGGTGGTGGCGAGGGGAGGAGGGAGGAGGGTTCAGGATGGGGAGCGCGGGTATACCTGTGGCGGATTCATTTCAATGTTTGGCAAAACTAATACAATATTGTACAGTTTAAAAATAAAAGTAAAAAAAAAAAAGTAAAAAAAAAGAACTGTTAACATTTAAAGTACTTCAGGTAATAGAAAACAGTTGATTCCAGTAAACAGTATGCCAGAGAAATAACTATCAATACATTCATATATATATGTATTGTATACTTAAATTACTAATTTGTTAACCTAATCTTATTCATCAGCATTACAAACATTGTATCCTGATTTAATTAACTCATTTTTTTTTTTTTTGTATCCTAAAAAAAATACATCTTTAATTTTGCCAGCAAAATTTCTTTTAAAAATCTCTTGAGTAACAATATTTACCTTTTGGCCATATTCAAAGCCTCCTAGATAACAAATACCTTCATAGTTTAAAGCAACACATTTTTTGTTTGTGTCAGTATCCTCAGAATTAGGTTGCCATCTAGGTAGGCTTTAATAAGAGTCTGATTTTGAATTATGATTAAATGATGCCATTTATTACAACAGAATGTCCCATTGCTATAAATCATAGATACAGAGATACTTAATCTCCTAAGTTAACTGCTATTTTCAAGGTCTGATTGTGGAGGCCAATTGCTAGAAAACCATTTTCTTCATTTTGAGCTTTTCCTATCCATACAATTAAACCTTCAGTTTCAGTAGTACCAAAATTTAAGTATCTGAACTGAAGATTTCTCATTCTGTAATCTGGATCAATGTATTTAATGTAAGGATTAGCCATGCATTTTGCAGTTGAAAAGGAAGTATTGTTTCCACAATACCTTCCCACCCAACCCAGAGGACAAACAACTGTAAGAAAATAATTGGTCAGGTATACATAGAGATTGGTGGAGGCAAAGATTATTCAAACAGTACAGACTGGTCACATGTGTTTCCAGCTCAATGTGGCAAGCAGCTACAAGAAAAAGTTATGCCATTTACTATATATTTACCCCCTATTTTTGCACACATTGTATCCACAGGCTGTCCCATCACAGTCACCTACATTTGAGCCACCCTTTGCTCCTAATTCAGTTAATTGTAATTCTTGATTATTTATAATAACTTCCCAGACACAACCTTGAAAACCTATGGGTTCATATGCTGTTGCCATGGGATTTATAAAATTTAAGGATGATGTTTCTTCAATGTAGATATTTGGCAAAACTAATACAATATTGTAAAGTTTAAAATAAAATTTTAAAAAAAGCAGTATTTGTGTCCAGGGAAGCTCATTTTAGTCTTGACATTTTCTTTCTTTTTTTTTTAATATAAAACTTGTTCATAATTTTTAATGAAAATTTGTTTATAAAAATGAACTAAAAATTAATACAGAATGTTAGTAATTCCCTTAAAATGAGTAACACTTTTTTTTTTTTTTTTTTTAGGTAAAACTTGGGTTGGCTATAATTTGTTTTTTTTTTTAACTTTACAATATTGTATTGGTTTTGCCATATATCAACATGAATCTGCCACAGGTATACACGTGTTCCACATCCTGAACCCTCCTCCCTCCTCCCTCCCCATACCATCCCTCTGGGTCGTCCCAGTGCACCAGCCCCAAGCATCCAGTATCGTGCATTGAACCTGGACTGGCGTCTTGTTTCATATATGATATTATACATGTTTAAATGACATTCTCCCAAATCATCCCACCCTCTCCCTCTCCCACAGAGTCCAAAAGACTGTTCTATACATCTGTGTCTCTTTTGCCGTCTCGTATACAGGGTTATTGTTAACATCTTTCTAAATTCCATATATATGCGTTAGTATACTGTATTGGTGTTTTTCTTTCTGGCTTACTTCACTCTGTATAATAGGCTCGCTGTGGTACATATACACAATGGAGTATTAGCCATTAAAAAGAATACATTTGACATTTTCTGTTAAATTTATCCCATCCAAATCCAGGTAGCTTTCTGCACCATCTCTTCTTGCTTTAATCACATGCCAAGTACTTCTATTAATAGTACTTTTTGGAGAGTTTCTAGAAGGATGGTTCTGTCACCAAGATTGTAGC
Source organism: Bos indicus x Bos taurus (assembly GCF_003369695.1). Classification (NCBI taxonomy): domain Eukaryota; kingdom Metazoa; phylum Chordata; class Mammalia; order Artiodactyla; family Bovidae; genus Bos; species Bos indicus x Bos taurus. Next base: position 673,934 of record NC_040084.1, read on the forward strand.
TGATTTGAACAGAACCATTTACTAAAGAAATACGTAAAAAATCACCTCCCTCGCTTCATCAGAGCAATTCTTCAGAGTGATTTCACAGTCCTGGCTCCCAGGTTTGAAGTCCTCAGAAAATCCATCAAATAAAAGTGGAGAAAGAAAGAAAAAACATTAAAATAGTTACTCTAATTAAGACTCTTGCCCTTTTTTTGGGGGGGGGGTGGGGAGATTACAAATTTTGATCACAATTATGTTAGTTTTTTTTCCATGTTTGGATCAAAATACATCTATACATTCATACTCATATCCTGTATTCTTTTGTTCTGGAGTTGGCCACATATATTATCCCTATTTGTAATTCTTTCACAGTGAAGGAGTATATTGTGGTACCAAGTTAAAATGAGGTTTTTCTTTTAACTAGTTAAGGGTGAATGTGTAAAGAAATTGGATGCTTTATTCCAAGGCACTGATGCTTTTTTTGATAAGATTAGGTTAACAAATTAGTCATTAAATATATTATATATATATATATATATATATATATATATGTATTGATAGTTATTTCTCTGGCAGTTATTTCTCTGGCATACTGTTTACTGGAATCAACTGTTTACTATTACCTGGGTGAGGGGGGATAAGTAACTGGAAAAAACGCACAAACTAAAAGGTGAGAATTCTGTTTTATTTGATGGATTTTCTGAAGACTTGAAACCTGGGAGCCAGTACTCTGAAATCACTCTGAAGGACTATTCTGATAGAGTGAGGGGGCCAGCCAGGATGTAATCAACGAAGACCAGGTAGTCAGAAGATCAGAAGAGTACTGTTAAAGAAAATCCAACATCTCAAGGAAATAAGTGCTTTTCTATGTATGGGAAGATGCAAGAGTCTGGGCTCAGTGAAATCATTCCTTTGATACACATGTCAGCTATCTGGGGCCAGTATCCTGATATCCTGTCTTCATCCTGAGTCTTCAGCATGCACTGTTGGTTCATCAACTGATGGCTAGATGGTGGGCATCCTGTTGTCTCAGGGCTCGCCTAGGGAGGCTGTCATGTGATGGCTGGATGGTTGCAACATCCTGTTTACTGATAAGGTAGCAGCATTTCTGCTTCACATAAATGAGCAGTTAGTGGTGGTGCTATGAAAATTCTGTATCTTGGGCCTTCCCGAAGTTTCAGCCATGCTCTTGGCATCAAGTTCTATCTACAAGTACACAAATCTCTAGTTGAACTCTGCTTGAGTTACTTTAAAGGCACCTCAAGCTCCAAAGTTTCTCTCAAATCTGTGAACTTCCTTCCATATACCTGGTCTTTCCAAACTCAGTCACTCAATCCACCCATTTTCCAAATTTAAGTGTGATCATGGCCAACCTAGATAGCATATTCAAAAGCAGAGACATTACTTTGCCAACAAAGGTCCGTCTAGTCAAGGCTATGGTTTTTCCAGTAGTCATGTATGGATGTGAGAGTTGGGACTGTGAAGAAAGCTGAGTGCTGAAGAGTTGATGCTTTTGAACTGTGGTGTTGGAGAAGACTCTTGAGAGTCCCTTGGACTGCAAGGAGATCCAACCAGTCCATTCTAAAGGAGATCAGTCCTGGATGTTCGTTGGAAGGAATGATGCTAAAGCTGAAACTCCAGTACTTTGGCCACCTCATGCGAAGAGTTGACTCATTGGAAAAGACTCTGATGCTGGGAGGGATTGGGGTTGGGAGAAGGGGACGACAGAGGATGAGATGGCTGCATGGCATCACCGACTCAATGGACGTAGGTTTGGGTGAACTCCGGGAGATGGTGATGAACAGGGAGGCCTGGCGTGCTGTGATTTATGGGGTCGCAAAGAGTCAGACACGACTGAGTGACTGAACTGAACTGAACTGATGGGTCTATATAATCAAATGGATTTTATTAGCATTTTGTTCATTGTAAACATCTTTGTTCTGTCCACTTCTCTCCTGCCACTTTAAATTTACTATCCTCTCTAGCTTAATTTTTTTTAAATTTTATTTTTAAACTTTACAATATTGTATTAGTTTTGCCAAATATCAAAATGAATCCGCCACAGGTATACCCGCGTTCCCCATCCTGAACCCTCCTCCCTCCTCCCTCCCCTACCCTCCCTCTGGGTCGTCCCAGTGCACCAGCCCCAAGCATCCAGTACCGTGCATCGAACCTGGACTGGTGACTCGTTTCATACATGATATTATACATGTTTCAATGCTATTCTCCCAAATCTCCCCACCCTCTCTCTCTCCCACAGAGTCCATAAGACTGATCTATACATTGGTGTCTCTTTTGCTGTCTTGTACACAGGGTTTTTGTTACCATCTTTCTAAATTCCATATATATGCGTTAGTATACTGTATTGGTGTTTTATTGTTCAGTTTGCTCATTTCAAAGTATTAAATCTTTAGCAGAAACAAAAAACAAGATAAAGTTTATCTTTTAAAAACTGTTTTCCAAAATTAGAGATCTAAAATCAACTAGGGTAATTTTTATCATTTTGTTTTAAAATTTTGCACTATTTGAAATTGTTCAAATCATTAAACTCTAAAGAGAAACAGAAACCTGGTTAAAAGTTAAGAATTTGTTTTTCACCATATGAAAACCTAACTAGCTGCTGATGTCTAATGTGGGTTTTGACATTGTGTATTAAGTGTTTGGACATTTTTACTAATAGATCTTAGCAGAGGATCGACTGGAAGCCTTGGTTCATGTTTACAACAGACAACTCTTAGAGAAGGTCGAAGTACGGGGCAGTCACCTATATTTTATACAAACTTAAAAGAATGAAACATACTTTGCTGCTGCTGCTGCTTAGTCGCTTCAGTCGTGTCCAATTCTGTGTGACCCTATGGACTGCAGTATGCCAGGCTCCTCTGTCAATGGGATTCTCTCAGCAAGAGTACTAGAGTGGGTTGCCATACCCTCCTCCAGGAGATCTTCCTGACCCAGGGATTGAACCTGGGTCTCCTGCATTGCAGGCAGATTCTTTACCGCTGAGCCACCAGGGAAGCCTGAAACATTTTACCACCTGATTATTAATAAGTTTATGTTTTTCATCTGATAATTACCTTCAAGTTAATCCAAGCCTGAGAATGTAGATATAGATTTAATATTTTAAGGTTTTCATGAATTCCTTACATGAGTGTCAAATGCAACACCAATTATGACATGAAACTGATAAATCTCTTTTCATCTTTGTAAATAGTGTCTAATGGACTGAAAAAGGAAAATCTTGGCTATTATGAACTGAAATGCAAAGCCATTTAATAACAGATGTAAGAAGATGTGCTTTTTTTCTATGTGTGTTAATGTAAATGAGCTTTTTATTTTATATACATAAACATAATGATGTATCTATCTCCCGGGGTTTGCTCAAACTCCTGTCTGTGGTCTCAGCGATGCCATCCAACCACCTCATCTTCTCTCGTCCCCTTCTCCTGTCCAGTATTTCCCAACATCAGAGTCTTTTCCAATGAGTCAACTCTTCGCATCAGGTGGCCAAAGTATTGGCACTTCAGGTTTGGTATCAGTCCTTCCAATGAATATTCAGGGTTGATGTCCTTTGGGATTGACTGGTTTCATCACCTTGCTGTCGAAGGGACTCTCCAAGAATCTTCTCAAACACCACAATTCAAAAGCCATCAATTCTTTGGTGCTCAGCCTTCTTTATGGTCCAACTCTCACATCCATACATGAAAAACCATACTGGAAAAACCATAGCTTTGACTAGACAGACCTTTGATGGCAAAGTAATGTCTCTGCTTTTTAATATGCTCTCTAGGTTGGCCATAGCTTTTCTTCCAAGGAGGAAGTGACTTTTAATTTCATGGCTGCACTCAACAACGTACAGTGTTAAGTCATTAATCTAGTTTTTTGCCTTTTCTCCCTCTGGGTCAGGCCTGTGCTAACTTGTCTTTTAGACTGATAGCTATCTCATAAGTATTTACCCCAGAGGCATTTGCTGATTTTTAAGCAAATACATTCATTTTGGCTTACTGAAATTTAGAATGACAGAGGTTAAGATCACCCAGTGTGGTTGCTAAGGATGCAAAAACCTCTACCTCATGGCTAGAAAATCTGATTTACTAAAACTGAGATGAGATCTCAGAAGTATATTTTAATAAACACCAGTATTTCTGACTTAAATGCGGCATCAATTCAATTCAGTATTTTCACAAATACTGAGTTAAAGTTTATTTTAAGAATACAGAGGTTTATAAAGTGTATGTCCTTTGGAAATTAATACTAAAGCAATACAAAATTCACTGTAAGACATTTAAACAATATCGAAGAGTGTAAAGTAAAAGGATGAAGTTTCACTGTTCTTTCTCTTAATTCCCAGGAATCGTTAATGTGTTTTGCCTATTGCTTCTTTTAAATACTTGCAAAATATTTTTAAAAATAGACCTGGGTAAAAATAGTCCATGGTTTACATGGGACGACAGAGGTTGAGATGGTTGGATGGCATCATCGACTCAATGGACATGGGTTTGGGTAGACTCCAGGAGTTGGTGATGGACGGGGAGGCCTGGCGTGCTGCGATTCATGAGGTCACAAAGAGTTGGAAACAACTGAGTGAGTGGACTGAACTGAATTGAGAAAAGCCAACCTGTAAAGGCTACATACGGTGTGATTCCAATTCTATGGCATGCTGGAAAAAGCAAAACTATGAGGACAATAAAAATATCAGTAATTACCAATAGAAGGGGAGAAAGGAGGAGTCCAAGCAAAGAGGATTTTAGGACAGTAAAACTGCATGATACTATAATGGCAGATACGTGTCATTATATATTTGTCAAAATCCTCAGAATGTACACTAAGAATGAACCCTAATGTAAGTTCAGTTCAGTCGCTCAGTCGTGTCTGACTCTTTGTGACCCCATGAACTGCAACACGCCAGGCCTCCCTGTCCATCACCAACTCCCGGAGTCCACCCAAACCCATGACCATTGAGTCGGAGTTGCCATCCAACCATCTCACTCTCTGTCATCCCCTTCTTCCCTCAATCTTTCCCAGTATCAGGGTCTTTTCAAATGGGTCAGCTCTTCGCAACAGGTGACCAAAGTATTGGAGTTTCAGCTTCAACATCAGTCCTTCCAATGAACATCCAGGACTGATCTCCTTTAGGATGGACTGGATGGATCTCCTTGCAGTCCAAGGGACTCTCAAAAGTCTTCTTCAACACCACAGTTCAAAAGCATCAATTCTTTGGTGCTCAGCTTTCTTCACAGTCCAACTCTCACATCCATACATGACCACTGGAAAAACCATAGTCTTGACTAGACGGACCTTTGTTGACAAAGTAATGTCTCTGCTTTTGAATATGCTATCTAGGTTGGTCATAACTTTCCTTCCAAGGAGTAAGCATCTTTTAATTTCATGGCTGCAATCACCATCTGCCATGATTTTGGAGCCCAGAAAAATAAAGTCAACCAGTGTTTGCACTGTTTCCCCATCTATTTGCAATGAAGTAATAGGGCCGGATGCCATGATCTTAGTCTTCTGAATTGAGCTTTAAGCTCAATTAGAGCTAAAGTTGAGCTTTAAGCCAACTTTTTCACTCTCCTCTTTCACTTTCATCAAGAGGCTCTTTAGTTCTTCTTCAGTTTCTGCCATAATTCAATTTCTGCCATGACATAAGGTGGTGTCATCTGCATATCTGAGGTTATTGATATTTCTCCCAGCAATCTTGATTCCAGCTTGTGTTTCTTCCAGTCCAGCATTTCTCATGATGTACTCTGCATAAAAATTAAATAAGCAGGATGACAATATACAGCCTTGATATTCTCCTTTTCCTATTTGGAAGCAGTCTGTTGTTCCATGTCCAGTTCTAACTGCTGCTTCCTGACATGCATACAAATTTCTTAAGAGGCAGATAAGGTGGTCTGGTATTCTCATCTCTTTCAGAATTTTCCATAGTTTATTGTGATCCACACAGTCAAAGGCTTTGTTATAGTCAATAAAGCAGAAGTAGAAGGTTTTCTGGAACTCTCTTGCTTTTTCCATGATTCAGCAGATGTTGGCAATTTGATCTCTGGTTCCTCTGCCTTTTCTAAAACCAGCTTGAACATCTGGAAGTTCACAGTTCATGTATTGCTGAAGCCTGGCTTGGAGAATTTTGAGCATTACTTTACTAGAGTGTGAGATGAGTGCAATAGTGTGATAGTTTGAGCATTCCTTGGCATTGCCTTTCTTTGGGATTGGAATGAAAACTGACCTTTTCCAGTCCTGTGGCCACTACTGAGTTTTCCAAATTTGCTGTCATATTGAATGCAGCACTTTCACAGCATCATCTTTCAGGATTTGAAATAGATCAACTGGAATTCCATTACCTCCACTAGCTTTGTTCATAGTGGTGCTTCTAAGGCCCACGACTTCACATTCCAGGGTGTCTGGCTCTAGGTCAGTGATCGTACCATCATGATTATCTGGGTCATGAAGATCTTTTTTGTACAGTTCTTCTGTGTATTCTTGCCACCTCTTCTTAATATCTTCCATTTCTGTTAGGTCCATACCATTTCTGTCCTTTATCGAGCCCATCTTTGCATGAAATGTTCCCTTGGTATCTCTAATTTTCTTGAAGAGATCTCTAGTCTTTCCCATTTGGTTGTTTTCTTTTGTTTCTTTGCATTGATCGCTAAATAAAGCTTTCTTATCTCTTCTTGCTATTCTTTGGAACTCTGCATTCAGATGCTTATATCTTTCCTTTTCTCCTTTGCTTTTTGCTTCTCTTCTTTTCACAGCTATTTGTAAGGCCTCCCCAGACAGCCATTTTGCTTTTTTGCATTTCTTTTCCGTGGGGATGGTCTTGATCCCTGTCTGCTGTACAATGTCACGAACCTCATTCCATAGTTCATCAGGCACTCTATCTATAAAATCTAGGCCCTTAAATCTATTTCTCACTTCCACTGTATAATCAGAAGGGGTTTGATTTAGGTCATACCTGAATGGTCTAGTGGTTTTCCCTACTTTCTTCAATTTATGTCTGAATTTGGCAATAAGAAGTTCATGATCTGAGCCACAGTCAGCTCCCGGTCTTGTTTTTTCTGACTGTATAGAGCTTCTCCATCTTTGGCTGCAAAGAATATAATCAGTCTGATTTCGGTGTTGACCATCTGGTGATGTCCATGTATAGAGTCTTCTCTTGTGTTGTTGGAAGAGGGTGTTTGTTATGACCAGTGCATTTTCTTGGCAACACTCTATTAGTCTTTGCCCTGCTTCTTTCCGTATTCCAAGGCCAAATTTGCCTGTTACTCCAGGTGTTTCTTGACTTCCTACTTTTGCCTTCCAGTCCCCTATAATGAAAAGGACATCTTTATTGGGTGTTAGTTCTAAAAGGTCTTGTAGGTCTTCATAGAACTGTTCATCAACTGTTCAGCATTGCTGGTTGGGGCATAGACTTGGATTATTGTGATATTGAATGGTTTGCCTTGGAAACGAACAGAGATCATTCTGTCGTTTTTGAGATTGCATCCAAGTACTGCATTTTGGACTCTTTTGTTGACCATGATGGCTACTCCATTTCTTCTGAGGGATTCCTGCTGGCAGTAGTAGATATAATGGTCATCTGAGTTAAATTCACCCATTCCAGTCCATTTTAGTTCGCTGATTCCTAGAATGTCGACATTCACTCTTGCCATCACTTGTTTGACCACTTCCAATTTACCTTGATTCATGGGCCTGACATTCCAGGTTCCTATGCATTATTGCTCTTTACAGCATCGTACCTTGCTTCTATCACCAGTCACATCCACAGCTGGGTATTCTTTTTGCTTTGGCTCCATTCCTTCATTCTTTCTGGAGTTATTTCTCCACTGTTCTCCAGTAGCATATTGGCACCTACTGACCTGGGGAGTTCCTCTTTCAGTACCTATCATTTTGCCTTTTCATACTGTTCATGGGGTTCTCATGGCAAGAATACTGAAGTGGTTTGCCATTCCCTTCTCCAGTGGACCACATTCTGTCATATCTCTCCACTATGACCCTCCCATCTTGGGTTGCCCCACGGGCATGGCTTAGTTTCATTAAGTTAGACAAGGCTGTGGTCCTAATGTGATTAAATTGACTAGTTTCTTGTGAGTATGGTTTCAGTGTGTCTGCCCTCTGATGCCCTCTTGCAACACCTACCATCTTACTTGGGTTTCTCTTACCTTGTGCATGGGGTATCTCTTCACGGCTGCTCCAGCAAAGTGCAGCCGCTGCTCCTTACCTTGGACGAGGGGTATCTCCTATAGTGCATGTCAAAAAGAGAAATATGAAAATACCTGAATGGCACATTTATTTCAGCAGCTGCTTTTTTCTTTTTCATTATACATATTTTCCATATATATATTTTCCATACACACACACACACACACACACACACACACACTCTGTATCTTGCTTAGGTTCAAGCGTACTTTAAATTTTAAACTGTCAGTTGAGCTTACTCCTTGGAAGGAAAGTTATGACCAACCTAGGTAGCATATTCAAAAGCAGAGACATTACTTTGCCAACAAAGGTTTGTCTAGTCAAGGCTATGGTTTTTCCAGTGGTCATGTATGGATGTGAGAGTTGGACTGTGAAGAAGGCTGAGCACTGAAGAATTGATGCTTTTGAACTGTAGTGTTGGAAAAGACTCTTGAGAGTCCCTTGGACTGCAAGGAGATCCAACCAGTCCATTCTGAAGGAGATCAGCCCTGGGATTTCTTTGGAAGGAATGATACTAAAGCTGAAACTCCAGTACTTTGGCCACCTCATGCGAAGAGTTGACTCATTGGAAAAGACTCTGATGCTGGGAGGGATTTGGGGCAAGAGGAGAAGGGGACGACAGAGGATGAGATGGCTGGATGGCATCACTGACTCGATGGACGTGAGTCTGAGTGAACTCTGGGAGTTGGTAATGGATAGGGAGGCCTGGCGTGCTGCGATCCATGGAGTCACAAAGAGTCGGGCACAACTGAGTGACTGATCTGATCTGAGCTATCTTTGAATTTCCAAGGAGCTTGGAGTGCATGATCATTTTCCTATATAAAGTTCAATTTTAAAAGGGTAAAAGGACTACCATGTCTCCCCTTGTCTCACTGTTTTAGTGGGAGTGGAGGTGGGTGGGCTGTGGCCTGATGCACTGGTACTCCATAGATGAACCTTTTCTTTAACTGCTGTTCCTCCTCGACCCTCTAGACCTCTTGTTAGGCTCCCACAGTATCATGTTCTCAAATCTGGGAACCAAATAGTTGTGCTCCCATTTGCAGTGGCCTGTCAGAGCACTCGTAGCTTTATCTATAATTTTCAGTGCTTTACGTTTGTACCTATCAGAGGGTTTCTTTCAGTTCAGTCACTCAGTCGTGTCTGACTCTTTGCGACTCCATGAACTGCAGCACGCCAGGCCTCCCTGTCCATCACCAACTCCTGAAATCCACCCAATCACATGTCCATTGAGTCGGTGATGCCATCACACCATCTCATCCTCTTTCGTCCCCTTCTCCTCCTGCCTTCAATCTTTCCCAGCATCAGGATCTTTTCAAATGAGTCAGTTCTTCACATCAGGAGGCCAAAATATTGGAGTTTCAGCTTCAATATCAGTCCTTCCAATGAACACCCAGGGCTGACCTCCTTTAGGATGGACTGGTTGGATCTCCTTTCAGTCCAAGGGATTCTCAAGAGTCCTCTCCAGGGTGTGGAGAAAAGGGAACCCTCTTACACTTTTGGTGGGAATGCAAACTAGTACAGCCACTATGGAGAACAGTGTGGAGATTCCTTAAAAAACTGGAAATAGAATTGTCTTATGATCCAGCAATCCCACTGCTGGGCATACAAACCGAGGAGACCAGAATTGAAAGAGACACGTATACCCCAGTGTTCATCGCAGCACTGTTTATAATAGCCAGGACATGGAAGCAACCTAGATGTCCATCAGCAGATGAATGGATAAGAAAGCTGTGGTACATATTCACAATGGAGTATTACTCAGCCATTAAAAAGAATACATTTGAATCAGTTCTAATGAGGTGGATGAAACTGGAGCCTATTATACAGAGTGAAGTGAGCCAGAAAGAAAAACACCAATACAGTATACTAACGCATATATATGGAATTTAGAAAGATGGTAACAATAACCCTGTATACAAGACAGCAAAAGAGACTCTGATGTATAGAACAGTCTTTTGGACTCTTTTGGAGAGGGAGAGGGTGGGATGATTTGGGAGAATGACATTGAAACATGAATAATACCATATATGAAATGAGTCACCAGTCCAGGTTCGATGCATGATACTGGATGCTTGGGGCTGGTGCACTGGGATGACCCAGAGGTATGGTATGGGGAGGGAAGAGGGAGGAGGCTTCAGGATGGGGAACACATGTATACCTGTGGCGGATTCATTATGATATATGGCAAAACCAATAGAATATTGTAAAGTTAAAAAATAAAAAATTAAAAAAAAAAAAAAGAGTCCTCTCCAACACCACACTTCAAAAGCATCAATTCTTCAGCGGTCAGGTTTCTTTATAGTCCAACTCTCACATCCACACATGACCACTGGAAAAACCATAGCCTTGACTAGACGGACGTTTGTTGACAAAGCAATGTCTCTGCTTTTTAATATGCTATCTAGGTTGGTCATAACTTTACTTCAAAGAGTAAGCGTCTTTTAATTTCATGGCTGCAATCACCATCTGCAGTGATTTTGGAGCCCAGAAAAATATAGTCAGCCACTGTTTCCACTGTTTTCTCATCTATTTGCCATGAAGTGATGGGACTGGATGCCATGATCTTAGTTTTCTGACTGTTGAGCTTTAGGCCCACTTTATCACTCTCCTCTTTCACTTTCATCAAGAGGCTTTTTAGTTCTTCTTTACTTTCTACCATAAGTGTGGTGTCATCTGCATATCTGAGGTTATTGATGTTTCTCCCAGCAATCGTGATTCCAGCTTGTGCTTCCTCCAGCCCAGCGTTTCTCATGATGTACTCTCCATATAAGTTAAATAAGCAGGGTGACAATATACAGCCTTGACGTACTCCTTTTCCTATTTGGAACCAGTCTGTTGTTCCATGTCCAGTTCTAACTGTTGCTTCCTGCTTCTAACTGTTGCATATAGGTTTCTCAAGAGGCAGGTCAGGTGGTTTGGTATTCCCATCTCTTTCAGAATATTCCACAGTTTATTGTGATCCACACGGTTAAAGGCTTTGGCATAGTCAGTAAAGCAGAAAGAGAAGTTTTTCTGCAACTCTCTTGCTTTTTCGATGATCCAGTGGATGTTGGCAATTTGATCTCTTATTCCTCTGCATTTTCTAAAACCAGCATGAAAATCTGAAAGTTCGCAGTTCATGTATTGCTGAAGCCTGGTGTTGAATAATTCTGAGCATTACTTTACTAGCGTGTGAGATGAGTACAATGGTGCGGTTGTTTGAGTATTCTTTGGCATTGACTTTCTTTGGGATTGGAATGAAAACTGACCTTTTCCAGTCCCGTGGCCACTGCTGAGTTTTCCAAGTTTGCTGGCATACTGAGTATAGCACTTTCACAGCACTTGCACATCATCTTCCAGGATTTGAAATAGCTCAACTGGAATTCCATCACCTCCACTAGCTTCGTTCGTAGTGATGTTTTCTTAAGGCCCACTTGACTTCACATTCCAGGATGTCTGGCTCTAGGTGAGTGATCACACCATCATGATTATCTGGGTCGTGTAGATATTTTTGTACAGTTCTTCTGTGTATTCTTGCCACCTCTTCTTAATATCTTCCATTTCTGTTAGGTCCATACCATTTCTGTCCTTTATCGAGCCCATCTTTGCATGAAATGTTCCCTTGGTATCTCTAATTATCTTGAAGAACTCTCAAGTCTTTCCCATTCTGTTGTTTTCCTCTATTTCTTTGCATTGGTCACCGAGGAAGTCTTTCTTATCTCTCTTTGCTCTTCTTTGGAACTCTGCATTCAAACAGGTATATCTTTTCTTTTCCCCTTTGCTTTTTGCTTCTCTTCTTTTCACAGCTATTTGTAAGGCCTCCCCAGACAGCCATTTTGCTTTTTTGCATTTCTTTTCCATGGGGATGGTCTTGATCCCTGTCTCCTATACAATGTCATGAACCTCCGTCCATAGTTCATCAGGCACTCTGTCTGTCAGATCTAGTGCCTTTAGTCTATTTCTCATTTCCACTGTATAGTCATAAGGGATTTGATTTAGGTCATACCTGAATGTTGTACTGGTTTTCTCTACTTTCTTCAATTTAAGTCTGAATTTGGCCATAAGGAGTTCATGATCTGAGCCACAGTCAGCTCCTGGTCTTGTTTTTTGCTGACTGTATAGAGCTTCTCCATCTTTGGCTGCAAAGAGTAGAATCAATCTGATTTTCATGTTGACCATCTGGTGATGTCCATGTGTAGAGTCTTCTTTTGTGTTGTTGGAAGAGGGTGTTTGCTATGACCAATGCATTCTCTTGGCAAAACTCTATTAGCCTTTCTTTAAAATATATCAAATAGTTGACTTTAGTTTCTATAAGCTAGTAGACTAGATAGCATGGTTAACCCCATCTCCATCATGAAAATAAGTAGAAATGTTGGAGAAATTATTTTAAAACACCTTTTTAAATAAATTGATGATCTGGAAAGAAAGAACACTAAGAGAGAAAACAGATAATAACAGAAACAAAGAAAAGAACAAAGTGAAAAAAATGGAAATAGAAGCTTAGTAAATATGATGATAAAAATCAGATTTTCCTTGAGGTTATTTGTCAAGCCTGTTAAACCCAAGCTTCAGAATTCAACTCTTCGAGGAAAAAATAAATTGTACTATACTTAAATGCTGCAGATATTAAAAAAGATAATGAGAGATTCTAATGGCATATTTATGGCAATATATTGGAAGATTAAGAGAAAACAATGAATTCCTAAAGACATCAGATCAGATCAGATCAGTTGCTCGGTTGTGTCTGACTCTTTGCGACCACATGAATCGCAGCACGCCAGGCCTCCCTGTACATCACCAACTCCCGGAGTTCACTGAGACTCATGTCCAGGGAGTCAGTGATGCCATCCAGCCATCTCATCCTCTGTCGTTCCCTTCACCTTTTGCCCCCAATCCCTCCCAGCATCAGAGTCTTTTCCAATGTGTCAACTCTTTGCATGAGGCGACCAAAGTACTGGAGTTTCAGGTTTAGCATCCTTCCTTCCAAAGAACACCCAGGGCTGATCTCCTTCAGAATAGACTGGTTGGATCTCCTTGCAGTCCAAGGGACTCTCAAGAGTCTTCTCCAACACCACAGTTCAAAAGCATCAATTCTTCAGCGCTCAGCCTTCTTCACAGTCCAACTCACATCCATACATGACCACAGGAAAATCCATAGCCTTGACTAGACGAACCTTTGTTGGCAAAGTAATGTCTCTGCTTTTTTATATGCTGTCTAGGTTGGTCATAATTTCCCTTCCAAGGAGTAAGTGTCTTTTAATTTTATGGCTGCAGTCACCATCTGCAGTGATTTTGGAGCCCAGAAAAATAAAGTCTGACACTGTTTCCACTGTTTCCCCATCTATTTCCCATGAAGTGATGGGACCGGCTGCCATGATCTTCATTTTCTGAATGTTGAGCTTTAAGCCAACTTTTTCACTCTCCTCTTTCACTTTCATCAAGAGGCTTTTTAGTTCCTCTTCACTTTCTGCCATAAGGGTGGTGTCATCTGCATATCTGAGGTTATTGATATTTCTCCTGGCTATCTTGATTCCAGCTTGTGTTTCTTCCAGTCCAGCGTTTCTCATGATGTACTCTGCATGTAAGTTAAATAAACAGAGTGACATTATACAGCCTTGATGTACTCCTTTTCCTATACATCTTATAATATCTGAATTAAGAAAATTAAAAAAACACATGGATATATCAATAAGAATTAAGGCAATTGAATCAGTTATCAAAATTTTCCGTCAGAGACACATCAGGCCAAGATGATTATACTAGTTCTACCAATTAAAGAGAAATAATTACCATCTTACACAAACTCTTCCACATACATGAAAGATATAATACTTTATGATTCATATTCTGAGTATAGCATAAGCCTGCTATAAAACTCTGTTAAGGACACTATCAGTTTAGTTTAATTGCTCAGTCATGTCTGACTCTGTGACCCCATGGACTGCAGCATACCAGGCTTCCCTGTCCATCACTAACTCCCTCCCAGTTCACCCAAACCCATGTCCATTGAGTCAGTGATGTCATCCAACCGTCTCATCTGTCATCCCCTTGTCCTCCTGCTTTCAATCTTTCCCAGCATCAGGGTCCTTTCCAATGAGTCAGTTCTTTGCCTCAGGTGGTCAAAGTATTGGAGTTTCAGCCTCAGCATCAGTCCTTCCACTAGACTTCCACTGCAGAAGACAGTGGCAAACCACTTCAGTATTCTTGCCTTGAGAACTCTATGAACAGTATGAAAGACAGTATGAGAGGGGATAGCTATAGAGTGATCTCACCTAGCTGTTAGAATTCTAAACAGAATACTATCAAACAGAATCCAACTTTATGTGTAAAAAAGATATGTCATAACCAATTTGAGTTTACCACAGGGTTACAAATTTAATTTATCATTAAGAAATCAACTAACATAATTGACCATGTGTATGTATGCATGGGAGCTTTGCAACCCCAAGAACTGTAGTCTGACAGGATCCTCTGTCAGTGGAATTTTCCAGGCAAGAATACTGAAGTGGGTTGCCATTTCCTTCTCCAGGGGATCTTCCCAACCCAAGGATCAAACCTATGTCTCTTGAGTGTCCTGCATTGGCATGTGGGTTCTTTACTAGCTGAACCATCAGGGAAGCCCTGATAACTCACTATATTAAAGGAGAAAAATCATATGATTATCTCAGTCTATACAAGAATACTTGATAAAATTCAACATCAAATTAATGATGAAAACTCAACAAATTAGGGCTAGAATTTTGTTTCCTATAAAAGGGGTTTACCAAATACCTGTAATAAAATTTACCATAACTAATACTGAAATGTTAAAAATATTCTTTTTAAGAAGAACAAATTATGTGTCCACAAAAAGATATAATATGTATAAGGTTGGAAAGGAAGAAAAAACTGTCATTATTCTTAGATGAAATGTTTATTTATTGAAAAAAAATCTTTAATAATATATCAAAATAGATAAGATTTAAAACTAGGTTACTTAAAACAAACCCAATATGAAAAAGCTAATTATCTTTCCATATATCAGTAAGAAAATGTATTAAATGGTTTAAAAATGTATAAATCTCACAAAACTCATGTAGGATTTTGGGGAGAGAACTATAAAACTGTGTAAAATTAAAAACATGTAAAAAGAGACATATTCATGAATCAGAAAGGTAAAGCACTGTGCCCACAGAGAAGCAGCAAATGAGTCATGTGATATAATGGCAGAAGCAGATCACACTGGAAATTGTGAATTAACAAACAAATCAGAATATCTTCCATTAGCACAGGGAAGACTGCAAAGTGTGTCACCACTAGAAATAGCTGGTTTGATGAGTATTTGACAAGGCCAAAAGAAGAAACCAACCAATAAGTAAAAGTTGCCCAGATTTACAAATTTGTCACAATTCGATTTAAAAATTTTCCTCCAAGTGTAAGTATGGAAACATTGAGGGTAGGAGGTGGCACTCATCAAATTAAATTCATAATCCAATTCCTACTGCTGCTACTGCTAAGTCGCTTCAGTCGTGTCCGACTCTGTGCGACCCCATAGACGGCAGCCCACCAGGCTCCCCTGTCCCTGAGATTCTCCAGGCAAGAACACTGGAGTGGGTTGCCATTTCCTTCTCCAAAATCCAATCCCTGGATGTTTCCAAATTTGGACCCTAGTTGGCTTTTCCAATTTTCTGAATTCTGTAACTACATAAACACCTTCCTACAGACTGATATATAAATGTTATGGTTCTATAGTACCTTCCTTCAGGACACAGGTCGGGTGTGAGTCTTTCACTCGGCACATTACTGGTGTCACTGGTTTAGCTCTGCCTTGCCACCCAGACCTGGGGGCCTTGTTGGGCCCTGCCAGCTTCTGAAATGCTTCAGGACAGGTCATTTAGCTGTTTGACCCTCCATTTCCTCACTTGTAAATTAGAGGGAATAATAGATTCTACCTCAGGGGACAGTCCCAAGATGACAGAGGAATAGGACAGGGAGACCACTTTCTCCCCAACAAATTAATCAAAAGATCATTTAAATGCTGAGCAACTTCCACAAAACAATTCTGAATGCTGGTGGAGGACACCAGGCACCAGAAAGGCAGCCCATTCTCTTTGAAAGGAGGTAGGACAAAATATGAAAGACAAAAAGAGAGGCAAATGAGTTAGGGATGGAGACCCATCCTGGGGAGGGAGTTGTGAAGGAGGAGAAGTTCCCAGAGAGTAGGAAACCCTTTCATAGGCATCTGTGGGAGTTTTGGAATCTCAGAGGTCAACATAATCAGGAAGAAAAAAAAAAAACAAAACCACAGATTACACACCTAACCGATGCCAGCAGAGAAGTAGCCCAGATGCCTGTGTCTGGCACCAGTGAGTGGGGGCTGGACAGGGAGGCGCGGGCTACATAATTGGTGTTTAGGGTAAGACTGGGCCTGGATGCCCTGAGGACAATCTGAGGGAGCTAACGTGAGACAGCAACCCAAACTGTGGGATCACCAGAGAGAAGAAAAGAACTTTCCTGTGAAAGGCTCTAACGTGCAGCCTGGCCTCAATTCTCAACGAAGGACTGAGCGAATACCAAAGGAGAGCTAGCCGGCTTCATACAGTCCAAGCATCCTCCACCTAACTGTAAGCAGGCTTCTAGTTGCTAACAATGTCTCCCTGGGATCCTGGATGGTCGACATCTTCCAGGAGTGTCACAGCCTGAGATCAGCTCCCCAGAGGAGACACATGACATATCTGAGACGGTCCTCTCCTAGTGCACCCAGGAAACTGAGCGGCCAGGACCCGGGAGGTGATTAAGACGCATGGTCCACCTGGGACAGTGTACTTGCCAAGCACCTGGTCGCCTGAGCTGCTCAGAGCTGGAAAAGGCAAAAAATGCATGTCCAACTGAGTCTGTGCCCTTGCAGAGTACCCAAGAACCTGAGCAGCTTAGACCTGGGAAGTGCACAAAACACAGGGCCTGTTTTGGACAGTGCCCCTGCAGAGCACCCTGGAGCCTGAGCAGTAGGGACCCAGGAAGCACATGCTGCCTTGAGCTGGGGCAAACCTAGTGTGGTCCATACACTGCGAGCACTCCCCACACACACCAGCGATATTTGTTTGCAGTGTCCCTCCCTCCCCACAACACCCCTGAACAAGTGAGCCTAAATAAGTGACCACCTTCGCCCCCTTGTGTCAAGGGAAAAACTAGACACTTAAGAGACTCGCTAACAGAGGAAGCCAAAATAAACAAGAGGGAACTGCTCTGGAAGTGACAGATGCAACAGATTAAAACCCTGTAGTTAACATTGACTAAGCATTGGAGGGGGCCTATAGACCTTGAGAACAAGTACAAACTGGAACCAGGAACTATTTGAAATTGAACTGACCCCACACTGCCCACAACAGCACCAGAGAAAT
Organism: Bos indicus x Bos taurus; assembly: GCF_003369695.1. NCBI lineage: Eukaryota > Metazoa > Chordata > Mammalia > Artiodactyla > Bovidae > Bos > Bos indicus x Bos taurus. The sequence continues at coordinate 691,471 of NC_040084.1, forward strand.
TCCTAGATATATATATTTTTACTATTATCACTTTTTATCTATTTTTTAAAAATTTAAGTTATTTACTACTCCTTTAAATTTCATTTTTATAACCTACTACTACCTTGCCAAAAAATGACCCAATTTTTAAAGCATATTTCATATATATAGTTTTTATAATTTTTGTGATTGTTTTTGTTTTGTATTTTTAATATTTTTTTAGAGAGAGTCTAACCATTAATCTAGATTTTTAATCTCTGCTTTTTGGTATATCAGTTTTGTACCTTTAAGAATCTAATCTTCAGCATTCATTTTCACTTAGGGGTGTGATTACTGGCTTGATTGCTCTCGCTCCTTTTGATTCTCCCTCTTCTCCTCCAGGTCACCACTATCTCCTCCCTCCCCTCTCTCTTTTCTACTGTGTGAATCTCTCTGGGTGTTCCGGGCTTGGAGAACACATAGGGAACTGATTACTGGCTAGATTGCTCTCTCCCCTTTTGACTTTCCCTCTTCTTTCCTGGTCAACCCTATCTCCCTCCTCCCTCTTCTCTTCTCCATGTAACCCTGTGAACCTCTGGGTGTCCCTCACTGTGAAGAATCTTTTCACCATTCACCTAGAAGTTTTATTATCAGTGCTGTATGGATGGAGAAGTCTTGAGGCTACTGTAAGAATAAGACTGAAAGCCAGAGGCAGGAGGTTTAACTCCAAAACTTGAGAACACCAGAGAACTCCTGATTCCAGGGAAAATTAATAAACAAGAGCTCACCCAAAAGCCCCCATACCTATATTGAAACCAAGCTCCACCCAAGAGCCAACAAGTTCCAGAGCAAGACGTACCATGCTAATTCTCCAACAAAATATGAACACAGCCCTGAGCATTAAAAGACAGGCTGCCCAAAGCCATGCCAAACCCATAGGCACCCCAAAACTCACTACTGGACACTTCATTGCACTCCAGAGAGATTCAGCTCCACCCACCAGAACACAGACACAGGCTCCCCTGACCAGAAACCTTGACAAGCCACTTGTCCAACACCACCACAGGGAGCAGGCTCCACCATAAAGAGGAACCACGAACTTCCAGCCTACAGAAAGGGCACCCCAAACACAGCAATCTAAACAAAATGAGAAGGCATAGAAATATTCAGCAGGTAAAGGAACATGATAAATGCCCACCAAACCAAACAAAAGAGGAGGAGATAGGGAGTCTACCTGAAAAAGAATTCAGAATAATGATAGTACAGATGATCCAAAATCTTGAAAACAAAATAGAGTTACAGATAAACAGACTAGAGACAAGGATTGATAAGAAAACAAGGACCTAGAACAAATAAAGAAGAGTCAATCAATAATGCAATAAATGAGATCAAAAGCACTCTGGAGGGAACCAACAGTAGAATAACTGAGGCAGAAGATATGATAAGTGAGGTGGAATGTAGAATGGTGGAAATAAATGTAGCAGCAAGGAAAAGAGAAAAAAGAATTAAAAGAAATGAGGACAACCTCAGAGACCTCTGAGACAATGCTAAACACCCCAACATTCAAATCATAGGAGTCCCAGAAGAAGACAAAAGGAAAGGGCATGTGAAAATACTTGAGGATATAATAGTTAAAAACTTCCCTAAAATGAGGAAAGAAATAGCCACCTAAGTCCAAAACCAGAGAATCCCAAACAGGATAAACCCAAGGGGTGTTTCTGTCCCAAACAGAAACACCCCAAGACACATATTAATCAAACTAACAAAGATCAAACACAAAGAATAAATATTGAAAGCAGCAAGGGAAAAGCAACAAATAACACACAAGGGGATCCCCATAAGGATAACAGCTGATCTTTCAATAGAAACTTTTCAGGCCAGAAGGGAATGGCAGGACATACTTAAAGTGACGAAAGAGAAAAACCTACAACCCAGATTACTATACCCAGCAAAGATCTCATTCAAATATGAAAGAGAAATCAGAAACTACAGACAAGCAAAAGCTGAGAGAATTCGGCACCATCAAACCACCACTTCAACAAATGCCAAAGGATCTTCTCTAGACAGGAAACACAGAAAAGGTTTATAAACGCGAACCCAAAACAACAAAATAAATGGTAATGGGATCATACTTATCAATAATTACCTTAAATGTAAATGGGTTGAGTGCACCAACCAAAAGACAAAATTGGCTGAATGGATAAAAAACAAGACAATCTATATATGCTGTCTACAAGAGACCCACCTCAAACCAAGGGACACATACAGATTGAAAGTGAAGGGATGGTAAAAGATATTTCATGCAAATGGAGACCAAAAGAAAGCAGGAATAACAATACTCAGATCAGATAAAGTAGACTTTGAAATAAAGACCATGAAAAGAGACAAAGGACACTACATAATGATCAAAGATCAATCCAAGAAGAAGATATAGCAATTATAAATATATATGCACCCAACATAGGATCGCCTCGATGTAAGGCAAATGCTAACAAGTAAAAAGGGGAAATTAACAGTAACACAATAATAGTGGGAGACTTCAATACCCCACTCACACCTATGGATAGATCAACCAAACAGAAAATTAGCAAGGAAGCACAAACTTTAAATGATAAAATGGACCAGTTAGACCTAAATGATATCTATAGGACATTTCACCCCCAAAACAATGAATTTCACCTTTTTCTCAAGTGCACATGGAGCATTCTCCAGGATAGCATTCATCCTAGGTCATAAATCTAGTCTTGGTAAATTAAAAAAAAATCGAAATCATTGCAAACATCTTTTCTGATCACAATGCAGTAGGATTAGATGTCAACTACAGGGGAAATAAAAAACCTATTAAAAATATAAACATATGGAGGCTAAACAACACGCTTCTGTATTACCAACAAATCATGGAAGAAATAAAAAATAAAATCAAAATATGCATAGAACCAAATGAAAACGAAAACAAGACAACCCAAAACCTATGGGATTCAGGAAAAGCAGTGCTAATGTGAATGTTCATAGCAATACAAGCTTACCTCAAGAAAGAAACAAACAAAAATCAAATAAATAACCTAACTTTACACCCTGAAGAAACTAGAAAAAGAAGAAGAACCCCAGGTTTAGTAGAAGGAAAGAAAGAATAAAAATCAGAGCAGAAATAAATGAAAAAGAAACAAAGGAGACTGTCACGGTCTTCGTAGACTGGTGCCGGGGACCAGCCCCGGCTGATCCAGGGTATTCGAAGGGGAGACGGCGTCGGCGACCTATTCAAATGGTAATTAGAGATATAAAGAGTAATAGAATGAGGATAGCTCAGTAGGAAAATTCAGTGGAGAAAAGAGGCTGAGTAGCTTGGTTTACGCGGAAAATCAATATAACCCGTGACACCAGGTTAGCTCTGACCACGGAGGCCGCAGGCGCCCTCTCGAATAGCGGAAGGTGCCCCACCTTAGACACCTTCTCGAGTGGGTCTTAGAAGCCCAGGCAAATAAGTGGTCGCAGAGGATATCCACGCTCCAGATGGAGACTTCAGCCGGAAGTTAAAGGAAAGAATGACATGGGGAGACCAAGCATTGGTGAGCAAGGCCCGTAGCTTTATTTTTAACAGGGGCTTTTATACCCTAAGTTACACATAGAGGATAATAGGGGATGCAGAGTCAGCAGTTTTTGATCCTTATCAAAAACCAGGGTTTCTTTCCTGCAAATTTATCGTATACAAATGGTTTAGGTGATTTACATCATCTTCTGGCCAGAAGGCCTACTAACATTTTATGACTCTTGACAAGGACTTATCAACAAAGACTTATTTTCTCTAAGAGTAATTATTTTAAGGTTTGGCACCATCTTCCAAAGATAAAATTGCATTCCTATAGGGCGGATGTGTAATGGGTTTACAACAAAGGAAAGAATTTATTACCTTAAGGGTCTAAAGTTACTAACACCAAGGCCACTACTTATTTTTTCTACATACCAACTATTAATTAATACATATTCAAGGATACAATTCAGGGGATGTGAAAACTTGGCAGCAAGCATTGACTCATCAATGAAATCCCTTACTAGTCTTATTCTGACAGTTTCTACCTCTCTGAGAGGTTCTAAGCTATTTGAATATCTTAAGCTTCCTGTGCCTCTCGAGGCTGGGAGGCTGTAAACAATCGTATGCATAGCTGTAGGAGTCCCGGTAAACTTGTCGTGCGAGTTAGAGAGCCATCTGAGGGGTTTGGATTTAAACACTCCTAATTGCCCAGAAACTTTATTAATTGGAGCTGTAAGTTAACTCTTTGACAGAGAGAGAGAGAGATGGTGGTAGGGGACAGCCCCCAGTAAAGTCAGAGGTGAGAGCACAAAGCAATAAAGTAGGCAGACTCTGGTTTTTTGGGGGGTAGATGCTTGAGAATATCCGGGCGGACTCCTGAGGCTCGATCCCACCTTTGCGTATGCTGAACCTCCTTCCTCATGACCTTTGTCACGAGTGGAATGCCTCACCGGCTCCCGGCAGACTGGGACCTGGGGACTGAAGTTGACGAGAAGAAGGGGGACCCAAGTCTTGGGTGAAACAAGGGTACTTTATTTGCAGAAACGCATGCTTACATATCTTCAATAAAATGATTACTCGGCCATTAAAAAGAATGAAATTCCACCAGTTGCAACAAAATGGATAGTCCTTTAAGTACAAGGTCACTGAAGAGAGTTACTGAAGGAAGTCACTGAAGGGAATCCAAGCAGGTGCCCTTTCCCATGATCTCAGTCCTGAGAAATGCATGCAGCTCTGCTCGTTCCTGTTTTCCAGGAACTGATAAGGAATAGAGAGTCCTTGAGAAACAGCACACAAGGAAGAAAACATTGGATCCCTTAAAGTTGAACGTCCCCTGACAATTCCCCCTTTTTTATTTTTGCATAATTGGGGGTGACTGTAGATACTTTTGTGAAAAAGGCCCTGACCAATTGAGTTTGTTTAGTTTGAACAATTTTAGTTGAAAGGCATCAGTATACTACAAATATAATCACCAGGATAATTATCAGCATTATAGTTTCAGATCCAATACTATGTGTAATATTTTGAAACCATCTTTGAGGGTTTAGCCCAGATAATTGATTAGCTAGCTGTTCAGCTAAGGTTTCCAAATTTTTGGAAGAGGGTAGACTCTTAGAGAAGGTTTAAAATATTTCCTTTTGCAACAATTGTACATTTAAGGAAGCGTTATTATGTGTATCTTGCAAATGAAATTTGATTGGTTTCCAATTGTAAGCATTATGGTTGAACTGAACAGGAGTGATACAAAATTAAGTAGAATTCCAATCACAATTTAATAATATTTGTTTTTGTAAATCTATTAATTGATCTCCAACCCATTGGATGGCTGTTTTTAATTCCTGAATTTTATCCTGAACTTTTTCATCTATCTGAACCTGAGTGACCCATATAATATGAGCATCTTTAGTCCAATTTTGAATAAAGTTTTGTGTTTGAAGTTTGTAAAGCAGTGTCTGCAACAGCAACAGTGGTGCAAATGGCTATTAACCCCAAAATGCCAAGAATTAGCCATTCAATGAATCGCTTAGATCATTAGAGTAATTAGTGAGTAACCAGGAGGCAAGTCCTGCCATGGGACCCTCTTCCCAGGGTCGTTGGAGATCTACTGGCAACCACAGACTACGTCGAGATTGAAGAATCACAAGGGATATGTTTTTTAGAGAAATAGAGGAATTAAGACAAGTATACAATTTGCAATCTATACAAGTCACAGAACGTAAAGTCTTATTAAATTGTAAGTTTCCTATGGCTATAACAAAAGAAAGGGGAACACAAACTTGCATAAAATATGAATGATTATAATGGAAGGAATAGTTACTATGACTACGAGTGGTCTCTGAAATATCTAGTCCAAGTTCCAAGTTTTTCAGTACTTGCAGCAAGTTTTCAGATGTCCCATTGTTCAGGCCCTATTTGTTTATTGAGAACAATTTGAGGGCGAGGAGGTGCCATTTCACCATCAAGCCAGCCAAGAAGTCCTTTGTCATGGAAGTGTTTCATTGAACTGTTGGTAATCTTCCATGCTAATTGAGAAACATAATCACATATAGTATTATTAATACCATCTGAGCAGTTAGATAGCCACATACCATGGGGTCCTGAATCAACAATGGTGTAATTGGCCACAAACATTAATTTCCCTGATTTAGCTTGACATCTATCCCAATAAACATGAGTATATTTAGGTTTATTTATTTATTTTTATTTTTTTTAACTTTACAATATTGTATATTTAAAGTCCTTATAAGTAAACTCCTACATTCCAACTTTTGTCCTTTTCCTAGAGTTTTGGTAGTGTTGACATGGTTTTCATAAGAGGACAGGGCAGTAAACAGTCCAAGCAATGTGTGGAAGTTCTTTTTTGAAGGCAGGATAAAAGTCCACGTTTGTTGATGAACATTAATACATTATTCTGGTGGGCCCATGCATAAAGGAAGGATTTCATAACCTAGAGAAATGTTAATTAGCCTTCCTTCTTTCTCAGGATGAGAGGGCCCCTCCAAGTTCCAAGGAGGAGGCATATGTACTGAGTCATTAGTGGATATGATTGGTCCTATGTCTGTCCATTTTTATAACCTGCAATAAAGGGGGGTTAGGTATATAAGCCCAATAAGTGTGATTAATCAAGTCAGCCTGAGCGGGGGAAGCAAAAGCAAGCAAAGCAAGCATAGTGACAAAAATATTTTCAGGATTTGGAGGCATTCCTTGTTGAGAAACCAGATTTTCAGCCTGATTAGTAAGGGTTTTTATCTGTCTCCAAGTAGGGAGATCATAAGGTTGATGACGTCGAGTGTGGCGTTTTTTGGAAATTTTTAAAGCCACCATGGCTTGTACTGGAATCTCCTCCTCCTGGGGATTTTGCCATTTCTTCTCTGTCAATCTTGGACGCTTGTGGCTCCCCTGGGGCAGATCTTCCGAAGAGGGAGCCAACTGATTTCGTTGGATCTATCTGGAGAAATACAAGCATACCCCTTTCTCTGTAATATTAATTTTTTAAATTTCTATTGTTTAGTCAACCCGTCTTGATACGAAATGGGTGGAGGAAGGGAGGTATCCTTCAATGTCTTGAAATGTTTTTCTGCTTTTGTCAAAATATCTCCTTGCAGTAAGTTTAAAAAAAATTAGAACAAAGAAAGCTGTATTAACAATAGTTATAGGGTTAAAGAATATATTGCATTGGAATCTAGTAAAGTCTGCTCTGGATAAGGAACATAGAAGTGTTCCTGTGTATTCTTTCTTTTTAAATTTTTTTATTTGTAGTTTCAGTGTGTGATGTATTCATTCAACTATATCCTGTGCTTGTGGATTATAAGGAATGTCTGTAATATGTTTAATAAAGAATGGATGTAAAATTTTTTTGAATTGCCTAGAAATATAGGTAGGGCCATTGTCTGTTTTTATAGAACTAGGTGTTTCCATTATTGTAAAGCAAGTTAACAAGTGGGTTATAACATGTTGTGTAGTTTCACCTTGGAGACGTGTGGCCCATATAAAAGAAGAATTTGTTATCAACTGAGACATGTAAGAAGGAAGAGGGAGAAAGTTTAGGGCAATGAGTTATATTTATTTGCCATGGTTTATTGGGTTGTAATTGTCGAGGATTGATATTTTGTGCAATGGGTCAAAGATGTAGGGGCCTACAAGTAGAGCAATTATTAATGATTTTTTTAGCATGTCGGTATGGAACTTTCTAAATTTGATGTAATGAGCCAGCATTATTTTTTAATAGAGCACGTTACTCTTCAGGCGTAGCAAAAGAGACAAGTTTATCAGCTTGTTCATTGTCATGAGCCATAGGGCCAGGAAGACAAGAATGTGCTCGAATATGGGTAATATAAATGGGGGGAGTGAGGTTCTTAACAATAGATTGTAGTTCAAGAAAAAGTTGTTGAATAATATAGATTGATTAAAATTTATGGTAGAAGTTTTTATATATTGTAATACAAAAACTGAATATAAAGAATCAGAAACTATATTAATAGGGTAAGGATGTAGGTGAATAACCCGAATGAGAGCATACATTTTATTTTGTTGAGCAGAGTGAAATTTAGTATAAAAAACTATATTCTTTGAGAGACAAGAATGAGGACTTAGCATTTTTAGTCCCATCTATATAAAAAACATCAGCTTGAGGTATAGGTTGTGATGTGACAATGTGAGAGGTAATAAATTCAGTATTTTTGAAGAAATTTCAAAGTTTGTTAGAGGGATAATGAAATGAAATTTCTTTAAAATATTTCAGAAAGGCTATTTGGAAATCGGTAGAAGTTTGTAATGTGTTTTTTAATTGAGATTTATTAATAGGTACTACAATTTTATGCAGATCAGAGCCAATTAGAATCTTAGCTCTATTTTTTCCATTGATAATGATTAGAGCGATCAAATCAAGATAGGGTGTAAGTGACTTTGTCCCTCTAAAATGGGTATAGATCCATTCTATTGGGTATTCTTGTTGGATAAGAAGTCCTGTGGGAGAATGGAGAGAGAGGGGAGTATAAATAACTCTAGAGGTCTAATACGAGTAAGAAACTGTTTTTGCAATTTATTTTGTATTAAACAGAGTTCTCATGTCTTTTGTGAAAGTGAACGAGGGCTATTTAAATTGGGATCTATTTTTAAAGTGTTAAATAAATTAGTCAGTTGATAATTTGTAATGTCTAAAGAGGGTCTAATCCAATTTATATCACCTAAAAGTTTTTGAAAATCACTTAAGGTTGATAATTTATTAACATGAATCTGTGTTAGTTGGGGAGTAATATGTTGTCCATTAACAATAAATTTTAAGTAATGGTAAGGTGTAGAGGTTTGAATCTTTTCAGGGGCAATGATTAATCTAGAATCTTTTAAGTATTGTTGAGCTATGTCAAACATCTGTATGTTTGACATATGCCCCGTCAATTCCACTCTGGGCATATAATCGAGGAAAACCATATCCAAAAGATACATTTGCCCCAGTGTTCATTGCAGCACTATTTACAATAGCCAGGACACGGAAGTAACCTAAATGTCCATCAACAGAGAGATGGATAAAGAAGATGTGGCTACAAAAAGGAATGAAATTGTGCCATTTGCAGAGATGTGGATGGACCTAGGAACTATCATACAGAGTGAAGAAAGTCAGAAACAGAAGAACAAATATTGTCTATTAATGCATATATGTGAAATCTAGAAAGTGATCTTATTTGCAAAGCAGAATTAGAGACACAGAGATAACAAATGTTTGGGGGAGTGGAGGGGTGGGGTAAATTAGCATATTGCAATTGAGATACATTATTGATAGCTTGCCAGGTTGCTCAGTGGTAAAGAATCCACCTGTCAATGCAGGAGAGGCAGTTTCAGTCCCTGGGTGGGGAAAGAAGGATCCCCTGGAGGAGAAAATGGCAAGCCACCCCAATATTCTTGACTATACAGCTCCATGGACAGAAGAGCCTGGTGGGCTACATGGCGTCACAAAAGTCAGACATGGCTGAGCAACTGAGCACCCAAGCAAACTATTGGTACTATGTGTAAAATATATAGCTAATGCAAACCTACTGTATAGCACAGGAGACTCTACTCAGTGCTCTGTGGTGACTTAAATGGAAAGGAAATTCAAAAAAAGAGGAGACATATGTATACACATAGCTGATTTACATTGCTCTATAACAAAAACTAACACAACATTGTAAAGCAATTCTACTCCAATTAAAAAAAATCCAGATTTGAGAAGGATGACTCATTTGCTCTTAGATTATATTTTCATTATTATTCACTCCAACTTTTTTCAAAACTATTTGAAGGAGTAAAGATAAATTGCATACTGTTATTCTGAAATACATTCTAAGCATCTGGTTTCAATCAATTCGTTTTCAATATTCATGAATACTTCTCTGTATGTAATCAGTCTGCCTGTATATGTATCTATATATTGATTAGTACTTTTGGTACATTGCATAGAGTTATTAAAACATTCCATTTTTAGAGGGAAAAAAGTTAAATTCTGTCATTTAGATCATGATTTTTCTTCATTATTTTGACTTCACCACAAATATATGTTTTTATTTATTTTATTTTATTTTTAAACTTTACATAATTGTATTAGTTTTGCCAAATATCAAAATGAATCCATCACAGGTATACATGTGCTCCCCATCCTGAACCCTCCTCCCTCCTCCCTCCCCATACCATCCCTCTGGGTCGTCCCAGTGCACTAGCCCCAAGCATCCAGTATCGTGCATTGAACCTGGACTGGCATCTCATTTCATACATGATATTTTACATGTTTCAGTGCCATTCTCCCAAATCTTCCCACCCTCTCCCTCTCCCACAGAGTCCATAAGACTGTTCCATACATCAGTGTCTCTTTTGCTGTCTCGTACACAGGGTTATTATAAATATATGGTTTTTAAGATCAACTTTACTGTAAAAATTACTGTAGAAAATAATTTCAATTGAAAATCTAAAACTTTACAGTCTCCCATATGATACTTTTTCCCATCAAAATAGTTTTATTTATTTTATAATTTTCTATAATATTTTTAAAAAGAATTAAAATCTTATTTATAGCATAGCAGGGTATTCAGTTCAGTTCAGTTCAGTCACTCAGTCGTGTCCTAGTCTTTGCAACCCTATGGACTGCAGCACGCCAGGCCTCCTTATCCATCCCCAACTCCCGGAGTTTATTCAAACTCATGTCCATTGAGTCGGTGACACCATCCAACCATCTCATCCTCTGTTGTGCCCTTCTCCTCCTGCCTTCAAGCTTTCCCAGCATCAGGGTCTTTTTCAATGAGTCAGTTCTTTGCATCAGGTGGCCAAAGTATTGGAGTTTCAGCTTCAGCATCAGTCCTTCCAATGAACATTCAGGACTGATTTTCTTTAGGATTGACTGGTTGGATCTCCTTGTAGTCCAAGGGACTTGCAAGAGTCTTCTCCAACACCACAGTTCAAAAATGTCGATAGTAGGGTATATCTTTGATCATTTTTTGTTCAGAATTCTATGAGAGTGACAAACTTTTTTCTGTCATCTTTTATCAAATTTTCTAGACTATTTAAATGAAATGATTTCATTACTGTGTCTATCTGTCTTTGCCATCTCTCTATATGATCTATTTATATACATACTAATATATATATATATATATATATATATATATATATATATATATATATATATATATATACACATGCCCAAATAAATTTTAAGTTAATTCCCTGGGCTTTCATCACTTGAGACTTTAAGCTGCTAAAAGTTGACTATTGTTACAAGCACTAGCTCTTTAGGTTAACCTATCCTATTATTTCCTTCAGTTTTTTTTTTTTTTTTTAATTATTGGAGTATAGTTGGTTTACAATGTTGTGTTAGTTTCTGCTATACAGCAAAGTGAATCAATTCTACATTTTAATATATCCACTCTTTTTTAGATTATTTTCCCATATAGGTCACTACAGAGTATTGAGTAAAGTTCCCTGTGTTATACAGTAAGTTCTTATCAGTTATCTAGTTTATATATAGTAGTGTGTATCTTTCAATCCCAATCTCCCAATTTATCCCTCATTTTCTATTAATAATAGCTTTTCCTTTAGTAGTAATACAAGTGCACCATCTTGGTAAAGTTTTGAATACTTTGCTGTTCACTAAAATAAAAAACTATTTTTTGAAAATGATCACAGTTTGCATTTATCATTTGTGAACTGCTTAGTAAAATGTATAGCAGGCATTTCACACTGCACTATATGACAAACCCTAGAGATTCTACACCACTGTACACATATAGGTTGAACACTTCCCTGGTTCTGTGAAAGAAGGTCAGGGAAGTCCTAAGGAAGGAAGGTCTGAGTCAAAATCTGAAGAATGAAGAAATCTTAGCAGGATGTAGATGAGAAGATGAGGGCATTTTGGGCAGAGAAAAGAGTATGTGTAAACCTCCTATTCCAGGAAAGAGAGTAATGCATTCCAGGAGCCAGGAATGGACATTTTTGAAGAGCAGGATCTGTTTCTGATGTCTTGAAGGAGACAGAGTCCCAAAGCCAGACATTATCTCATAGTCACACCTCTGATGGAATTAAACACTTCTTTCACTAAATCACTAGTATTCTAACCCTCAAATGTCTTCCATTTATCTATGCTCTTGACTTTTGGAGGAGTGTTCTCCAAAAGTCAAAATAACTCTCCAAGAATCAAGAGTATTGTTAAATGGAAGACATTTGAGGTTTAGAATACTAGTGACCAGAGAATACAGGATTAAAGATGTTTGAATTAATGTATTTGATAAAGTGATCTGAGGAAGATTAAGTTACAACATTTATGACTGTGATGCTACAATAAAACCCCCCAGTCATGCCAAGGCATATAAAACAAAACTGGTGTTGGGCTCCTAGACTTTTGGTACCACAGGGGACACAGAGACTGAGGCTTTCTGTTCTATGTGGAGGGCAAGGTGGGAAGAGAAACAATAGATTATCCAGTCTCAGGATACCAGGAGGTGGCAGAGGGATCCCATTTTCCTGTATTTTTCTGGCTCTTTTTTTCCAGCTTCCTTAACTGCAAGTTTCCTAAATTCCCTGCCACACTCTCCTGGGAGTCCCAGCCAGCCCTAAAACAGGATTGGGTGGGTGGGTGGGGGCGCCACACAAACTGAAGCAGGACTCTGAACTGGCAGCTGGAGTCTCACTTGGGCCATCCCATTAGCCTCAAGCATCATGGCTGTGCCTGCCGCAGAACTGGATTTTTAGGACTCTGAGCATGGTGTTATGGAAATCTTCTTTCACACCAATTTTGCTATGATGTTTAGAACTGCACCAGACATGACAAAATGAAGCATACGTGTTGATTTATGGAAGATGCATAACCTGAGATGTTGAGTAGCATGTGCTTTAATTTCCCCCACAGTATGCCTTATCAAAGTCTCATGTAGACTTTGTGTTTGTGGATATTGTTACCTCTTGCCCTAGGGGTTCTTAGAGTTTTAGTAGAGGATCCTGGTGGAATGAGGAAGATTTAAAGGTGGCTGCATTCCACTGCACCTCCCATCAATCTTTACTATAGGAAGAGAGCTGGGATAGGGGAAGATGTTTGGGGAAATTACAGGAGGAGATGAAAGCGTGCAGTGCAGTGGGTGTGGGATGCAGCTTGGGAATGACCAGTGGTACAGAATCAAATTTTTTCTCTTGTCCATGAAGATGAGTTTATGCTACTGGCTGCAAGGATATGAGAAGAATGACTCTGATCCCACTCACCTTGGAAAGGAGAGAATGAGACTGCCATGCTTTCCCTGCAACCACTCACCCTGAAGAGTGGGTGATGTGCAGGTGATCCAGAAGTTCCAAGGCAAGCTGGGGATTAAAGGGTCTTCCCCCTTTAATCAGACGTAGAAGTACTGTTATATCAGCTGTAGCCCATATGGGGAGCACTCAGGACACTTCTAGATTCCTCAAGGCAGTTCTCTGATATACCCAGTGGTAAGGGTATAATCAGTCATAAGGTACAGTGAGGAATGTACCCTGATGAGACCTAGAAAATTGAACACTCCTTATTGTTGCACTGGACATGGGACCGTTTTCCCCTCAGATTTCCTTCTGTTGCACTGGAGCTGATATATCTGCCTGTGATACTCCCAAAGATCTTAGCCACGTGGAAGGTATGGAGGAAGAAGCTTAAAGACAGAACCTTGTTCCTGAATTGAGTTACGAACTTGCTTGATTGGATTGCATTTGGCACAAAACATCTAGAACATCTAGACTAAACAGACAGGTGGATTTGAATTAGTAAATTAAAGCAATGCTAAAAATAAAGCTGTACATTTTTCTTTAATTTTTAAAAATATTTTAATTGGAGGATAATTGCTTTACAATGTCGTGTAAAGCAATCTTGCCATACAACAATGTGAATCAGCCCTAAGTATATATTTGACCATTCCCTCTTGAACATCCCCCTTCCTACCACCCCTCCAGGTTGAGCTTCCTGTCATAGAGCAAATTCCCATTAACTATTAACATCTGTTTTACATACGGTAATATATATGGTTCAAAGCCACTCTCTCAATTCTTCCCACCCTCTCCTTCCCCTATTGTGTCCACAAGTCTGTTCTCTATGTCCACATCTCTATTCCTGCCCTGCAAATAGGTTCATCAGTACCATCTTTCTAAATTCCATATATATGCATTTATATATGATATTTGTTTTTCTCTTTTTGACTTACCTCACTCTGTATAATAGGCTCTCAATTCATCCACCTCACTAGAACCACCTCAAATTCATTTCTTTTTTTTTTTTTTTTTTGACGTTTTTGGAATTTTTATTTTGTATTGGGGTAATTAACAACATTGTGATAGTTTTAGGTGAACGGTGAAGGGACTCAGCCACACATGTACATGTATCCATGCCTATGTGCATGCTAAGTCACTTCAGTCATGTCCAACTTGATCCTATGGGCTCTAGCCCTCCAGGTTCCTCTGTCCATGGGATTTCCCATGCAACAATACTGGAGTGGATTGCCATGCCCTCCTCCAGAGGATCTTCCTGACTCAGAGATTGAATCTACATCTCATACATCTCCTGCACTGGCAAGCAGCTTCTTTGCCACTAGTGCTACCTGTCAAGCCCCCATACATGTATCCATTCTCCCCCAAACTCCTCTCCCATGCAGGCTGTCACATATCATTGAGAAGAGTTCCCTGTGCTATACAGGAATTCCATGTTGCTTATCCACTCTTAATAGAGCAAAATGTACATGTCCATCCCAAACTCCCTAACTATTCCTCCCCATCCTGCTCCCCCCCCCACCCCACAACCCCCCAACTTCCCACCACTGGCAGCCATAAGTTTGCTCTCTAAGTCCATGAGTCTCTTTCAGTTTTGTAAATAAGTTACAAATGATATATTTCTTTTTAGATTCCACATATAAGGGATGTCCTATGATATTTCTCCTTCTCTGTCTTACTTCACTCAGTATGACAATCTCTAGGTCCATCCATGTTGCTGCAAATGGCATCACTTCATTCTTTTTAAAGGCTGAATAATATTCCATTGTATATATGTACCACATCTTCTGTATTCCTTTTTTTAAATCAGAGAAATACAATATTTTAATCATTTAAAAAAGGAGTACAGTAGAAACTACCACAACATTGTAAAGCAACTATAATCCAATAAGAATTAATTTTAGAAAGGGAATGAATTTATAATAAACTACATGTATCTATTTTTTTTGAATCAAAGTTCAAGTTTTTCTTTCTTTTTTAATATAAATTTATTTATTTTGATTGAAGGCTAATTACTTCACCATATTGTAGTGGTTTTGCCATACATTGACATGAATCTGCCACGGGTGTACACGTGTTCTCCATCCTGAACCCCCATCCCTCCTCCCTCCCTATACCATCCCTCTGGGTCATCCCAGTGCACCAGCCCCAAGCACCCCGTATCATGCATCGAACCTGGACTGGCGATTTGTTTCACATATGATAATATACATGTTTCAATGCCATTCTCCCAAATCATCCCACCCTCTTCCACTCCCACAGAGTCCAAAAGACTGTTCTATGCATCTGTGTCTCTTTTGCTGTCTCGCATACAGGGTTATCATTACCATCTTTCTAAATTCCATATATGTGTGTTAGTATATTGTAGTAGTGTTTTTCTTTCTGGCTTACTTCACTCTGTATAATAGGCTCCAGTTTCATCCACCTCATTAGAACTGATTCAAATGTATTCTTTTTAATGGCTGAGTAATACTCCATTGTGTATATGTACCACTGCTTTCTTATCCATTCGTCTGCTGATGGACATCTAGGTTTTTCCCATGTCCTGGCTATTATAAACAGTGTGTGATGAACACTAGGGTACAGGTGTCTCTTTCAATTCTGATTTCCTCGGTGTGTATGCCCAGGAGTGGGATTGCTGGGTCATAAGGCAGTTCTATTTCCAGTTTTTTAAGGAATCTCCACACTGTTCCCCATAGTGGCTGTACTAGTTTGCATTCCCACCAACAGTGTAAGAGGGTTCCCTTTTATCCACACCCTCTCCAGCATTTATTGCTTGTAGATACTTTTGGATAGCAGCCATTCTGACTGGTGTGAAATGGTACCTTATTGTGGTTTTGATCTGCATTTCTCTGATAATGAGTGATGTTGAGCATCTTTTCATGTTTTTTTAGCCATCTGTATGTCTTCTTTGGAGAAATGTCTGTTTAGTTCTTTGGCCCATTTTTTGATTGGGTCGTTTATTTTTCTGTAATTGAGCTCAAATTCATTTCTTTTTATGGCTGCATAATATTCCATTATATAAATGTACCACAACTTCTTTATCCATCCATCTGTTGATGGATATCTAGGTTGCTCCCATGTCCTAGCTATTGTAAATAGTACTGCAATAAGTATTGTGGTACATGTATCTTTTTGAATTATGGATTTCTTAGGGTACATGCCCAGTAGAGGGACTGCTTGCTCATATGCTAATTATATTCCTAGTGTTTAAAGAAATCTCCATGCTGTCTCCATAGGGGTTGTACCAGTTTACATTTCCACCAACTGTGCAAGGTGTTTCCCTTTTTTTCTACATTATCTTCAGCATTTATTATTTGTAGATTTTTTGATGATGGCCACTCTGACTGTGTCAGGTGATACCTCATTTTAGTTTGGATTTGCATTTCTCTAATAATGAGTGATATTGAGTATTTTTCACGTATTTATTTGCCATCTGTATGTCTTCTTCACAGAAATGTCTGTCTAGGTCTTCTGCCCATTTTTGATTGGATTATTTGTTTTCCTGATATTGAGCTTCATGAGCTGTTTGAATATTTTGGAGATTAATCCTTTGTCAGTTGCTTCCTTTGCAATTATTTTCTCCCATTCTAGGGGTTCTCTTTTCATCTTGTTTATGGTTTCTTTGCCATGCAAAAGTAAAGCTGTACCTTTGTAGTACTGAATTTTAGTACTATCCTATTTGTGAAATATAATGTCAAACATGCTGGGGGAGAGAAGAGAATGTACTCTTTCATTATAACACAGATTTCATTTCACTTTCTCAAAAGGAAACAGACTGAGTTAAATCTATGGACAGCATAATCTGAGCCTCACCTTGTTCACAGTAGATTCCAGTGATTCCTAGAGGACAGTGACAGTTATAGCCATGAAACAGTGAGACACAAGTTGCTCCTTAGGTGCAGTGGTGTGGAGGGTCACGCTCTGAGTCACAGGTGGAAACTGTCTTGGTGCAGAAGGCTCCTTTCCACCCACTAGGACAGTTACAGCTGTAGGGTAAGAAAGAAGACAACATGATTTGAACACTTGATCAGAGATGGATATATACTTGTGTATCATCCTGATGTTAACTTGGCAATTTTGCTAAGGTTCCAAGATAAAAAAGATGATGTGTAGGAAAGCCAAGATTCACATTGTCAAAGGAAAGAGCTAATAACTGGTTATGGGACTCTACATTAAGGATGTAGAGTCCTTAATGTTGAAAGAAGTTGAAAGAAAGAGGAAGTTGAAAGAAAATATGAGAATCATTTATTTGGAAAAAATAGTGTTATAAGTCCCTCTCCCTACACTACCATGCTCCCAGGGGGAAGGCTGTGAATGGAGTGACTGTCTCCTAACCTAAGCCTGGAAAATAGAAGTCCAGCTTCCCTATGTTCTCTGACACTGATGGATGGACAGACCCAGCTCCTTGGGCTGCAGACGCTGAACACTCTTCCAAGATGAGGCCAATGGGAGTGAAACAGAAATGTTTTGTGGAACTCTGAGTTAGGATCAGCTTGCAGACATATGAAAAGGACCTTGTCCAAAGTATATCCTGGTATCTGAAGGAAACTTGGCAATAAGAGGCAGTGAATTTACAGCTGGAGCAGAATCTGAGAGGTAAACGGCAGTGAGCAGTGCAAAGAGCGACTTTATCTTGGTGTAAAGAGTGATATTGGGAGGAACCTAGCAGTCTCTGATGAACCCATAAAAAGTACAGTAGCCAGATAAAATGCAGGGCACTTTCACAGAGCTAGAACAAACAATTTTACAATTTGTATGGAAATACAAAAAATCTCGGATAGCCAAAGCAATCCTGAGAAAGAAGAATGGAACTGGAGGAATCAACCTGCCTGACTTCAGGCTCTACTACAAAGCCACAGTCATCAAGACAGTATAGTACTGGCACAAAGACAGAAATATAGATCAATGAAACAAAATAGAAAGCCCAGAGATAAACCCACGCACCTACGGACACCTTATTTTTGACAAAGGAGGCAAGAATATACAATGGAGAAAAGACAATCTCTTTAACAACTGGTGCTGGGAAAACTGGTCAACCACTTGTAAAAGAATAAAACTAGAACATTTTCTAACACCATGCACAAAAATAAACTCAAAATAGATTAAAGATCTAAATGTAAGACCAGAAACTATAAAACTCCTAGAGGAGAACATAGGCAAAACACTCTCTGACATAAATCACAGCAGGATCCTCTATGACCCACCTCCCAGAATACTGGAAATAAAAGCAAAAATAAACAAATGGGACCTAATTAAAATTAAAAGCTTCTGCACAACAAAGGAAACTAAGCAAGGTGAAAAGACAGCCTTCAGAATGGGAGAAAATAATAGCAAACAAAGCAACTGACAAACAACTAATCGTAAAAATATACAAGCAACTCCTGCAGCGCAATTCCAGAAAAATAAATGACCCAATCAAAAAATGGGCCAAAAAACTAAATAGACATTTCTCCAAAGAAGACATACAGATGGCTAACAAACACATGAAAAGATGTTAAACATCACTCATTATCAGAGAAATGCAGATCAAAACCACAATGAGGTACCATTTCACGCCAGTCAGAATGGCTGCTATCCAAAAGTATCTACAAGCAATAAATGCTGGAGAGGGTGTGGAGAAAAGGGAACCCTCTTACACTGTTGGTGGGAATGCAAACTAGTACAGCCACTATGGAGAACAGTGTGGAGATTCCTTAAAAAACTGGAAATAGAACTGCCTTATGATCCAGCAATCCCACTGCTGGGCATACACACTGAGGAAACCAGAAGGGAAAGAGACACGTGTACCCCAATGTTCATTGCAGCATTGTTTATAATAGCCAGGACATGGAAGCAACCTAGATGTCCATCAGCAGATGAATGGATAAGAAAGCAGTGGTACATATACACAATTGAGTATTACTCAGCCATTAAAAAGAATACATTTGAATCAGTTCTAATGAGGTGGATGAAACTGGAGCCTATTATACAGAGTGAAGTAAGCCAGAAGGAAAAACACCAATACAGTATACTAACGCATACATATGGAATTTAGAAAGATGGTAACAATAACCCGGTGTACGAGACAGCAAAAGAGACACTGATGTATAGATCAGTCTTATGGACTCTGTGGGAGAGGGAGAGGGTGGGAAGATTTGGGAGAATAGCATTGAAACATGTAAAATATCATTTAAGAAACGACTTGCCAGTCCAGGTTCGATGCACGATACTGGATGCTTGGGGCTAGTGCACTGGGACGACCCAGAGGGATGGTATGGGGAGGGAGGAGGGAGGAGGGTTCAGGATGGGGAACACATGTATACCTGTGGCGGATTCATTTTGATATTTGGCAAAACTAATACAATTATGTAAAGTTTAAAAATAAAATAAAATTAAAAAAAGAAAAAACCACAATGAGGTACCATTTCACACCAGTCAGAATGACTGCGATCCAAAAGTCTACAAGCAATAAGTGCTGGCCTCTTACACTGTTGATGGGAATGCAAACTAGTACAGCCACTATGGAGAACAGTGTGGAGATTCCTTAAAAAACTGGAAATAGAACTGCCTTATGACCCAGCAATCCCACTCCTAGGCATACACACCGAGGAAACCAGAATTGAAAGAGACACGTGTATCCCAATGTTCATCACAACACTGTTTATAATAGCCAGGACATGGAAACAACCTAGATGTCCATCAGCAGACGAATGGATAAGAAAGCAGTGGTACATATACACAATGGAGTATTACTCAGCCATTAAAAAGAATACATTTGAATCAGTTCTAATGAGGTGGATGAAACTGGAGCCTATTATACAGAGTGAAGTAAGCCAGAAAGAAAAACACCAATACAGTATACTAATGCATATATATAGAATTTAGAAAGACGGTAACGATAACCCTGTATGCAAGAGAGCAAAAGAGACACAGATGTCTAGAACAGTCTTTTGGACTCTGTGGGAGTGGGAGAGGGTGGGATGATTTGGGAGAATGGCATTGAAACATGTATAATATCATATGAGAAACAAATCTCCAGGCCAGGTTTGATGCAGGATACAGGATGCTTGGGGCTGGTGCACTGGGATGACCCAGAGGGATGGTATGGGGAAGGAGGAGGGAGGGGGGTTCAGGATGGAGAACACGTGTGGATTCATATTGATGTATGGCAAAACCAATACAATATTGTAAAGTAAAATAGTAATAATAATAAACAAATGACAAATGGGTAAAAAATAAATATCAGATAAACAAGAAATATTTTTTTAGTATAAGTATGTTCCATTCAATATTTGAATTTCAGTTAAGCAATATTGGATATACTAAAAAATAATTGCCAGCATCTGCTGGGTCATAGAAAAAACAGTAGAATTCTAAAAAAATCATTTAGTTCTGCTTCATTGACTATGCTAAAACCTTTGGCTGTGGGTCACAACAAACTGTGGAAAATTCTTGAAGAGATTGGAATAACAGAACACCTTACCTGCCTCATGAGAAACCTGTATGCAGGTCAAGAAGCAACATTTAGAACCGGGCATGGAACAATGAAAGTGAAAATGAAGTCGCTCAGTTGTGTCCGACTCTTTGTGATCCCATGGGTTGTAGCCTACCATGCTCCTCCATCCATGGGGTTTTCCAGGCAAGAGTACTGGAGTTAGAACTGGGAATAGAACAATGGACTGGTTCAAAATTGGGAAAGGAGAATGTCAATGTCAAAGCTGTATATTGTTACCTTGCTTATTTAGTCTATATGTATAATACATGATATAAAATGCTGAGCTGGATGAAGCTCAAGCTGGAATCAAGATTGCCAGGAGAAATATTAATAACTGCCGATATTATTACCTTAATGGCAGAGAGCTAAGAGGAACTAAAGAGCCTCTTAATGAAGGTGAAAGAGGAGAGTGAAAAAGCCGGCTTAAAACTCAACATTTGAAAAACTAAAATCATGGCATCTGGTCTCATCACTTCATGGCAAGCAGATGGGGAAAAAGTGGAAACAGTGACAGGCTTTATTTTCTTGGCCTCCAAATTCATTGCAAAACGTGACTGCAATCATGAAATTGAAAGATGTTTGCTCTTTGGAAGAAAAGATATGACAAACATAGATAGCATATTAAAAAGCAGCGACATCACTTTGCTGACAAGTCTGTAGTCAAAGCTATGGTTTTTCCAATAGTCATGCACCAGTGTGAGAGCTAGACCATAGAGAGGGCTGAGTGCCAAAGAATTGATGGTTTTGAACTGTAGTGCTAGGGAAGACTCTTGAGAATCCTTTGGACAGCAAGGAGGTCAAACCAGGCAATCCTAAAGGAAATCAACCCTGAATATTCATTGGAAGCACTGATATTGAAACTGTAACTCCAATAGCTTGGCCACCTGATGTGGAGAGCTAATTTATCGAAAAAGACCCTGATGCTGGGAAAGATTGAAAGCAGGCGGAGAAGGGGGTGACAGAGGATGAGTGGTTGGACGGCATCACTGACTCAATGGACATGAGTTTGAGCAAACTGTGGGAGATACTGAAGTACAGGGAAGCCTGGTATGCTGCAGTCCATGGGGTCATAAAGAGTCACAAATTTATCTGGGTGCCCTGTACTTTCCCCCCTAAATCTGACAACTCTGTAGGACATGGAGAAATGGTTATGTTTAAATCCCTGCCTGGCCCAGAGCATGCTAAATTGTCAGGTAAATAGTGTGAGTCAAGGAGACCATTCAAGGATAGTGTAGGTGCACAGTCAGAAACCATTGGCCCAGGGAAAGACAGTGACAGATCACACCTGTTTCTGAGACCTTGCATTCATGTGACTAGCCCTGGCTGGGTTTAGGGTAATAGCTTCAAACAGTAAAGTGTTATTAGTATTTTGAAGTGGACCCTTTGAATTCATGACTAAGAGTGTATTTTTTGGGAAGTTAAAACAGAAAGTTCAATGGACTTCTGCATGTTTTAATCCAGGACCAAGCAAAGGACAACTCCGTGAAATGTGGCATGGATATTTTGATTGGGACTGTAGGTTGCTTAGTAGGTTGGGGTGGTATAACCATTTTAATAATTTTAACTCTTCTAAGCCAAGAGGATGGACATCTTTCCATTTCTTTGTTATCATCTTCAATTTCCCTTTTCAGTGTTTTATAGTTTTCTGACTGTATGTCTTTAACCTACTGGCTAAATTTATTCCTAGGTATTTTATTCATTTCGATGCAATTTTCAATAAGATTATATCTTAACTTACTCTTTCTCATAGCTTATTGTTAGTGTATCAAAATATCCACAACATTTTTCACAGAACTAAAGCAAATCATCCTCAAATTCATGTGGAACCACAAAAGACTCCAAGTTGCCAGAGAAAAAAGAACAAAGATGGAGGCATCTCATCTCAGACTTCAGACTATACTACAAAGCTACAATAATCAAAACAACATGATACTGGCACAAAAGTAGACATATAGATCAATGGGGGAGAATAAAGATTTCAGAAATAAGCTCATGAACTGTGGTCAATTAATCTATGACAAAGAAAATAAGAATGTATAATGGAGAAAAGATGGTCTCTCCAAGTGATGCTGAGTTAACTGAACAGCTACATGTATAAGAATGACATTAGAACACTTCCTAACACCATACACAAAAATAAAGTCAAAATGGATTAAAGACCTAAATGTAAGACCTGAAAACATAAAATTCAGAGAAGAGAATGTAGACAGAACACTCTTTGAGATAAATCATAGTAATGATTTTGGATATGTCTCCAAAGATGAAAGAACTAAAAGAAAAAAAAATGAAATCTAATTAAGCATAAAAGCTTTTGCATAACCAAAGAAACAATAGACAAAAAAGGAAAGAAAACCTATGGAATGGGACAAAACATTCACAAATTCTATGAGCAACAAGGAATTAATGCCCAAAATATATAAACAGCTCATATAACTCAATATCAAAAAAAAAAAAAAAAAACCCAATCCAAAAAAAAAAAAAAAAAGCAGAAGACCTAAATAAACATTTTTCCAAAGAAGACATATAGATGGCTAACAGGCACATGAAAAAATGCTCAAAATTATTAATTGTTAGAGAAATGCAAGTCAAAACCACAGTGATATGTCATGTCACACCCGTCAGAATAGCTATTAGCAAAAAGACAACAAATAACAAGTGTTTACAAGAATGTGGAGATAAGGGAGCCCTTGTACACTGTTGGTTTGCTTCTATGGAAAACAGTATGGAGGGTCCTCAAAAAACTAAAACTAGAACTATTATATGATCCAGCAGTTCTGCTGCTGGGTGTGTGTGTATATATACACACACACACACACACACACATATATATATATATATATATATACACACACATATACATACATACCTGGAGGAAAAAAAAACACACTGCTTTTAAAAGATACATGCACCTTAATGTTTATAGCAGCACTGTTTAGCCAAGATATTGAAGCTGCCTAAGTGTCCATTAGCACCTTTAGCAGATGCTAGCAATACTTCTGAAGCTATTTTTTGCATTTGATATGGGGTAAAGATTCAGTTAGCTTTCCACATGGATGGCCAATAGTCCTAACACTCTCTATTGATTAGTTCACCCTTCCCACTGATGAGCATTTCCATTTATGCATGATCCTATGTGTCTTCATCCTTTTCCATTAGTCTGTTGGTCTAATCTTGTGTCTTAATTGTGTCTTAACTTTTCCTGCTTTATAATGTTTGGAAGGAATGATGCTAAAGCTGAAACTCCAGTACTTTGGCCACTTCATGCGAAGAGCTGACTCATTGGAAAAGACTCTGATGCTGGGATGGATTGGGGGCAGGAGGAGAAGGGGATGACAGAGGATGAGATGGCTGGATGGCACACCGACTCAATGGACATGAGTCTGGGTGAACTCCGGGAGTTGATGAAGGACAGGGAGGCCTGGCGTGCTGCGATTCATGGGGTCGGAAGAGTCAGACACGACTGAGCAACTGAACTGAACTGACTGAATATGTCTTGATATCTAGGATGGAAAGTTCTGCTACCTTGTTTTTCTATTCATGACTGTCTTGGTTATAATCTTGGCCCTTTGCTCTTTCACATATTTTCCCATCAACTAATCCTAAAGTATGGATGTGAGAGTTGGATTATAAAGAAAGCTGAGTGCTGAACAATTGATGCTTTTAAACTGTGGTATTGGAGAAGACTTTTAAGAGTCCCATGGGCTGCAAGGAGATCCAACCAGTGCATCCTAAAGGAAATCGGTCCTTAATATTCATTGGACGGACTGACGCTGAAGCTGAAGCTTCAATACTTTGGGCACATGATGTGAAGAACTGACTCATTAGAAAAGACCCTGATGCTGGGAAAGATTGAAGGCAGGAGGAGAAGGGAACGACAGAGGATTAGAAGGTTGGATGGCATCACTGACTCAATGGACATGAGTTTGGGTAGGGTCTGGGAGTTGGTGATGGACAGGGAAGCCTGGTGTGCTGCAGTCCATGGGGTAGCAAGGAATTGGACACACTGAGTAACTGAACTGAACTGAGTTCTAAATTCAAGATAGGCGAATTTTCTTTATTTATTTTTGCTGTAAAATGGGTTTTTTCTTAATTTTTTTTTCTTACATTGAGGGTGTAGCTCTTACAGGCCCTATGCTTATGAATAGTATACTTTTAAAAATCCCCACTTACAGAAACCCTTACCTGGTCCACTGTAGTCTGCGCAGCCCTCAAATGTAAGTTTACCCTGTTCCCAGGTTTTAGCAGGAACTCGCAAGAAAAGCCAATTGTGATACCTATTTTCTAGACTCTTGCTTTCATTTCATATACTTTTCACTTCAGATACAGTGTTCTGAAAATATGCATTTTATATTTTATTCAGATTTGAATACTTTCATTTGGAAATATCATTCAGTGTATAATATCTCCCATACTTTCCCAGACAGCACTCTTATTTCCCAAACATCAATAAACTTTCTTAAAATAAATAAAACATAATATTTATAAACATCTTTCTATATTTATAAATTTCTCTACAGCTTCATATTTAATGGTTTACATTTCATTGAATTATTCAAATATACTTTATTCTCACAGTCATTTGTGAGATATTATGTTTTAAATTTTCACTTTCTACAAACAACACTGTGCTATAACTCTTATAACTAAATGTTTCAGCATATCTATGGTAATTTTCTCAAGATAAATTCAAATATTATCATGACTTCTAGGCTTGATAAATATATATATATATATATTTATAAACAACAGAAGATGAGATAAATAATATATTTTTTCCAACCTGTCCTTCATAATAATTGAACCAATTTCCATTAGTAAAATCAGCTTTTGAGGATGCCTCTGAAATAACAGATTTGTATATAATTGAAAATATGGAATAATTTAACTGGTTTCTTATTTTTATTAACCCAATAATTATTATTTTATTTAATTAAAATAAAAATGTTTTATTAAATAAAAATGTTATCAATAGCTTGATAAACATATTTACTAAGAATATATTCATTTTGGATAGGAGACCTAAATAGATATTTCTCCAAAGAAGACATACAGATGGCCAACAGGCACATGAAAAGATGCTCAACACCACTCATTATTGGAGAGATGCAAATCAAAACTACAAAGAGATATCACCTCACACTAGTCAGAATGTCCATCATTAAAAAGCCCACAAACGGTAAATGTTGGAGAGGGTGTGGAGAAAAGGAAACCTTTCTACACTGTGGGTAGGAATGTAAATTGGTGTAGCCGCTATGGAAAACAGTTTGGAGGTTCCTCAAAAATCTAGAGTTACCACGTGGCTCAGTAAGACCACTCTTGGTACTATATCTGGAGAAAACCCTAATTAGAAAATATACATGCATCCCAATGTTCATTGCAACGCTATTTAGGGGATAGTTGACATGGGAACAACCTAAACACCCATTAACAGATGAATGGATAAAGAAGTGGTATATACACACAATGGAATATTACTTAGCCATAAAAGAGTGAAATAATGCCATTTGCAGCAGCATGGATGGACCTAGAGATTATCCTACTAAGAAAGTCAGAAAGAGAAAGACAAATTATCACCAGTTCAGTTCAGTTCACTCACTCAGTTGTGTTTGGCTCTTTGCAACCCCGTGGACTGCAGCATGACAGGCTTCTCTGTCCATCACCAACTCCAGGAGCTTACTCAAGCTCATGTCCATTGAGTTGGTGATGCCATCCAACCATCTCATCTTCTGTTGTTCCCTTCTCCTTCCCCCTTCAATCTTTCCTAACATCAGGGTCTTTTTCAATGAATCAGTTCTTCGTGTCAGATGGCCAAAGTATTGGGAGTTTCAGCTTCAGCATCAGTCCTTCCAATGAATATTGAGGATTGACTTCCTTTAGGATTGACTGGTTGGATCTCCTTGTAGTCCAAGGGACACTCAAGTCTTCTCCAACACCACAGTTCAAAAACATCAATTCTTAGGCACTCTGCTTTCTTTATGGCTCAACTCTCTCATCAATATATGACTACTGCAGAAACCATAGTTTTGAGTAGACAGACCTTTGTTGGCAAAGCAATGTCTCTGCTTTTTAATATGCTCTCTTGTCACCCTGCTTATTTAACTTATATACAGAGTAGATCATGGGAAATGCTGGGCTGGAAGAAGCACAAGCTGGAATTAGGACTGCCAGGAGAAATATCAAAAACCTCAGATATGCAGATGACACCACCCTTATGGCAGAAAGTGAAGAGGAACTCAAAAGCCTCTTGATGAAAGTGAAAGTGGAGAGTGAAAAAGTTGGCTTAAAGCTCAACATTCAGAAAATGAAGATCATGGCATCTGGTACCATCACTTCATGGGAAATAGATGGGGAAACAGTGGAAAGAGTGTCAGACTTTATTTTGGGGGGCTCCAAAATCACTGCAGATGGTGACTGCAGCATGAAATTAAAAGATGCCTGCTCCTTGGAAGAAAAGTTATGACCAACCTAGACAGCATATTCAAAAGCAGAGACATTACTTTGCCAACAAAGGTTCATCTAGTCAAAGCTATGGTTTTTCCAGTGGTCATGTATGGATGTGAGAGTTGGACTGTGAAGAAAGCTGAGTGCTGAAGAATTGATGCTTTTGAACTGTGGTGTTGGAGAAGACCCTTGAGAGTCCCTTGGACTGCAAGGAGATCCAACCAGTCCATTCTGAAGATCAGCCCTGGGTGTTCTTTGAAGGAATGATGCTAAAGCTGAAACTCCAGTACTTTGGCCACCTCATGTGAAGAATTGACTCATTGGAAAAGACTCTGATGCTGGGAGGGATTGGGGGCAGGAGGAGAAGGGGATGACAGAGGATGAGATGGCTGGATGGCATCACCGACTCAATGGACATGAGTCTGGGTGAACTCCGGGAGTTGGTGAAGGACAGGGAGGCCTGGCGTGCTGTGATTCATGGGATCACAAAGAGTCGGACATGACTGAGTGACTGAACTGAACTAGGTTGGTCTTTAACTTTCCTGCCAAGGACTAAGCGTCTTTTAATTTCATGGCTGCAATCACCATCTGCAGTGATTTTGGAGCCCCCCCCCCCCAAAAAAAAAAAAAAAAAAAAAACTGAAGTCTGTCACTATTTCCACTGTTTCCCCATCTATTTCCCATAAAGTGATGCGACCAGATGCCATGATCTTAGTTTTCTGAATGTTGAGTTTTAAGCCAACTTTTTCACTCTCCTCTTTCACTTTCATCAAGAGGCTCTTTAGTTCTTCACTTTCTGCCATAAGAGTGATGTCATCTGCATATCTGAGGTTATTGATATTTCTGCCGGCAATCTTGATTCTAACTTGTGCTTCATGCAGCCCAGCATTTCTCAAGATGTACTCTGTGTATAAGTTAAACAAGCAGGGTGACAATACACAGCGTTGAATACTCCTTTCCCAATTTGGAACCAGCCTGTTGTTCCATGTCCAGTTCTAACTGTTGTTTCCTGACATGCATACAGATTTCTCAGGAGGCAGGTCAGGAGGTCTGGTATTTCCATCTCTTTCAGAATTTTCCACAGTTTATTGTGATCCATACAGTCAAAGGCTTTGGTATAGTCAATAAAGCAGAAGTAGATGTTTTTCTGGAACTCTCTTGCTTTTTTGATGATCCAGTGGATGTTGGCAATTTAATCTCTGGTTCCTCTGCCTTTTCTAAATCCAGTTTGAACATTTGAAGTTCATCGTTCATGTACTGTTGAAGCCTGGCTTGGAGAATTTTGAGCATTACTTTGCTAGTGTGTGAAATGAGTGCAATTGTGCAGTAGTTTGAGCCTTCTTTGGCATTGCCTTTCTTTGGGATCTGAATGAAAACTGACCTTTTCCAGTCCTATGGCCACTGCTGAGTTTTCCAAATTTGCTAGCATATTGAGTGCAGCACTCTCACAGCATCATTTTTTAGGATTTGAAATAGCTCAGCTGGAATTCCACTACCTCCACTGGCTTTGTTCATAGTGATGCTTCCTAAGGTCCACTTGACTCCCCATTCCAGGATGTCTGGCTCTAGGTGAATGAGAACACCATTATGATTATCTGGGTCGTGAAGATCTTTTTTGTACAGTTCTTCTGTGTATTCTTGCCACCTCTTCTTAATATCTTCTGCCTCTGTTAGGTCCATACCATATCTATCCTTTATTGTGCCATCTTTGCATGAAATATTCCCTTGGTATGTCTAGTTTTCTGGAAGAGATCTCTAGTCTTTCCCATTCTATTGTTTTCCTCTATTTCTTTGCATCTTTTGCCTTTCACTTCTCTTCTTTTCACAGCTCTTTGTAAGGCCTCCTCAGACAACCAGTTTGCCTTTTTGCATTTCTTTTTCTTGGGCATGGTCTTGATTACTTCCTCCTGTACAACATCATGAACCTCTGTATATAGTTCTTCAGGCACTCTGTCTATTAGATCTAGTCCCTTGAATCTATTTGTCACTTCCTTGTATAGTCATAAGCAACTTGATGTAGGTCATACTGAATGGTCTAGTGGTTTCCTCCACTTTCTTCAAGTTAAGTTTGAATTTGGCAATACGGAGTTCATCATCTGAGCTACAGTCAGCTCCGTTTTGTTTTTGCTGAGTCTATAGAGCTTCTCCATCTTTGGCTGAAAAGAACATAATCAATCTGATTTCAATATTGAACATCTGGCGATGTCCATGTGTAGAGTCTTCTCTTGTGTTGTTGGAAGAGGGTGTTTGCTATGACCAGTGTGTTCTCTTAGCAAAATGCTACTAGCCTTTACCCTGCTTCATTCTGTTATCCAAGGTCAAATTTGCCTGTTACTCCAGGTATCTCTTGACTTCCTACTTCTGCATTCTAGTCCTTTATTTTTTGGACATATTTTTTTGGGTGTTAGTTCCAGAAGATCTTGTAGGTCTTCATAGAACCATTCAACTTCAGCTTCTTCAGAATTACTGGTCGGGGCAAAGACTTGGATTACTGTGATATAGAATGGTTTGCCTTGGAAATGAATAGAGATCATTCTGTCATTTTTGAGACTGCATCCAAGTATTGCATTTTGGACTCTCTTGTTGACCATGATGGCTACTCCATTTCTTCTAAGAGGTTCATACCCACAGTAGTAGATATAATGGTCATCTGAGTTAACTTCACCCACTCCAGTCCATTTTACATATATAATATGTAAATGATATCATTTATGCATGGAATCTAAAATGTGATGCAAATGAACTTGTTTACAGAACAGAAACCATTCATAGTAGAGAACAGACTTGTGGTTGCCGAGGGGGAAGACAGTAGAGGAGAAATGGATTGGGAATTTGGGATTTGCAGAGGCAAACTAATATATATGGAATGGAAGAACAACGAAGCCCTACTCATGGACAGCACAGGGAACTTATTCAATATCGTGTAATAAACCATGGGGCTTCCCTGGTGGCTCAGGTGATAAAGGATCTGCCTGCGATGTGGGAGACCTGAGTTAGATCCCTGGGTCAGGAAGATTATCTAGAGAAGGGAATGGCAACCCACTCCAGTATTCTTGTCTGGGAAATCCCACGGATAGAGGATCTTGGTGGGTTCCATAATGGAAAAGAATATGAAAATGAATTGTATATAGGTATTACTGAATCACTTTACTGCACACTAGGAGCTAATATGATGTTGTAAATCAAGTATACTTCAATAAAATAAATTAAAAAAGAACCTATTCATTTCAAATTTCTATATTTTCCTACATTATTTGGCAGTCTAATCAATTTTATTTCACCAAAATTTATTTATTGCTCTCTCTATATATATATGCATAGATATATCTATTTAGTATCTCCTATGTGCATAGCACTGTGCCAGGTCCTATGGAATGAGCAGGTGTGTCAGGTGAGGGCGATGATCAGGGAGAGCACTGCCCACTCTGAGGGACCAAGTGAGAAGCACAGAGAGGTACTGCTGGGAACCTGAGACCAGCACGAGGAAAAGTTTGAGGGGTGAGAAAATGACTAACATTACCACTGCATGTTCCTCAATGCACTGTTAGAATTTAAAATAAAAATTCCCTACAATTTGAAACTTAGAGGTGAAGGGACATACATAAAAAGGTAAAAGAAGAAACATAAGTCTCTGAGAGGTATTGACATTTCATTAGATAAGGTGATTAGATGTGTCATAATGAAAGAAGATTTATATACTTATTGAATCTGAGTTAATTGTTGTGTAAAAGAAGTTTGAAAAGTTGTGACTTTCTCCAAAAAACAAAATACAGAATTAACTGCTATAAAATTGTATAATGATTTTGTTTATTATTTGAAGATCCCAAGGAGCATAAAATATGTAAAGATGTTTATACAAAAATAGACCATCTTAACCAATTCATAAATCTCTCTAATGTCATTACATTTTAAAATAATAATTTCACCATCTAGTGATTCATTTTATTTACTTGAAAAAAGAAACCTAAGAACAAATTGATCTCACTGCCTTATAGGCAGATATGGCAATAATAAACTATTTTGCTATTAAGTGGGTCTTAAATCACATTAATTATAAAATAATGCAAATGCTATAAACTTACTTGAAAATAATCTTTTGTTTTCTAATCCTTGAAATTAATTCATTAGCATTTATTTCTTTAACCACGTGTTTACTACTCTTCCCTGAGGAAGAGTGGGTTTTGGAGAGGTATGTGTGAGATGGGGGATGTTCACATAGCGGGAAAAGCAGAAAAAAACAGAGATGGATATTCATTTATTTAAAGAATATTTATCATTACTGTGTTTACATGCTAAGTGTCTGTTGTTGTGCTGAACAATGAGCCTTCTGCAACACTTACATCCCTATTCTTGACCTCGTAGACTCTGTTTTGAGGTGATCAAATTAGTAAGCAGAGTGTTAAAATGAATGATATTAGAACCCTTTGGAAGGATACCTATGCAATCTTAGTGAGTTCACTTAGTGCTGAAGTGAGATTTACCACAGAATGCAAGCATTGAAGGGACGAGGCAGAGGTGAGGGGGCTGGAAAAGGAGACTAAATGGAGGGCTGTGGATGACCAGCTGAGGTGGTTCAACCTGTAAATGATACACAGACATATGAGGAATTACGTGAACAAGGAGCTGTATTTAAGAACACTGATATGCTTATAGTTTTCTTCCTGGTGCAAAACCTTTTAAGTTTAATTAGATCCTAATTGTTTATTTTTTGTTTTTATTTCCATTATTCTAGCAAGAGGGTCACAGAGGATCTTGCTGTGATTTTTGTCAAGAGTGTTCAGACTATGCTTTCCTCTAAGAGTTTTATAGTTTCTGGTCTTACAGTTAGGTCTTTAATCAATTTTGAGTTTATTTTTGTGTATGGCATTAAGAAGTGTTCTAATTTCATTCTTAAAAGAACATAGCTAACCAGTGTTTCCAGTGCTATTTGTTGAAGGGACTATCTTTTCTTTATTGTGTATTTATGCCTCCTTTTAGTTGCCCATAGGTGCATGGATTTATCTCTGGGCTTTCTGTCTTGCTCCATTGGTCTATATTTCTGTTTTCATGCCAGTACCATACTGTCTTGATGACTGTAGCTTTATAAAGTGAAAAAACAGTCCTCAGAATGGGAAAAAATAAGAGCAAAAAAAAAAAAAAAAAAAAAAACCAACAAAAGGTTAATCTCCAAATTATACAAGCAGCTCATGCAGCCCAATAGAAAAGAACAAGCACCCAGTCAAAAAGTGGACAGAAAACTTAAACAGATATTTCTCCAAAGAAGACATACAAATGGCTAACAAACACATGAAAAGAGGCTCAACATCACTCATTATTAGAGAAATGCAAATCAAAACTACAATGAGGTATCATCTCACACTTTGCTGAAGTATGACCTTCATCAAAAGTCAACAGACAATAAATGGAATTTACAGACAGAAATAATGGAGAGGGTGGGGAGAAAAGGAAGCCCTCTTGCATTGTTGGTGGGAGTGCAAACTGATATAGCCACTATGGAGAACAGTATGGAGCTTCCTTTAAAAACTAGAAATAAAGCTACCATATGATTCACCAATCCCACTACTGGGCATACAACCTGAGCAAACCATAACTAAAAAATACACATGTACCCCAGTGTTCACTGCAGCACTATTTACAGTAGCTAGGACATGGAAGAAATCTAGATGTCCACCGATTGTTGTTGCTGTTGTTCAATTGATCAGTTGTGTCCGACTCTGTGACCCCACGGACTGCAGCAGACCAGGCGTCCCTGTCCATCATCAACACCCACAGCTTGCTCAAATTCATGCCCACTGAGTCAGTGATGCCATCCAACCATCTTGTCCTCTGTCATCCCCTTCTTCTCCTGCATTCATAATTTCCCCACATCAGGGTCTTTTCAAATGAATCAATTCTTTGCATCAGGTGGCCATAGTACTGGAGTTTCAGCTTCAGCATCAGTTCTTCCAGTGCACATTCTGCTGCTGCTGCTGCTAAGTCGCTTCAGTCGTGTCTGACTCTGTGCGACCCCATAGACAGCAGCCCACCAGGCTCTCCCGTCCCTGGTATTCTCAAGGCAAGAACACTGGAGTGGGTTGCCATTTCCTTCTCCAATGCAGTTTCAGAAAGTGAAAAGTGAAAGGGAAGTCGCTCAGTTGTGTCTGACTCTAGCGACCCCATGGACCGCAGCCTACCAGGCTCCTCCGTCCGTGGGATTTTCCAGGCAAAAGTACTGGAGTGGGGTGCCATTGCCTTCTCCGAATGCACATTCAGGACTGATTTATTTAGGACTGACTGGTTTGATCTCCTTGCAGTCCAAGGGACTTTCAAGAGTCTTCTCCAACACCATAGTTCAAAAGCATCAGTTCTTCCATGCTCAGCTTTCTTTATGGTCCAACTCTCACATCCCTACATGACTACTAGAAAAACTGTAGCTTTGACTATACCGAGCATTGTCAGCAAAGTAATGTCTCTGTTTTTTAATATGTTGTCCAGGTTTGTCATAGTTTTTCTTTGAAGGAGCAAGAATCTTTTAATTTCGTTGCTGCAGTCATCATCCATAGTGATTTTGGAGCCGAAGAAAATAAAAATGTGTCACTGTTTCCATTGTTTTCCCATCTATTTGCCATGAAGTGATGGGACCGGATGCTATGATCTTCATTTTTTGAATGTTGAATTTTAAGCCAGCTTTTTCACTATCATCTTTAGATCTCATCTCAAGAGTCTTTTTAGTTCTTCGCTTTCTGCCATGAGAGTGGTGTCATCTACATATCTGAGGCTGTTGATATTTCTCCTGGCAATCTTGATTGCAGATTGTGCTTCATCCAGCCTGGCATTTTGCATGATGTACTCTCATATAAATTGAATAAGCAAGGTGACAATATACAGCCTTGACATACTCCTTTCCCAATTTTGAACCAGTTCATTGTTCCACGTCCAGTTCTAACTGTTGCTTCTTGACCTGCATACAGGTTTTGCAGGAGGCAGATAAGGTGGCTTTGTATTCCTATCTCTTTAAGAGTTTTCCACAGTTGTGATCCACACTGGCTTTAGCATAGTGAATGAAACCGAAGTAGATATTTTTCTGGAATTCTCTTGCTTTTTCTATGATCCAAGGGAGTTGGCAATTTGATCTCTGGTTCCTCTGCCTTTTCTAAATCCACTTGGTACATTCAGAAGTTGTCACTGATAGATGAATGGATAAGTGGTACATATACACAATGTAATATTACTCAACTATAAAAAGGAATGCATTTGAATCGGTTCTAAAGAGGTGAATGAACCTAGAGCCTGTTATTCAGAGTGAAGTGAGTCAGAAGGATAATGACAAATATTGTATATTAACACATGTATAAGGAATCTAGAAAGAAAGTACTAAAAAGCCTATTTGCAGGGCAGTAAAGGAGAAGCAGACATAAAAGACTTTTCAACACAGCAGGGGAAGGAGAGGGTGGGATGATTTAAGAGAGTAGCATTGGAACATATACATTCAGTTCAGTTCAGTTCAGTTGCTCAGTCATCGCTTTACGACCCCATGAATCGCAGCAGACCAGGCCTTCCTGTCCTTCACCAACGCCCGGAGTTCACTCAGACTCACGTCCATCAAGTCAGTGATGCCATCCAGCCATCTCATCCTCTGTCATCCCCTTCTCCTCCTGCCCCCAATCCCTCCCAGCATCAGAGTCTTTTCCAATGAGTCAATTCTTCGCATGAGGTGGTCAAAGTACTGGAGCTTCAGCTTCAGCATCATTCCCTCCAAAGAAATCCCAGGGCTGATCTCCTTCAGAATGGACTGGTTGGATCTCCTTGCAGTCCAAGGGACTCTCAAGAGTCTTCTCCAACACCACAGTTCAAAAGCATCAATTCTTTAGCACTCAGCTTTCTTCACAGTCCAACTCTCACATCCATACATGACCACTGGGAAAACCATAGCCTTGACTAGATGAACCTTTGTTGGCAAAGTAATGTCTCTGCTTTTGAATATGCTATCTAGGTTGGTCATAACTTTCCTTCCAAGGAGTAAGTGTCTTTTAATTTCATGCTGCAGTCACCATCTGCAGTGATTTTGGAGCCCCCCAAAATAAAGTCTGACACTTTTTCCACTGTTTCCCCATCTATTTCCCATGAAGTGATGGGACCAGATGCCATGATCTTCATTTTCTGAATGTACCATGTGTAAAATAAGATAGCCAGTGGGAATTTGTTGTATGATTCAAAGCCTCCTAGGATGCAAAGAAACACAACACCAGTGCTCTGTGACACCTAGAGGGGTGGGATGAGAAAGAGGTAGGAGGGAGGTTCAAGGGGAAGAGGACATATGTATACCTCTTGATGATTCATGTTGATATATGGCAGAAACAATCACAAAGTTGTAAAGTAATTATCCTCCATTTAAAAATAAAATTAAAAAAATAAAGTACATTAATCTGGTATGTGTAGGATGCCCCCGTGGTGTAACAATAGGCTCTCTAGTGATGTAGGTTTACTCTTGGTGGGGTCTTACTGACCCCACCTTACTGAATTTTTGCTACCAGACATTGGTTGGTAAGCTCTGGCACTGTACAGTTTGTTTTGCAGATCATCAGACTGTCACAGTAACGCAGCTCTACCAAATGTTGAAAGCCAGTCACCAGCAATTGACAAATGAATGGAAATAGCTTGGTGCAACGAGGCCTGGACAGGGAAATCACTCTGAGGATGGAAAGATTGGCTTGGGTATGAAAGCACTTTGTAGGTGAGTTGGTACTGAGATGAAAGATTCTAGCAACAGTGAACCTTTATGGAGGCTCACCTTGTGCAGGAGCTCTGCTAAGCAGATCAAATGTGTTAGCCCATCAGCCCTCCTGACATCTCTCCTGGGGGCACTGCCCTCAGCCACATTTTATAGAGCAGGAACTGGAGAGGCAGAGCAGGAAGCAGTTTGCATGGCTGGTAGTGGGTGAGGAGTCTACACACAACTGCAACTCTAGTCTGTCAATCTCATGGAAATCTTTGGGGCTCTGTTCTCCAGGTATAAGAGACTGAGCATTGTATTATGTTAACAGTTGAATTCAATTCTGTTAGAGAAGGGGAATTATTTTGGGGAAACTCTTTGAGCTGTTTGGAGTAGATGGTGGATCCTAGTTGCACTGATGTAAGCATAAACCTGTACTATATAAAAAAAGAAAAAAAAAAAGCAAAAACAGCTAAACTGCTCTGTCCAGTGCCAGGAGGGAAACTTGGTTTATTCTAATCAAGAGAATCATTCACAACAAAATGAAGCAATGACAAAAAGAAAACAAAGAGATGGAGTGAAATGGCCAAGTATTTATTGCCTTGGTGGGATGACCAAAACACAGGCTGAGAGTTGTTTATTTAGATATAAACATTTCCCTTCCATATCTACATGAATCACTCTCAGCTCCCAAACCAACATAAACAGTCTGATCTACCTCAAAGTGAGTGGCCTTGTTAATTTAGTAAAAATCAAAGAGTTTGATTGTCAGTAGAGGCTGTATGAATGGAAGCAGGGCCATGGAATTAGAGATGGCTTTGAGAATATTCTCCCTTCTCATGAAATCTGCATTAATCTTGGAAAGGTCTTTGGACTTTCATAGTTTATGTAGATCTCAAGGACCTTATAGAAAGTGAATGCCATCTGAGTTATACAAAAACCAGGAGAGAAAAGTTGTAATCCTTAAACCA
This sequence comes from Bos indicus x Bos taurus, assembly GCF_003369695.1. Taxonomy (NCBI): domain Eukaryota; kingdom Metazoa; phylum Chordata; class Mammalia; order Artiodactyla; family Bovidae; genus Bos; species Bos indicus x Bos taurus. The sequence goes on from NC_040084.1 coordinate 728,280, forward strand.
CAGTAATAAGGAGGCTTGATAAAATCTACACTGGATCCTTACTTTTGACTCTTATTTTCTGTTGCTGCTGCTAAGTCGCTTCAGTCATGTCCGACTCTGTGCAACCCCATAGATGGCAGCCCACCAGGCTCCCCCGTCCCTGGGATTCTCCAGGCAAGAACACTGGAGTGGGTTGCCATTTCCTTCTCCAATGCATGAAAGTGAAAAGTGAAAGTGAAGCCGCTCAGTCATGTCTGACTCTTAGCAACCCCATGGACTGCAGCCCACCAGGCTCCCCTGTCCACAGGATTTTCCAGGCAAGAATACTGGAGTGGGTTGCCATTGCCTTATTTTATAGCTACTCCAATAATATAGCAACAGAAAATATAAGTTCAATTATAATTTATAGCCTTCAAATCCATTTTCCGTAGGTGGAGCCAAATAGTGGATTTACTTTGTTTCGGCCACTAAGAACCAGATGTGGAGGGAAACTGGAATAAGACATCCCCCAATTTTAAAGATAACTATTTATAACTATGATCATGAATAATTTTTCATTTTATACTTTATGAATTTTACATAGTCATGAGAGGGATTTAATGGAGAAGAAGCACACACTCCTGGCTTCAAGCTCTCACTATGTCAGAAACAACAACAGATCTGGTGGAAGGAGGCGGCACAGCTCTAGTCAAACCTTTACTCCTCTTTGTCCAGCTCTGGACTCAGGCTGCCTTCAGATTCAGAATCTGCCAGCTAGTAGCTCTGTGACTTTTAATGTGTTACTCACAGTCTCTGAGTCTTGACCCAAAACCTAAAGGTTTGGTTTTGGGTCCTGCTGGACTATTTACAAGTTTCTCAAACCTTGTCTTGGTTCACTCGTAATCTCTGGGACTTAGTGTCCCATCCATGATGCTGAATTAAAGAAAATTGCCTTGACTAGTTTAGACAGTTTTAATTAGAAGCAATGGAAATAATGTAAGCAAAAAATGGTTTGGTTTGTTAGCTACAAAGTGTTGAACAATTGAAAAGTATTATTTTGATTATCACAAATCCAGAAAATGTTCTTTATTAATCAAAATAATCTGCAAGAATTTCTCAGTGTCCTTCTGAAACCTAGTCCCTCTAAAATCAAGTTCCTCTGCTAAGTTTGTGGTTCATCTCTCTATCAAGGATGTTATTCCCTTTCTTATCCAATCCCATTCCCCTCAAGATTGAGGAGTATCAAAGAAAAGGGGAGATTAAACTCCCAGGCCGCCAAAACTTTCCATGTCCCTCATTTCTTTTTGTTAGAAAAAGGCTTTCAGCCTCCTAGGCCTCCTCTGAGTTCCAAAGGGCAAACAGTTACTAATTAGGGGAGTGAGGGAATGCAGAAACAGCAGTGCACAGTGGGATAGGGTCCGGTTCCTCCTTGGGTGACATGCATATTTAACAATCTGATACATGTCTCTGGGTTCTTCTACAGGAAGTAAGGTCCTCACCCAGGTGGAGGATGGTAACTTCAGGCTGAGCATAAGCATGTGGACCCAGTCTGGGTGGAACTGAAAAGCCAATGTATCAGAATAAAGTCACCCTGAAGCCCTTACCCCCAATTTTTCCTATAAAATCTCTTATCCAAAAACTACTTTTGGCAGGTGAGAGGACCAGTGTTCTTGTCTTCTATGAAGAAAGAATCCCACAAAGAGATCAGTTTATTGAAAGCACGTATGCATAGGAGAGCACATGGAGAAGTAGTTTATTTGGGGCATATATGAATGGTACACACTTGGAGAAGAAGAGTGTGGGCATCCTTGCAAGTGAGGGGCACACAATAGGGGCAGCTTAGGATGTTAATATGGTGTTAACCTTCTGGGGTTTAGATGAGGGTGAGTCTGTGATTCTTCATTTGGGCTTCTACCAGGTGCCGTTTTGAATCTTTCTCATGAGCTCCTAAGTGAAACCCAAGAGGGCGGGGTGGGGTCAAAACTGCAATGCTAATAATATAATGATATTACAATGAGGACAATGTTACTAGAGGACCACTAGAGACCCCCTCTGCCCATGTGTCCTGCTAGAAAATCTCTTTGAACACAAAAATATTCAGGATGAGGTGGGCCTCCTCATCTTTTATTGATTAGGGCTCACAGTTTCAACGGTAGTTTGTCTCTCAAAGGATCAGCATGAAACTGGCTGCAGAAGATTAACCTGACACCTCTCTATCTCCTACCTCAAGGTGCATGCTTCACAGATTTCATGGTCAGAGTTTCCTGCTCAGATGTTACAAACTTTCTATTTTAGATGCCATTCCTCTGTGTCACAGCCTCATTAAGTGCAAAACAAGGAGGTGGCTTTGCCTTCTGTTTAATGACTATACATGGAAAACTCAGCAGTGGCCACAGGACTGGAAAAGGTCAGTTTTCATTCCAATCCCAAAGAAAGGCAACCCCAAGAAATGCTCAAACTACCACACATTTGCACTTATTTCACACACTAGTAAAGTAATGCTCAGAATTCTCCAAGCCAGGCTTCAGCAATATGTGAACTGTAAACTTCCAGATGTTCAAGCTGGTTTTAGAAAAGGCAGAGGAACCAGAGATCATATTGCCAACATCCGCTGGATCATCGAAAAAGCAAGAGAGTTACCGAAAAACATTTATTTCTGCTTTATTGACTATGCCAAAGCCTTTGACTGCATGGATCACAATAAACCGTCAAAAATTCTGAAAGAGATGGGAATACCAGAACTCCTGACCTGCCTCTTGAGAAATCTGTATGCAGGTCAGGAAGAAACAGTTAGAATTGGACATGGAACAACAGACTGGTTCCAAATAGGAAAAGGAGTACGTCAAGGCTGTATATTGTCACCTTGCTTATTTAACTTATATGCAGCATACATCATGAGAAATACTGGGCTGGAGGAAGCACAAGCTGGAATTAAGATTGCTGAGAGAAATATTAATAACCTCAGATATGCAGATGACACCACCCTTATGGCAGAAAGTGAAGAAGAACTAAAGAGCCTCTTGATGAAAATGAAAGAGGTGAGTGAAAAAGTTGGCTTAAAGCTCAACATTCAGAAAACTAAGATCATGGCATCCAGTCCCATCGCTTTATGGCAGGTAGATGGGGAAACAGTGGCTGACATTTTTGGGGTCCAAATTCACTGCAGATGGTGACTTCAGCCATGAAACTAAAAGACACTTACTCCTTGGCAGGAAAGTTATGACCAACTTAGATAGCATATAAAAAAGCAGGACATTAGTTTGCCAACAAAAGTCCATCTAGTCAAAGCTATGGTTTTTCCAGTAGTCATGTATGGATGTGAGACTATAAAGAAAGACTATATAGAAAGAGACTATATTGTGTGTGACTGTAAAGAAAGCTGAATACTGAAGAGTTGATGCTTGTGAACTGTGGTGTTGGAAAACACTCTTGAGAGTCCTTTGGACTGCAAGGAGATCAGTCCATCCTAAAGGAGATCAGTCCTGAGTGTTCATTGGAAGGACTGATATTGAAGTTAAAACTCCAATACTTTGGCCACCTGATGTGAAGAGCTGACTCCTTGAAAAAGATCCTGATGCTGGGAAAGATTGAGGGCAGGAGGAGAAGAGGACGACAGAGGATGAGATGGTTGGATGGCATCACTGGCTCAATAGACATAAGTTTGAGTAAACTCCGGGAATTGGTGATTAAGCCTGGCGTGCTGCAGTCCATGGGGTTGTAAAGAGTCGGACATGACTGAGCAACTGAACTAAGCTGAACTGATGAGGACGCTGTTGTAATCCTGCCTCCAAACCATCAGAGAGTTCATGGTTTTTTAACATGAGCTGTCTGTTCTTCTTTCTTGATCCTGCAATAAACCTTTCTCTGTTCCAAACTTGGATGTTTCAGTTTGTTTGACCTTCCTGTGGGTTGAACACATAAACTTGGGTTGACAACATATCTATCTTGATGACATATATTCCAAGGTGGCTCTTAAATGGACACATGTAGGGCCTTTGTTCCACAGCGTTAATGAGTATGTGAACCTCACACACCTGCACCTTCAACTTCAGGTGCTCTGTTCCTGCCACTTTCCCATTCTGAATTATTACATTCTTTATTAGTAGTAGTTTACTTATTATCACATTAAAAATAATGAAAACACCTAGTAATTCACCTGAAGAAAGACCTGATTCTTTAGATAAAATGAGATAAATTTGTGTTTTTAAATAATTAAGTTAGTTGTGGGACAAATTAAAATGCATAAGTTGTAGAGCAAGTAAAACATTTTATTAAGAATTGTAAGGAAGTAAAGATATATTCATAATGGTAAAGCTGTGCCAAAAAGTATTGTTCTCTGATGGTGGCATCCCAAGCCTCAGAGTTTGTCCTTAACACTTCCACTTGGTAAAACTATACATGTCCTTCCTGAAAAATATCCATAAAATTCAGCTAATAAATTAACATTTTTCATTTATTACTGTGCACATTAGGTGTCCTGGACAACCCAGAGCATAGCAAGCCTATTCAAACTCAGATTGGATTAATTCAGACTGGACTCCCCTCCTGCCACAAACTCATATTCAGCAGGTCACATGAATATTTCTCTGTAATATATTCTAAATTAATTTTTTCTTTCCTTTCTGTGGCTATTTCATAAAACTAGGACTTTTACAGCGTGCATGGATTTCCAAAACTGTCTCCGAGTAACCCCCATATACCCATCCTGCAAAGGATGTTAAGACATGCAAACATCTGTCATTACCATGGCTCTTTCCTGCTCAGGAACTATGTGTGTCTCATTCTTGATGTAAATAAAATCTGTTACCTTTCATGTAAGTTTCTCATCCTTCTATACTTCTTCAGTCACATTTCTCATAGACATTCAATAGAATATTTTGGTTGGTCAATTTAGTTTCATTACTGTGAGCATGGGATCAGTTTACTTGTCCTTCCATTTGTACTTTTGCTTAGAACTTTTGGAATGAAGATTCCTTCTACTTTTTCATTGATTCATTAACTGAATGAACACTTAATGAAAGCTTGCTACTCTAGGTATGAAGGATACAATGGTAGGATGAATGATCAGGCCTCTTGTCAGAGAAAAATAGTAGCCAATATACAAACAAATAATAAACAATGTAGGGGAACAATATATTATGGAGAAGGTAAAATACAATATCGTGATAATGATCAGAGGGAGGGGATGGCTTTGGGCTGATCTTAGGGAATCCCTTTCTGAGGAGGTGAGCCAATGACTAGAGGGAGGCAGCCAAGTGGAGACTGGTGGCAAAGGTCCTCCAGCCAGAAGACATAGCAGGAAGGTCTGGAAACAGAAATGAACTTGGTGTGTTCAAAAATAAAAGTAGGCTAACTGTGGTGAGTGAGGAGTAAGAGAGCATCTGAGAGGTTGCAGGGCCAGATTACTTAGGGCTTTATAGCTTGTTGGGAAGGGTTAAGACGTGTCTTCTCATGTTCTGAGAAATTTAAGTGTTTTGGTAAGAAACAGGAAGATCTAATGACCATCTCCTCCCCCATCCACCACCTCTCTAAGTGTTTTCTAAACCAGGCCAAGGTACAGTGATGAGCAGCTCTTTGAACTTTGCACTTTGTTTTTGATCATTTCATAGTGAGGAGGTGGAAGGGAACTGTTAGGGACTTTCACAACCACCTGCTATCCCCTGTCTTCCAGGGGAGACTCTGACACTCCAATACCCCACGTACTTTGCAGTAGCCCATGTTAGCAGTGAATCATACCTTCCAATTGTCCTGGGGAAGAAACTTGGAGAAATCACTTCTACGGCCATCTCACATATGTATGAGATATTAGAAATATATGGGTAGCTGGAATGTAAGAAACTGAAGGATAGAGTGCTTCCTCCCTCTTTATTTGATATATTCCTGGAGCCTGCCATGTGCCACTTATGCACAGAGGATGTGCTCAATGAAATAACTTATTTATAAGACAAAATTCCTTTGGTTTATTTCTTCCTAATCAACAGGCTTATATTTTGTTTCATATTAAAGTAGTTAAGAAATCAAAGTTTGCAGCCTTGCTGGGGTCCACCTAGAGAGGGTCCTTTCCAAAAGAACCCAAATACAAAAGCAGATCACACATGCAAACTGTATGTAAGCCCTTGTATGGCAAACATTTCTGGAAACATTCTCTCAACACTATGAATTTATGATGGCTTATTTTTTCATGGTGCTTGGAATGAGATGTAGTGATTCATTTTCATTATTTAAAAGAAGGGATAAACACTGTGCCGATCCTTCCCTACTTGCCTTTATCTGTCCCCCAGTCACCTAGCAAGTCTCCATAAAAACATAAGAATCAGTGTGTGTTCCTAGTTTGTGCCAGTGGAGACCAGATAGAATGCAAATCACCTGCCACTTTGTTTCCTAATAACATCACAATTACTAGACCATTGATCCATTCTCCACACATATGCCACCATTGCCACAGTTAATCAGGTGACAAGGAGAAGCATCACCCTGGCCCAGTATTTGGGTGGCCCTCAGGAGTTTCCAGGTTTCTAAAATGGCTTTTCTTCTTAGTGTGAACTTGAAGAGTAAAAATACAACCTTGAAAAGAAGAAAGTGCTTCATATTTTAAAATGGAAGAAATGAATAAAGCAAGAGGACAATTATTTTTAATTTTTAAAATAACATTTTTCAGATTTCTCTGATGGTCCAGTGGTTGAAAATCCACCTGGCAATGCAGGGGAAATGGGTTTGATCCTTTGTCTGGGAAGATTCCACATGCTTCAGGGCCTCAGTGCTGCAGTAAGCCTGAGCACCTCAACTACTGAGCCAGCGGTCCAGAGTCTGTGCTCCACAGTAAGCGAAGTCACCACAATGAGAAGGCCATGCACCACAACTAGAGCCTCAACTTGCTGCAACTAGAGAAAGCCCGTGTGCAGTAACGAAGACCTGGAGCAGCCAAAATAAATAAATATTAAAAAATAAAGTAACATTTTTCAATGTAGGGAGAAATATCAATAACCTCAGATATGCAGATGACACCACCCTTATGGCAGAAAGTGAGAGGAACTAAAAAGCCTCTTGATGAAGGTGAAAGTGGAGAGTGAAAAAGTTGGCTTAAAGCTCAACATTCAGAAAATGAAGATCATGGCATCTGGTCCCATCACTTCATGGGAAATAGATGGGGAAACAGTGAAAACAGTGTCAGACTTTATTTTTTAGGCTCTAAAATCACTGCAGATGGTGATTGCAACCATGAAATTAAAAGACACTTACTCCTTGGAAAAAAAATTATGACCAACCTAGATAGCATATTCAAAAGCAGAGACATTACTTTGCCAACAAAGGTCCATCTATTCAAGGCTATGGTTTTTCCAGTGGTCATGTATGGATGTGAGAGTTGGACTGTGAAGAAAGCTGAGCGCCGAAGAATTGATGCTTTTGAACCGTGATGTTGGAGAAGACTCTTGAGAGTCCCTTGGACAGCAAGGAGATCCAACCAGTCCATTCTAAAGGAGATCAGCCCTGGGTGTTCTTTGGAAGGAATAATGCTAAAGCTGAAACTCCAGTACTTTGGCCACCTCATGCGAAGAGTTGACTCATTGGAAAAGACTCTGATGCTGGGAGGGATTGGGGGCAGGAGGAGAAGGGGACGACAGAGGATGAGATGGCTGGATGGCATCACCGACTCGATGGATGTGAGTTTGGGTGAACTCTGGGAGATGGTGATGGGTAGGGAGGCCTGGCGTGCTGCGATTCATGGGGTTGCTTAGAATCGGACATGACTGAGCAACTGAACTGAACTGAACTGAATACACATTATGGAGAAGGAAATGGCTACTTACTCCAGTATTCTTGCCTGGAGAATCCCATTGACCGAGAAACCTGGCAGGCTACAGTCCATGGGGTCACAAGAGTTGGACACAGCTTAGTGACTAAACCACCACTATATATATATATATATATATATATATATATATATATATGCACTTCTATTTCATTGACTATTCCAAAGCCTTTGACTGTGTGGACCACAACAAACTCTGGAAAATTCTTAAAGAGATGGAAATACCAGACCTTCTGACCTGCTTCTTGAGAAATCAGTATGCAGGCCAAGAAGCAACAGTTAGAACTGGACATGGAACAACAGACTGGTTCCAAATTGGGAAAGGAGTATGTCAAGGTTGTATATTGTCACCCTGCTTATTTAACTTATATGCAGTGTACATCATGAGAAATGCTGGGCTGGATGAAGCACAAGCTGGAAGCAAGATTTCCAAGAGAAATATCAATAACCTCAGATATGCAGATGTCATCACTCTTATGGCAGAAAGTGAAGAAGAGCTAAAGAGCCTCTTGATGAAAGTGAAAGAGGAGAGTGAAAAAGTTGGCTTAAAACTCAACGTTCAGCAAACTAAGATTATGGCAACTGGTCCCATCACTTCATGGGCAATAGATTAACAGTGGAAACAGTGGCAGACTTCAGTTTTGGGGGCTCCAAAATCACTGCAGATGGTGATTGCAGCCATGAAACTAAAAGACACTTACTCTTTGGAAGAAAAATTATGACCAAACTAGACAGCATATTAAAAAGCAGAGTCATTACTTTGCCAACAAAGGTCCATCTAGTCAAAGCTATGGTTTTTCCAGTAGTCATGTGTGGATGTGAGATTTGGACTATAAAGAAAGCTGAGCGGCAAAGAATTGATGCTTTTGAACTGTGGTACTGGAGAAGACTCTTGAGAGTCCCTTGGACAGCAAGGAGATCCAACCAGTCCATCCTAAAGAAGATCAGTCCTGGGTGTTCATTGAAAGGACTGATGTTGAAGCTGAAACTCCAATACTTTGGCCACCTGATGCAAAAAGCTGACTCATTTAAAAAGACCCTGATGCTGGGAGGGATTGAGGGCAGGAGGAAAAGGGGATGACAGAGGATGAGATTGTTGGATGGCATCACCGGCTCAATGGACATAAGTTTGAGTAAACTCTGGGAGTTGGTGATGGGCAGGGAGTCTTGGCGTGCTTCAGTCTGTGGGGTTGCAAAGAGTCAGACACAACTGAGCAAATGAACTGACTGACTGATTGTGTGTATATATATATATATATAGAGAGAGAGAGAGAGAGAGAATTTTTGTATGCTTAGTTGTATTTTCTTTTAGACGAAAGTGGAATCTTGTATTAAATATATAATGTATATATTATGTCAAAAATTTATATAGCAGGAAAAGCATTAACTCTTTTCTCATAGCATTAAATGTTTTTAAATGATGGCATAATAGTCTTTTATATCATGATATTTAATCAACCATCAATTATTGGGCAATTGACTCATTTCTATATTTTGTTATTAAAAATAATGCTATAAGAAATATTATCATGTGCATATATTTGTGCATTTGATAATAATTTCCTTATTATAAATTTACAGAAGTAAAATGCTAGGGTAAAAGACATGGATGCTTCATGGTGTCTTCAACTGTCATGGATATTTTCACAGCTACAATTAACCCACCAAACATGTGGACACCTGCCTCTTCACAGAAACCACAATGTAAGATGTTATCATCTGTTTTATTTTTAAAGGAAATAAATTAAAAAAAGTCTTTTGCCATTTTTAATTGTGGTTGAAAGCCTTTTAATGAATTTATTAGTCATTTGTAATTTTTCCCTTTCAGTTTCTAATTTTTCTGCTTTTCTCTATTTACTCTTTTATTCTATACCCAGTTAAATACTTGAAAGACCTCTTTATACTTTAAGCACATTAGCTATTTGTCACATGTTGTAAATACTTTCTCCAATTTAATATTTGCCATTTGATTTTGCTTATGATGGCTTTTTATTTTTAGGTAGAGAAGTTTATTATACTTATGTTGCATTTTTTTTCTCTCAGGGATTTGCCTTTCCACATATCCATAGAAAGGTCTTTTCCAGATATATAATGTATGATCTTATTTACATATGGAATGTAAAGTCTTCCTTTTGCAGAGTGAAATGCACTCAGCAGAGAGGAAAAGTGTAAGTAGAGGGTGGAGTCAGGTGGGTCTGGATTCAGTTACAATCTCTGCCACATGATGGATAGATGACTGAAATCTGTCAATTTTTCTACCTTTAAAATGGGGACAAATGTAACTATTCCATCCCTGGGACGGGGGAGCCTGGTGGGCTGCTGTCTATGGGGTCGCACAGAGTCGGACACAACTGAAGCAACTTAGCAGCAGCAGCAGCAGCAGCAGTGAGTATAATGTTTGGCAACAGGTAGGACTTATTTTCCCTTTCATACTCTCAGAAATTCATCATGGTATTTCCTTTATGAAAAAAGATTTCCTTTTTGCAAAAATGGTGGGAAGCTAATATTTTTGTATTATAAAAATAATCACATGTTGAAAAGAACTTTATTTAAATCACTGTAATATATATTAATGTCTGAAGTGTTCATTTAAAACCATTTATCTTTTATATGAATAAATAAAATTGTTATGAGGAACTGCTAAAATACAGTTTTGACTAAAAACATGACAATGCTATATTTAGAGAAACGTTTGGATAATACTGATTGTTATATTTGTTTCTTTCACAGAGAGATACTTTGTGTCATTCAATGCAAGATACAGTGTAAAGGCAATTATAGTGGAAGTGATTTGTAGAATATATATCGTATACTTCCATTGCTATTTATATAGCAGGTTAAACATAATCTGCTTAGTATAGTACCATGCACTAGGTATTCCATGCCTAGATCTTCCATGTGATAAAGTAGCTATAAAAAAGACTTTTGGAGCAATGATATTGGAAAAACTGGTGAAGTTCCATATGAGTGATAGCTACTTTTTGACAGTAAGAGAATTTTTAAGTTATTTCAGGAAACTCTTACTGTTCCCTTATGGGCTCTGGTATGAAAAACCCCATGCAATTTAAAGAGAGAAAGAAAGAGAGAGAAAAAATGATAAAAGCTGAAGTACCCAGAAACTGTATGCACTAACAGTGTGAAGCATTCTCAGGTTAAAATAACATCTTCACGGTGTTGTTAATGCATTATTGTATGTCTACTCTATTCAAATGAGTAATGTTTAATAATCTCTGTAACAATGAACATGAGTCACTGTGACACTAGAATAATCAATAGATGGATTAATAGATTTTCCCATGTTTACACTAGTTAAAAGTAATGTTTAATTCTATATTAGAATTAAATAGGTCTTTCAGTGAAAGTAACAGATCTTAGCACATTGATGAAAGCTGTGATTCTCCTCTCTAGAAAAATGTACACAGGTACACATACAATTGTATGTGTGATTTTAGGGGATGCAAGGACTCTCTGAGTCCCATCCATGATCCTCAGCCTGAGAACCCTTCAGCTCCGTAGGAGATACACCTTCAGAGATGAGGGAAAAATCCTTCTTATTAGGACAGGGGAAACAGCAAGGCTCTCTGTGCCTAGCATATATAGACTTTTTAATGTGGAGAAGGGTTAAATAACTTCTTCATGAACATGAAAGGTTATAAAGAAAATAAAGTAAAAGTTTGTATTGTACTGAGAACTTCTGGATTCGAATTATGTACCTAGACACTTTATAGAAATTTGAAAGTCTATGTCAGATATTCTTTTACTGGGTGATTAATCATCATTCCAAAGACAAATGTGATAACCTTAACCTAATCATTACATTTTTCCATAAAACTCTTGTATTTGCTTTGTTATGATTAACTAATGTAGTGGCTTCCAAATCTGGGGAGGCTTACTGAAATGCAAAATTTTCAGTTCAGTTCAGTCACTCAGTCGTGTCCGACTCTTTGTGACCCCATGGACTGCAGCATGCCAGGCCTCCCTGTCCATCACCAACTCCCGGAGCCTACCCAAACTCATGTCCATTGAGTTGGTGATGCTATCCAAGCATCTCATTCTCTGTTATCCCCTTTTCCTCCTGCCTTCAATCTTTCCCAGTATCAGGGTTTTTTTTTTTTTAATTTATTTTTTCTAATTTTATTTTATTTTTAAACTTTACATAATTGTATTAGTTTTGCCAAATATCAAAATGAATCCGCCACAGGTATACATGTGTTCCCCATCCCGAACCCTCCTCCCTCCTCCCTCCCCATACCATCCCTCTGGGTCGTCCCAGTGCACCAGCCCCAAGCATCCAGCATCGTGCATCGAACCTGGACTGGCAACTCGTTTCCTACATGATATTTTACATGTTTCATTGCCATTCTCCCAAATCTTCCCACCCTCTCCCTCTCCCACAGAGTCCATAAGACTGTTCTATACATCAGTGTCTCTTTTGCTGTCTCGTACACCGGGTTATTGTTACCATCTTTCTAAATTCCATATATATGCGTTAGTATACTGTATTTATGTTTTTCCTTCTGGCTTACTTCACTCTGTATAATAGGCTCCAGTTTCATCCACCTCATTAGAACTGATTCAAATGTATCAGGGTCTTTTTAAATGAGTCAGATCTTCGCATAAGGTGGCCAAAGTATTAGAGTTTCAGCTTCAACATCAGTCCTTCCAATGAATATTCAGGACTGATTTCCTTTAGGATTGACTAGTTGGATCTCCTTGCAGTCCAAAGGACTCTCAAGAGTCTTCTCCAACACCACAGTTCAAAAGCATCAATTCTTCAGCGGTCAGCTTTCTTTATAGTCCAACTTTCACATCCATACATGATGACTGGAAAAACCATAGCCTTGACTAGATGGACCTTTGTTAACAAAGTAATGTCTCTGCTTTTTAATATGCTGTCTAGTTTGGTCATAACTTTCCTTCCAAGGAGTAAGCGTCTTTTAATTTCATGGCTGCAATCACCATCTGCAGTGATTTTGGAGCCCCTAAAAATAAAGTCTGACACTGTTTCCACTGTTTCCCCATCTATTTCCCATGAAGTGATGCGACCAGATGCCATGATCTTCATTTTCTGAATGTTGAGTTTTAAGCCAACTTTTTCACTCTCCTCTTTCACTTTCATCAAGAGGCTCTTTAGTTCTTCTTCACTTTCTGCCATAAGGATGGTATCATCTGCATATCTGAGGTTATTGATATTTCTCTTGGAAATCTTGCTTCCAGCTTGTGCTTCATCCAGCCCAGTGTTTCTCATGGTGTACTCTGCATACAAGTTAAATAAGCAGGGTGGCAACATACAGCCTTGATGTACTCCTTTCCTTATTTGGAACCAGTCTGTTGTTCCATGTCCAGTTCTAACTGTTGCTTCCTGACCTGCATACAGATTTCTCAAGAGGCAGGTCAGGTGGTCTGGTATTTGCATATCTTTTAGAAAAAAATTTTAACCCCCATTTAGAGATTTTGATGAAGCAATTCTGGGGAGGGTCCAGAAATCTATATTTTAAAGAAGTCATCTTGTATTATTCTTTAGAGCTAGTGAGATCAGCTCTGGATAATCAGGTTTTTAGTATAGCTGTGATCTGGTTGTGATGATAGGTTTGTCATTCTTGTCCATAATTTACAGTACATAGTAAATTCTAGTTGTTGATGGAGGAGATACAGACAGGAAGGATTAAAGAAACGAATGATAAAATTAAGGGCTAAGCTAAGGTCCTGGAGTTTCCATAAGACCTGGATTAAGAGGCAATTACAAAGTAGAACCGCCCAAGAGTTTCATCCTAAAAAGCTTGGTGTGCTTCGGAGCCTGTCAATCTAGTAGTTTCTGTTGGAGGAAGGGCCAGCTGTGTGTGTGCTGAATGTAGGTTCATTAACACATTTCAGGAAAAAACGACAAGTATTGATGAAAGCCTGTTTGTTCTCGTTAACAAAATGTGGAAAAACGTTCCCAACAGAAAGGAAAAAACAAGACAGCAGGACACCAGGAAAGACATCAACAACTTTAAAAGTATCAAGTTCTCTGACAGCAGGATAGGATACCCTTTATTGTGTTTATCATGTACTGCTGCTGCTAAGTCACTTCAGTCGTGTCCGACTCTGTGCGACTCCATAGATGGCAGCCCACCAAGCTCCCCCGTCTGTGGAATTCTCTAGGCAAGAACACTAGAGTGGATTGCCATTTCCTTCTCCAATACATGAAAGTGAAAAGTGAAAGTGAAGTCACTCAGTCATGTCTGACCCTCAGCGACCCCATGAACTGCAGCCTACCAGGCTCCTCCATCCATGGGATTTTCCAGGCAGGAGTAATGGAGTGAGGTGCCTAGTTTCTGGTATAAGCAGTTAACACAATTATTTTACTTATTTAATTCACAGGTACTCTATGGGGTATTTTTTTTTTTTAACAGAGAAGAAAATGAAGGCTCAGGGACTGTAAGCAACAGGCTAAAAGTGACACAGCTACTAGCTGGCAGAGGCTGAATCTGAAGGCAGCCTGAGTCCAGAGTCAGAGAAGGAGCAGCAAGGATGTGACTGGATCTGTGCCACCTTCTTCCACCAGCTCTGTCATCATTGCTGACACAGTGAGAGCTCAAAGCCAGACAGTCTGTGTGCTCTCTCCATTAACTCACTCTCAGAAGGAGGAAAGTGCTGTGATTGCCCCATTTTACAGCCAAGGCACAGTGAGTCCATGGGAGATTGGCTGGCTTGCCAGGGCTGTGGTGCTTGCAGGTGGCAGGGTGGGACACACATCCAGGAAGCTGGGTTCCAGAGTTCACACTCACATCCCTGACACTATATCCAAAGCATCTGTGGAAACATTTTGTCTGGGAAAAAATGACCCCCACAAGGTCTCTGTTCCATTGAGTGGAAGATGTGCTTTCCTTCACGTTTATTTCCCTCCCATTTACCCATATTTTTCTTTGAATATAATATTTTAAAAGTTCATTGATTTATTTTGCCCTTCAGATGATCTCTTGCAGTGAAAGAATTGTTAAATGTTTATCATAGGCCTTAATATTCTTTAAACTGTTCTTAAAGATACTCTTCTGAGAATCCAGCTCTGATTACATATTCAAAGAAAATGTTTCTTTGAGAGCCCTGGCAGGATGAACTAATTTTATAGAAACCTGACCTTGTACTATGTTAGATTAGCTGTGTTGTTTTCGTATGTTTCAAGTACATGGCTCCCTGGATCTTCATTTAGGCAGAAGTCGGTGGTGGAGAGAAGAGTGTTGCCAGGCAGGCAGAGAACTCAAGTGCCCAAAATGAGTTTGAGGTCTCATCACATCCTGGTCTCCACCCTTGGGCTTTTGATCATGGGTGAGTGGCTTAGGAACAATACAGCGAGCAGCCTCTTGACCAAATATTCTGGGATAAGGAGCCACCAAGGCACTAGTGGTTAAGAACCCGCCTGCCAATGCAGGAGACACAGAAGATGTGGGTTCGATCCCTGAGTTGGGAAGATGCTCCTGGAGAAGGTATGGCAAACCACTCCAGTGCTCTTGCCTGGAGAATCCCATGGACAGAGGAGCCTGGTGGACAACAGTCCATAAAGTCGCAAAGAGTCAGACATGACTGAAGCGACTTAGCATGCATGCACACACAGGAGCCACCAAAAAAGCTTATTTTCACCAAATGCATTATTATAGTAATTCAAAGCATACCTTTATGTTGTAACCTACTGTGAATCAGCTTTATAGGGAAGGTCTGAGCCTATGTTCCTTTTTGAACACAGGGACATAGACTAAGGCAATATGATTGCTTGCTCAAACACAATGTTTTCTCTTAATCCCCTTGGCCTCTCATGATGTCTGTGAGCCGTATCTTGATGGTGTGGGTAGCAGTCTGTCTCTCATCTTTTATATCAAGTATATTCCAAAGTTATATGGAATGTCAATTTTTACTGTGACTCCATGAGGTCTACCATACTTAACCATATTAAAAATATCCTATATAAAAAATCACCCACAATCTTGATACCCCATATCATGCTTTACTTGTTTTTTCCACTCCACAGAAATTATCACCTTATACTACTATATAATTTACTTATTTATTATAATTAGTGTTTATTGTCTGTTCCTGCCTTTATCCAACTAGTATGTAAACCGTTGGGTGCAGAAATCCTTGTTTTGTTCACTGAAACATCCCAACACTTAGGACATGGATAGTAAGCAATTAAAAAAATGATGAATGAATACTTTCCATTAAAATCCCACTCTGATCAAGTCCAATTAGAAAGCAATCCTCATTGATTGTTTTGGAACTAGAAGTATACTGTAAACGTTTTTTCTTTTCTCAGATTTTGAGAAAAGTAGGTATGGTGTAAAATCTGTCTATGACTTACCTTGAAAGCCATTTTAGAAATTGGCTCCATTTGGCAGGGGATCTGGAATGTATTCACTGTAGCCACCTGCATAAAACTGACTGAAGGCATTGAGACCAGCCAGTTTTCCTGGGGAGATGGTGGATTTATTTTGCTGATCATCTACCTTCAAAAGGAAAAAAAAAAATCAAAACCTATTAAAAAAGAAATTGATTCCTCAGAGTAAACTGTTAAGATGCTCTTTCGAGAGAAATGCAAATCAAAACCACAATGAGGTTTCATCTCACATCGGTCAGAATGGCTGATATCAAGAAGTCTACAAAAAATAAATGCTGGAGAGGGTGTGAAGAAAAGGGAACCCTCTTACACTGTTGGTGGGAATGCAAACTGGTATAGCCACTATGGAGAACAGTGTGGAAATTCCTTAAAAAACTGGAAACAGAATGGCCATACTACCCAGCAATGCCCTGGGCACACACACTGAAGAAACTAGAATTGAAAGAGACATATGTAGCCCAATGTTCACTGCAGCATTGTTTACAATAGCTAGGACATGGAAGCAACCTAGATGTCCATTGGCAGATGAATGGATAAGGAAGTTGTGGTACATATACATAATGGAATATTACTCAGTTATAAAAAAGAATGCATTTGAGTCAGTTCTAATGAGGTGGATGAAACTGGAGCCTATCATACAGAGTGAAGTAATTCAGAAAGAGAAACACCAATCCAGTATATTAATGCATATATATGGAATTTAGAAAGACAGTAATGATGACCCTATATGCAAGGCAGCAAAAGAGACACAGATGTAAAGAACAGACTTTTGGACTCTGTGGGGCAAGGTGAGAGGGGATGATTTGTGAAAATAGCATTGAAATGTGTATATTACCATATGTAAAATAGATGACCAGTACAAGTTTGATGCATGAAGCAGCGCACTCAACGCTGGTGCTCTGGGAGAACCCAGAGGGATGGAGTGGGGAGAGAGGTAGAAGGGGGTTTCATGATGGGGGGACACATGTGCACCTGTGACTGATTCATGTCAATATCTGGCAAAAACCACGACAATATTGTAAAATAATTATCCTTCAATTAGAATAAATTAATTAATTAAAAATAAAACCCCAGATGGCCCTTGTTTTAAAAAAAGAATTAAAATGTGTATATAAAGTTGAAAAAATAAAAATAAAAACACTTCACCACTTAATTCCCTGCTTCTCTGCATAACATATTAATATAGCAGTCATGATTTTTCATTTTTATCAAAATCAAAGTTCTTCAAAGTTTAGGAGCTAGCATCCTATTGGGCCTCCTCCATCTGGTCTCCATTTCCTCTCCCATCTATTCTCAAATGACCACCTGTCTTTTATTAGAAATTGGTAATTGACCATGGCACCCATCCCCCTTCTTAAATTTCTCAGTAGCTCTCCATAGCACTCTGGGTTAAAATCTAAACTTCTTAGATAAGTCTTTTGATGATACAGACCTTGTCTACCTCTTTTGCTTCTCCTGGCCTGAAAGCCAAATGGAATTATCTGCATTTCTTAAGCCCACTCTAGCCCCTGTTCTTTTCTTGAACTGCTATTTACTTGAAGGTATGTATTGTCACCTCTTTAAAGAAGTATTGCATGAATCCTCTCTCTCACCTTATTTATGTTAGTCATCCTCTAGTTTACTCCCACAACCACCTAGCTGCAATCATCCCCTAGTGCTCCATTTTGTGTGCCAAATCTGTGAACTTCGTGGGACGGACAGCCTGACCCATTTATCTCTGTCCCTCAGCAGCACTCAGTAAGATCGTGGGACAGATGGAGTGGTAAGTCTGTACCTTCAGCCAGCCCGCTTGGAAGGACCTCCCCAGATGGACTTTGTGGATCCCATGACTCAGATCCAAGGGATTGCTGCTGACACTTGCTGTGGCAGATCCCGGGTTGTAACTGTAAACCACGCGGCCTCTACACAGACCAATGGCCAGGAAGTCATCACCTCTCAGCCCTGGAAGGAGAAGACACAGAGGGCAGGCCCAATGAGAGGGAACCCAGAAGGCCAGGAAGCTCACTTCACCCTCTAACTCTTGAGTTACATACCCAAACAGCAAGTTATAACTGGCATTTAACTTCTCATTCAGTTATAACTGGCACTCAGCTATGTGTGCAACTACATGTTATTGTCCAAATCCACAGACACTGTCTGCGCATGAGGGTTCTGGTCAATTCAGGGGAATGCTCGACAACTAACAAGGGGGGATTAAAATGTCCTTTTAGTCTAAATTAAATTCAGTGTGTCCTTTACCACAATTAAAACTTCGTAAATGAGTAGAACTACTCTGGTAGTGAACTAGATTTGCATGACTGAGATAACATAACATCAGTTTTGAAGTTCTCTCTGTGGTTGAGGAGAATATAAAGATGATTTATTTATGTAGTTGTTCAGAGTATGTTCTTATTATTCTATTGCTAAAACTCTTGGCCATGCTTCCATGACTAGTTCAAGGCTGGCTGTTTCTGTGTTCCCTCTTTGCCCTCTCCCTGTACTAGTCCAGGACAAGCCACACTGCACAGCCAGTTGCTGTGACAATAGTAGAATTTTTCTTATTTGTCCTCAAAGCTCTAGCCCTGATTCCTTCAGTGTATTCTGATCCAACTAAACTGTTTTGAAGGATCAGTCATGGAGGTGAAGAGAAGTAACTTGAAGGTATAGTTTCTTACATCAATGTATATGCCTTGTGTCACTTTCCTGTAATTTACTGTGATGAGAATTTTTTGGCTTAATAGTTATATAAGCAGTAATCTATATCAAACAGCCACCCATGCTATGGACTAACTTTATTTCCGAATTCAACGTTTTTTAGGACACTATTTTATGCATAGCTCTGAGAAATAAAGGAGCAAATTCACACAATAACAGATGACATTTGGCATTTATATTAATATGATTATACAGAGACTTTTAGTGACTGACACAGAGTTTTTTCATGAGAGGAGTTTTTTTACTCCCCTCCATATAAGGTTAACAAGGAAGATGATTTGCTAGGATCTACATACTTCTGTCATTTTTAACCTATTTGAGCACTGCTCAAAGGTCACAATTTTTACATATTTCTCAGTCAGTAAAGTGAATTAGCATACCTTCTTTTTGAGCAATCCTAAGCACTCAAGTTATTTAATAATGTAGATGACATGGATGATACAGTCCAGGATGTTTACTTTCAAGAAAAAGGAGATTTGATAGTTTGAGGTTATCAGGCAGAAATTCTCATGGTTTCTAGTCACCTGATGAACATTTTTCTGTTGTAGAACATAGGCAGACACTGCTAGTTGTGATTAGGTGTGCTTAGGCTGTGCGGCTGGGTGATGTGCCCAGAGAGGAAGGAGCTGCTCTGCTCTCATACTCTTCTTCCAATTAATTTTTGGCTGCACTGGGTCTTTGTTGGTGTGTGAGGGCTTTCTCTAGTTGTGGTGAGGAGTGCACAGGCTTCTCACTGCAGTGGCTTCTCTTTTTGCAAAGCACATGCTTTATGTGCAGCAGCTTTAGTAGATGTAGCATTTGGGCCCAATAATGTAGGCTCTAGAGTGCAGGCTTTAGTAATTGTATGGCATGTGGAATCTTCCTGGATCAGAGACTGAATCCATGTCCCCTACATTGGCAGGCAGATTCCCAACCACTGGACCACAAAGGAAGTCTGAGCTGATGGTTTTGTGTGGCATTCTCTCTTCATTTTTCTTTTTCTGTAGATGACATTCACCTCATTTTTTCCACACAAGAACATCCAGCTATATTTATGTGCTCTTATTTCTGTTACTGTTAATAACTAACACTTGAAGTAAACAAGCAAATTAATTGCATGAAACATGAGGTAACCTTTCATAATTATCACAGCATACAGCATACAGCATATCACACAGGTGATGGACAGAGAGCCACACACACAAAGTGCTTAGCTGCTGCTGCTAAATCACTTCAGCCGTGTCCGACTCTGTTCGACCCCATAGACAGCAGCCCACCAGGCTCCCCCGTCCCTGGGATTCTCCAGGCAAGAACACTGGAGTGGGTTGCCATTTCCTTCTCCAATGCATGAAAGTGAAAAGTGAAAGTGAAGTCACTCAGTCGTGTCCGACTCTTAGTGACCCCATGGACTGCAGCCTACCAGGCTCCTCCGTCCATGGGATTTTCCAGGCAAGAGTACTGGAGTGGGGTGCCATTGCCTTCTCCAAGTGCTCAGCTACAAAGATCAAATATTCAGGGAGCTGCGTATGTTTTTCTGAAAAAGTCTGTCATAGAATCACACTTTTTAATACAAGAAAATATTGAGATTTAAAATTATATTTCAATGATGTGAACAGTGATGCATGTCCTCCCATCCCCTTACTTATTTCCTAACTTTTCCAGCAGAGTCTAGATCAATCTATGCCCATAGAGTATTATGAATGAACTCTGAAAGCTGTCTATGGTGAGTCCTTTAGTGAGTGAAACAATCAGTAAGCATGTGATTATTGATTTCTCAACCAGTACCTGACATTTGAATATTGCAATGGGGCATATAAAGAAAAATTAAAACCTTAGTTCATCCAAAAGGAATTTAATATTAATCTTGCTAAGGGATTATGCAATTGCTTCTATACTACTATTTTTGCTTCGTGAAAATGGTAACAGCAGAGTGTACGTGCCTGTGTGCTCAGTTGTGTCTGACTCTTTGAAGCCGTGGATTGTAGCCCACCAGGCTCCTCTGTCCATGAAATTTTCCAGGCAAGAATACTGCTTTGGGTTATCATTTCCTACTTCAGGGGATCTTCCTGATCCAGAGATTGAACCATGTCTCCTGCATTGGCAGGTGGATTCTTTACCATTGCATTACCCATGGGATAGGAGCTACCTGTTCTCTACAGGCTTTGTAAAAGTAGGATATAGGTTTGTAGGAGAACCACTACCTGAATGGGTTGTATCAAGAAAAGGAAGAGGCCTGGGGCAAATGCTCCAGCAGGAGGGAACAGGGAAGGGGGAGAAGATGGGGAGATGGTGCTTAGATGGAATAAACTGGCTGCTCACACAGACTGGTGGGCTGGGGATGGGCTGAGAGAGTGCAACCGGGGATGCCATTGGGGCTGCTGCAGCACTAATTGTAGAGGACTGGCTGAAGTAGAAAAAGGAAAAGATAGGAAACATACAAAAATGGAGCAAACTCCCTGACTGTCCTATTAATAGCTGGATGAGAATTCTACTTTCTGAGTTCCATCTCTTCTATTAGTAATGTACTTCTTTGCATTTGATGATGCCTATGTTCCAGACAAGTATTAGACACCGCAATGGATGCTGTGTGTACCAGAGATAATTTCAGATATTTGGATTAGTGTTGTCAACAAAGTTGTAGCAAATTTGAAGTTCACAACCAGCTCACAAATTTAAGTACATATATTGTGCTTCCCTAAATTGATTACACATTTTAGTGTAATAGAGACAGAGATTTCTGTATTCATTCATTCAAAACTGCAATGAGTGTCTACATGTGACAGATACTTTTGATAGAAAAACAAAAACCACAGACCTAGTTGAGAGAGATCCAGACAAAAAATTATAATAAAATATAACTGTTCCCTGCAAGCTGCAGTGAGATGAATTCTTAAATTTCTTAGAAGTGTTAAGGACTTAAAATGATCTTTTGAACCAAAGCTTAAAAAATAGCAGAGTTTTTGAGGCATGAAAGTGAAGTGTAGGTGGCTTGGGAAAATGGGGCAGCCAGGGCAAAGGCATGAAGGTGGAGGACATGGTGATGTGGCACAGTGACATGACCCAGGATGTACATAGGTGCTGATGTTGAGGCGGAATGAAGGAAAAAGAGATTGTGCAAGTTGGTGAGGGCTTGATACAAGTTTGCATATGTTATGCAAAGGATCTTAATGGTATATTATGAGGAAACATACTGATTAGGCAGAATACTTTGGGACTTCAACGTGGAGAATAGAGGAGGAGAGGGCAGGATGACACACAGAGAGGAGGTTATTGCTTCTGTGATAGCCTGTGATAGATAAGTTGGGAGCAAGGAGAGGAAGAAAGAAGGAAAAAACGTGAAAAAGTCATTTGAAGGTGAAATAGACAGACCTTTGTGTTTGATAGAATGTGGGGGATCAGGGAGAGAAGACAAGAAACTTGTCTGTCTTATTCACAACTGTGTCTCCAGCACCTGGAAGAATGCCTCTTCTAGGCTCCCAGTAAATACTGGTCAAAATGAATTGAAGGGAGGAATCCAGATGACAGGGTAATTTGTCCAGAGTCCAATGTTTGTGAAGTCTGGCAAAATCAGAATCTGGCTTTGGGGACTCAAGGAAGAACAGCACCAGTATGGGAAGTGAAGGTCACTTGCCTTTTCATGTCTGAAAGTAGAGGTTGGTGTACGTTTCAAGTTATCATCTGAATTCTGTGGCTTTGTGCATTTTTTAACATGAGAAAGACAAAGATAGCATGTGAAATGATGATTTTAATAACAACCAAAACATAGGTCAGAGATTGATGTTACTAAACAGTAGCACCTAAAAGAGGAGATACCACCGATAGAAACACTAACTTGGATGCTAGTTTCTTACATAGAACAGACAATTGCAAATTTTCTGATTAATATTGATCATAAAAATATATTTTAGGAGGAGGAGGGGTTGAAGATGGCAGAGGAGTAAGATATGGAGTTCATCTTCCTGCATCAAAAATCAAAGATCAAGATACATCAAAAATACATTTGCATGTGGAACAACTCCTACAGAACATCTGCTGAACACTGGCAGAAGACCTCAGACTTCTAAAAAAGCAAATTAAATTCCACATATGTGAAGTCGCTCAGTCATGTCCGACTCTTTGCAACCCCGTGGACTGTAGCCCACCAGGCTCCTCCATCCATGTGATTCTCCAGGCAAGAATACTGGAGTGGGTTGCCATTTCCTTCTCCAGGGGATCTTCCTGACCCAGGGATCGAACCCAGGTCTCCCTCATTGCAGACAGATGCTTTAACCTCTGAGCCATTCAACATAAGTCAGTAGGAAAAGGCAATAAGAAAATAAAGATACAAAGCAAATGGGACAGGTCCTGTATCTCAAAGAGGAAGAAAAGTTTCCACACACTCAGAAATCCCCGTACCTCTGGGGACAAGAATGAGCCTCAGAACATCAGAGCGAAGCACAGTAACAAGTGTGTAGAAGACAAAGCAGGAAGAATTTGACAAAAAGATCAGTGCCGAGTAGCACTTCCCAGCTGAGAGGCCGTTTGCACGCCCAACGCAGCAAGTGGGGCTGGGTGCTGAGGCTCAGGCTTCTGGGGTCGGACACCAGGGAGAAGATTGGGGTTGACTGCCATGGAGATATCTGAGGGGGCTGGTACTACACAGCTGAGGGAGTCCAGGGAAAGGCCTGGGCCTGCCAAAGGGTCAAGAGTTCATTGTCCTAAGGAGCCTGTAACCCGGTGGGCCCTCTAACTTAAAACAAGCATTCCCAGACTACAGGACCCCGTCTTTGTGAATGCCATAGGTAGGACAAGCTGGTTGTGGTCTGCCACCTCAGAGGTGGGCCTGATGGTCACCAAAGCAGCCACCAAGTCGTGAACAGGCACAGGTTACTGCCCACACCTTCTTGGGAGCCTATGCAGCTTGGTTCTTCCTAGGGACCCAAGACCTGGGGCCAATTCCTCTGGGAGAATGCACAATCCACCTGAGACGGTAGTAACATCTGGCAGGTCTCTACCACTGCAAGCACTCCCTGCACATCCCAATTGTGGCTACTATACTCCTCCCTCTCCTCAGCCTGACTAAGTGAGCCCTAATAAGCCTCATTCTTTGCCCCCTCTTGTATAGGTTGGGAAGAGATGCCAGAGGGTGGCCTATAAACAGAGGCAGGGCCAAAAGCAAAGCAGAGCAGCAGGGGGTGTGTGATCAAAGATGAGAATAGGAGCTCACTCCTGCAGTGGGAGGTGCAATGGATTAAATTCGTGCACTGAGCTTGAGACTGTGGACTTTGGGGGCAATTGTGGACTTTGGAATCAAGAACAAGCTGGAGTAAGGCCAGCTCTGAGTAGGAGATGACACTACAGTCCACAGAAGGCCCAGAGATCTTCTTAGAAACATTGGAGGATTTTCTGAGTAGTCAGATTGACTAGAATACACTCTGTGGTTAGGATAACTGATGTCACAGGATAATATTCTTCTTACAACCACTCTTTCTCTCTCTTTCTGTTCCTTTGCTATTAAACTTTTTATTTTTACTTTTACCTTTTTTAATGTTCTATTTTTATTTTTAGTATAAGTTTATTTATTTTAATTGGGGGCTAATTACTTTACAATATTGTATTGGTTTTGCCATACATCAACATGAATCTGCCACGGGTGTACACGTGTTCCCAATCCTGAACCCCCCTCCCACCTCCCTCCCCATTCCATCCCTCTGGGTCATCCCAGTGCACCAACCCCGAGCACCCTGTATCATGCATCGAACCTGGACTGGTGATTCATTTCACATATGATAATATACATGTTTCAATGCCATTCTCCCAAATCATCCCACCCTCGCCCTCTCTCACAGAGTCCAAAAGACTGTTCTAGACATCTGTGTCTCTTTTGCTGTCTCGCATACAGGGTTATCGTTACCATCTTTCTAAATTCCATATATATGTGTTAGTATACTGTATTGGTGTTGTTCTTTCTGGCTTACTTCACTCTGTATAATAGGCTCTAGTTTCATCTACTTTATTAGAACTGATTCAAATGTATTCTTTTTAATGGCTGAGTAATACTCCATTGTGTACCACAGCTTTCTTATCCATACCTCTGCTGATGGACATCTAGGTTGTTTCCATGTCCTGGCTATTATAAACAGTGTTGCGATGAACATTGGGGTACATATGTCTCTTTCAATTCTGCTTTCCTCAGTGTGTATGCCCAGCAGAGGGATTGTTGGGTCATATGGCAGTTCTATTTCCAGCTTTTTAAGGAATCTCCACACTGTTCCCCATAGTGGCTGTACTAGTTTGCATTCCCACCAACAGTGTAAGAGGGTTCCCTTTTCTCCACACCCTCTCCAGCATTTATTGCTTATAGATACTTTTGGATAGCAGCCATTCTGACTGGCGCGAAATGGTACCTCATTGTGGTTTTGATATGCATTTCTCTGATAATGAGTGATGAGCATCTTTTCATGTGTTTGTTAGCCATCTGTATGTCTTCTTTGGAGAAATGCCTGTTTAGTTCTTTGGCCTATTTTTTGATTGGGTCGTTTATTTTTCTGGAATTGAGCTGCAGGAGTTGCTTGTATATTTTTGCGATTAGTTGTTTGTCAGTTGCTTCGTTTGCTATTATTTTCTCCCATTCTGAAGGCTGTCTTTTCACCTTGCTTAGTTTCCTTTGTTGTGCAGAAGCTTTTAATTTTAATTAGGTCCCATTTGTTTATTTTTGCTTTTATTTCCAGTATTCTGGGAGGTGGGTCATAGAGGATCCTGCTGTGATTTATGTCAGAGAGTGTTTTGCCTATGTTCTCCTCTAGGAGTTTTATAGTTTCTGGTCTTACATTTAGATCTGTAATCCATTTTGAGTTTATTTTTGTGTATGGTGTTATAAAGTGTTCTAGTTTTATTCTTTTACAAGTGGTTGACCAGTTTTCCCAGCACCACATGTTAATATACCTCCATTGTATATTTTTGCCTCCTTTGTCAAAAATAAGTTGTCCATAGGTGCGTGGATTTATCTCTGGGCTTTCTATATTGTTCCATTGATCTATATTTCTGTCTTTGTGCCAGTACCATACTGTTTTGATGCCTGTGGCTTTGTAGTAGAGCCTGAAGTCAGGCAGGTTGATTCCTCCAGTTCCATTCTTCTTTCTCAAGATTGCTTTGGTTATTTGAGTTTTTTTTTTTTTCCATACAAATTGTGAAATTATTTGTTCTAGTTCTGTGAAAAATACAGAACTTGGTAGCTTGATACAGATTGCATTGAATCTATAGATTGCTTTGGGTAGTATACTCATTTTCACTATATTGATTCTTCCTATCCATGAACATGGCATATTTCTCCATCTATTTGTGTCCTCTTTGATTTCTTTCACCAGTGTTTTAGAGTTTTTATATATAGGTCTTTTGTTTCTTTAGGTAGATATTTTATTCTTTTCATTGCAATGGTGAATGGAATTGTTTCCTTAATTTCTCTTTCTGTTTTCTCATTGTTAGTGTATAGGAATGCAAGGGATTTCTGTCTGTTAATTTTATATCCTGCAACTGTAGTCTATCCATTGATTAGCTCTAGTGATTTTCTGGTGGAGTCTTTAGGGTTTTCCATGTAGAGGATCATGTCATCTGCAAACGGTGAGATTTTTACTTCTTCTTTTCCAATATGGATTCCTTTTATTTCTTTTTCTGCTCTGATTGCTGTGGCCAAAACTTCCAAAACTAAGTTGAATAATAGTGGTGAGAGTGGGCACACTTGTCTTGTTCCTGACTTTAGGGGAAATGCTTTCAATTTTTCACCATTGAAGATAATGTTTGCTATTGGTTTGTCATATATAGCTTTTATTATGTTGAGGTATGTTCCTTCTATTCCTGCTTTCTGGAGGGTTGTTATCATAAATGGATGTTGAATTTTGTCAAAGGCTTTCTCTGCATCTATTGAGATAATCATATGGCTTTTATTTTTCAATTTGTCAATGTGGTATATTACATTGATTTGTGGATATTGAAGAATCCTTGCATCTCTGGGATAGAGCCCACTTGGTCGTGATGTATAATCTTTTTAATGTGTTGTTGGATTCTGTTTGCTAGAATTTTGTTAAAGATTTTTGCATCTATGTTCATCAGTGATATTGGCCTATAGTTTTCTTTCTTTCTTTTTTTTTTTTTTGTGGCATCTTTGTCAGGTTTTGGTATTAGGGTGATGGTGGCCTCGTAGAATGAGTTTGGAAGTTTACCTTCCTCTGCAATTTTCTGGAAGAGTTTGAGTAGGACAGGTGTTAGCTCTTCTCCAAATTTTTGGTAGAATTCAGCTGTGAAGCCGTCTGGACCTGGGCTTTTGTTTGCTGGAAGATTTCTGATTACAATTTCAATTTCTGTGCTTGTGATGGTTCTGTTAAGATATTCTATTTCTTCCTGGTTTGGTTTTATAAAGTTATACTATCAGCAACTATATGCCAATAAAATGGACAACTTGGAAGAAATGGACTAATTCTTAGAAAAGTACAACTTTCCAAATGTTCTATTTTTAAACGGATTTGTTTTATTTTATTCACATTTCTAGAATAGATTTTTATTATATTGCATTTCTACCATGTTTTCATTTTGTATTTTTGCTACTCTAGTTTTTAATTTTTTTTTTTTTAATTTCTCTTCTTTTTCAGTTCCTTTCTTCTTCTTCTTCTTTTTTTTCTTTTGTGTGTGGGAGTTTGTGAGTTTCTTTGTGTATTTCTGTCTAATTAATGTAGTTTTTACCATTTGTCTTGGGGTTTTGTCAGTCTGTCCTTTTTTGTTTGTAGGTTGGTTTGATTCCTGCCCCCCCCCCACCCCCCACCATTTCTTTCTTCCCTTCTGTGCTATATGACTTGAGTCTTGCTGCTCCAACAAGGGTCAGGCCTGAACCTCTGAGGCAGGAGTAACATGCAGCAGATGAAGGATCATGGTAAAAACCCACCAGGCCAAGCAAATAAAGAGAAAATACTCAGTCCACCCAAAATAAAAATTAGGAGGAATGATAGTAAAGATGATCTAAAATCTTGGAAATAAAATGGAGGCACAAAAATATAGAATGTAGGCATGTATTGAGAAGATACAAGAAACATTTAACAAGGACCTAGAAGAAATAAAGAACAGATAATCAACAATGAACAACATAATAACAGAAATAAAAGCTACACTAGAGTGAACCAATAGCAGAATGAGACAGAAGAACAGATAAGTAAGCTGGGAGATAGAATGCTGGAAATAACTGAAGCAGAGTGGAATAAAGAAAAAATAATGAAAATAAATGAGAACAGTCTCAGAAACCTCTGGGACAACATTAAGCACACCAACATTTGAATTATAGGGATCCCAGAAAGAGAATAGAAAAGGAAATGGTATGAGAAAATACTTGAGGAGATTATAGATGAAAACTTCCCTAGCATGGGAAAGGAAATAGCCACCCAAGTCCAGGAAGCCCAGACAACCCATAAAGAATAAACCCAAAAAGAAACACACCAAGACATGTATTAATCAAAGTAACAAAAATTAAACACAAAGAAAAAATACTAAAAGCAGCAAGGGAAAAATAATAACATACAAGGGAGTTCCAATAAAGCTAATAGCTGATCTGTCAACAAAAAACTCTGCAGGCCAGAAGGGAATGGCAGGATATACTTAAAGAGATGAAAAGAAAAAAAAAAGCTACAATGAAGATTACTCTGTCTAGCAAGGATCTAATCCAGGTTCAAAAGGAAAATGAAAAATTTTACAGATAAGCAAAAGTTAATAGAATTCACCACCACCAAAATAGCTCTACAACAAATGCTAAAGGAACGTCTCTAGATAGTAAGCACAAGAGAAAGAAAAGATCTACAAAATCAAACCCAAATCAATAAAGTAAACAGTAATAAGGTCATACATATAAATAATTACCTTAAATGTAAACGGATTACATTCTCCAACCAAAAGACACAGACTGGTTGAATGGATACAAAAACAAGACCTCTATATATGTTGTCTACAAGAGATTCATTCCAAACCTAAGGACTCATACAGACTGAATATGAGGGACTGGAAAAAGACATTCTATACAGATGGAAATCAAAAGAAAGTGAATGTAGCAATATTCACATCAGATAAAACAGCCTTTAAAATCAATACAATGAATCAAGGAATCAATGATCAAGAAGGGATCAATCCAAGAAGAAGATAAAACAATTATATATGCATCCCATAAAGGAATATCACAATACATATGGCAAATGCTAACAACTATAAAAGGGGAAATTGACAGTAACACAGTAATAGTGGGGGACTTTAACACCTCACTCACACCAAGGGACAGAGGGAAGTTTATAGCAGTACAAACCTACTTCAAGAAATAAGAGAAACATCAAATAAACAAAATATTACACCTAAAGCAGCTAGAAAAAGAAGAATAAAAAAAATCCAAATTAGTAGAAGGAAAGAAATCATAAAGATCAGAGCAGAAATAATTGAAAAAGAAATGAAGGAAGCAATAGCAAAGACCAATAAAACTAAAGCTTGTTCCAAAATTGACAAACCATTAGCCAGAATCATCAAGAAAAAAGGGAGAAGACTTGAATCAATAAGATAGAAATGAAAAAGCAGAGTTTATAACAGATGACACAGAAATACAAAGAATCATAAGAGACTACTATGAGTAACTATATGCCAATAAAATAGACAACCTCAAAAAAATAGGCAAATTCTTAAAAAGTACAACTTTCCAAGGCCAAACCAAGAAGTACAAAATACAAACCGACCAATCACAAGCCCTGAACCTGAAACTGTGATTTAAAAATTCTTCCCCCCACCCCCCCCCCCAAAAAAAAAAAAAAAAATCCCAAGGCCAGATGGCTTCACAGGCAAATTTCATCAAAAGTTTAAAGAAGATCTACCACCTGTCCTGCACAAACTTCCAAAAAATTGCAGGGGGGATGTGAGGAACTGCCAAACTCATTTTATGAGGCCACCATCACCCTGATAGCCAAATAAGACAAAGGTATCACACACACACACACAAAAGAAAATTACAGGCCAATATCACTGATGAACATAGATGCAGAAACCCTAAAGAAAGTGCTAGCAAACAGAATCCAACAACATATTAAAAGAATCATATACCATGATCAAGTGGGGTTTATCCCAGGGATGCAAGGATTCTTCAGTATATGTAAATAAATTAATGTGACATACCATATTTGCAAACTAAAAATAAAAGCATATGATCATCTAAGTAGATGCAGAGAAAGCTTTCAACAAAATTCAACACCAATTTATGATAAAAATTCTCCAGAAAATTTGCATAGAAAGAATCTGTCTTTAGGCCATATAGACAAACCCACAGCAAGCATTATTCTCAATAGCAAAAAACTGAAAGTATTTCCTCTAAGAACAGGAACAAAACAAGGGTGTCCACTCTCACCACTATATTCAATTTAGATCTGGAAATCCTAGTCATAGGCAATCAGAGAAGAAAAAGAAATAAATGGAAATCAGATTAGTAAAGAAGAAGTAATACTCTCACACTTTGTAGATGACATGATACTACACATAGAAAACCCTAAAAGTGCCACCAAAACCCTATTAAAGCTAATCAGTGAATTCAGTAAAGTCACAGGACATAAAATTAATACACAGAAATCCCTTGCATTCTTATACACTAACAATGAAAAATCAGAAAGAGAAATTAAGGAAACAATTCCATTCACCATTGCAACAAAAAGAGTAAAATACATAGGAATAAACCTACCTAAAAAGACCAAAAATTATATGTATGCCTGTATGCCAAAAACTATAAGACACTGATGAAAGGACTCAAAGATGACACAAACATATGGAGAGATATACTATGTTCTTGGATTGGAAGGGTCAATATTGTGAAAATGACTATACTACCCAATGCAATCTACAGATTCAGTACAATCCCTACTAAACTACCAATAGTATTTTTCACAGAACTGACCAAAAAAAATTCACAGTTTGTATGGAAATGCAAAAGACTTCAAATAGCCAAAGCAATCTTGAGAAAGAAAAATGGAGCTAGAGTAATCAACCCCCCCGACTTCAAATTATTCTATATAGCTACAGTCATCCAGACAGTATGGTACTGGCACAAAAAATAGAAATATTGACCAATGGAACAACATAGAAAGCCCAGAATAAACCTACATAAATACGGGCGACTTATCTTTGACAAAGGAGGCAAAAATACACAATGGAGAAAAGACAGCCTCTTTAGTAAGTTGTGCTGGAAAAGCTGGATAGTTCTGTGTAAATGAAATTAGATTTCATACTCTGTGAAAATGAAATTAGAACACTTCCTAACACCATACACAAAAATGAGCCCAAACGGACTTAACTTACTTAATTGTAAAGCCAGAAACTGTAAAGCTCTTAGAGGAAAACATAGGAAGTACACTTTTTGACATAAATCACAGAAGATTCTCTCTGACCCACTTTCTATATTAATGGAAATAAAGATAAACAAATGAGACCTAATAAAATTTAAAAGCTTTTGCACAGCAAAGAAAACTATAAACAAGATGAGAAGACAACCCTCAGAATGGGAGGAAATAATTGCAAATGAAGCAACTGACAAAGAGTTAATCTTCAGAATGTATAAACAGGTCATACAGCTCAATATCAGAAAAACAACCAAAAAATGAACAGAAGACCTAAATAGACATTTCTCCAAAGAAGACATACAGACATACAATAAAAGATTCTCAACATTTATCATTATTAGAGAAAAACAAATCAAAATTACAGTGAAGTATGACCTCACAAAGATCAGAATGGCCATTGTCAAAAAATCCACAAACAATAAATGCTACTGAGGGTGTGGAGAAAAGCAATCCCTCTTGCACTGTTGGTGGGAATGTAAACTGATACAGCCACTATGGGAAAAGTATGGAGGTTCCTTAAAAAACTAGGAATAAAGCTTGCTTCAGTTCAGTTCAGTTCAGTCGCTCAGTCGTGTCCAAATCTTTGTAACCCCATGAATCGCAGCATGCCAGGCCTCCCTGTCTATCACCAACTCCCGGAGTTTACCCAAACTCATGTCCATCAAGTTGGTGATGCCATCCAGCCATCTCATCCTCTGTCATCCCCTTCTCCTCCTGCCCCAAATACCTCCCAGCATCAGGGTCTTTTCCAGTGAGTCAACTCTTTGCATGAGGCGGCCAAAGTATTGGCTTATAATCCAGCAATTCCAGTACTGGGCCTATACCCCGAGAAAGCCACGATTCTAAAATACACATGTACCCCAATGTTCATTGCAGCACTATTTATAATAGCTGGGACATGGAGCCACCTAGATGTTCATTGACAGATGAATGGATAAAGAAGTTGTGGTACATATATAAGAAGGAACAAATTTTTTTTTTTTTTTTTTACAATTTAATCATCAATTATTTTTTTTTCTTTTTTCTTTTTTAATTTTTTCTTAAAACAAAACAAAACAAAAAAACCCAACCTGAACCCTCCTCCCTCCTCCCTCCCCATACCATCCAAATTTGAGCCAGTGAGGTGGATGAACTTAGAGCCTATTATAGCAGAATGATGTAGGTCAGAAAGAGAGAAACAAATATGGTATAATAACTCATATATGGAATCTAGAAAAATGGTACTGATGAACCTAGTAGAGAGCAGACTTGTGGACTTGATGAGGGAAGGTAAGGGTGGGATGAACTGAGAAAGTAGCATTAACATATACACACTAATATGTGTAAAATAGATAGTGGGAAGTTGCTAAATAACACAGGGACCCCAACCTGGAGCTTTGTGATGACCTAGAGGGGTCAGATCAGGGGAGGGAAGAAGGCTTAGGAGGAAAGGTATATATAAAATTATCATTGATTTGTGTTGTTGTATGGTAGAAACCAACAGAAAATTGTAAAGCAATTTTCTATTGATTTAAATACTAAAAATAAAAAATAATAAATTTAAAAGGAATGTATATTTCCTTATCCAATAATTTTATGTTGCATAAATTGCTGAATCCTCCCTGCCTATGATATTATGAACAAATACTGTATATCTTAGTTCATCCCTATATTTGTGTGGTTTTCCTGGTGGCTTAGTGGTAAAGAATCTGCCTGCCAGTGCAGGAGACAGGAGTTCGATGCCTGGGTCAGGAAGAACACTTGGAGGAGGAAATGGCAATCCATTCCAGTATTCTTGCTTGTGAAATCCCACAGACCATGGAGCCTGGTGGGCTACAGTCCATGGGGTTGCAAAAGAGTTGGGCACAATTTAGCAACTAAACAATATATGGTCTAATTTCGCTAGTCTCTAGAGGTTTTGAATGGTTGCTGTAAAATGTTAATTGCATAAAAAAAGCACCCAAGGTTCTTGATGTGGGCTTCCCTGGTGTCTCAGACGGTAAAGCGTCTGTCTGCAATGCAGGAACCCTGTTTCGATCCCTGGGTCGGGAAGATCCCCTGGAGAAGGAAATGGTAGCCCACTCCAGTACTCTTGCCTGGAAAATCCTGTGGATGGAGGATCCTGGTAGGCTACAGTCCATGGGGTCACAAAGAGTTGGACACGACTGAGCGATGTCACTTTCACTTTCAAGGTTCTTAATAAAATTCTATTTTTTAAAATTCAATAAGGCTTGTGAGTTAATATTTTAACCAGAACCATCGTGTGATTCTGATACATGTGTGAAGTGCTTCTACTTGGAGAAATCCCACCTTGAGAAGCTCTTTGGGCCGACTTGCATTTCTAAGCTGGTGTTTTGCTCTCTCTGGTGGTAACATGTGGAATTGTATGTTTCTGATTTCTCATTTTCACTGATAAGGTAACTATGGGTTGCTGCTGCTGCTGCTAAGTCGCTTCAGTCCTGTCCGACTCTGTGCGACCCCGTAGACGGCAGCCCACCAGGCTCCTGCGTCCCTGGAATTCTCCAGACAAGAACACTGGAGTGGTTTGCCATTTCCTTCTCCAATGCATGAAAGTGAAAAGTGAAAGTGAAGTCTCTCAGTCGTGTCCAACTCTTAGCGACCCCATGGACTGCAGCCCACCAGGCTCCTCCATCCATGGAATTTTCCAGGCAAGGGTACTGGAGTGGGGTGCCATTGCCTTCTTTGAACTATGGGTTATCCAGCCTTTATTTAGCAGTGCTGTAAGCCTACAGATACAAGTGCTGCATTAGTACTTACCTTCCTGCATACAAAACAGATATGAGAATACCAGAAAGTGTAATGGGTAAAATTTCACACTTCTAGAAATGTTGTGGCCAAAACATTTTACATTTTTTTTTTCATTTGGAGAATCTTGAGGACATTTGTAATAGAAGAGTATTGAAGAGGCATTTGGTGGTAGCATTTTCTGGGCCAATGTTTATCCCTTCGTTTGGTCTTCCTCTGTGAGTCTTTTAGGATTCAGACTCGAGGTTTGTGATGCTCATTTGAATTTTTCATTTGCCAGTTTTTGTGTGTGTGTGTGTGTTTGTTTTTGCTAATGAGAAAGATATAATTGAAGGCAGAGTAAAGAGTTAGGGGTAGAAATTCCTTCTTCTTTTCCTTCTTTCCTCCTTGCCTTCTGGCAGTCATTCAGCAGATGCCTATTAAAGCCCCCTGGGAGACTTTGTGACTTATGTAGTGATAAGACACCATTTCTCTGAATGAGATGAGAAATGCAGCCACCAAGGCTTGGGGTGAAAGCTCCAAGCCCAAGTTCAGGGCAGCTCAGAGGGAGGAACGAGTAACTGAAAGGGTGGAGGAGGGTAGTGCTGGGGAAATCCAAACAGAGCAGAAGGCATCTAAACTGGAAACCCCTGAGAATGGCCACTCTAAGAGGCTTTGTGCAACAGAGTTGCTGACTTACATGACATACAATTGTGTGTTCCTTTTGTGATTGTTTTATTCATGCATTCAAAGAAAATTGTATGTCAGGCAGTGTGTTAAGTGTGGATATATAAGGTTCAAGAGGGTTTGTAACTGAGTAAGATCCTGTGGGGCCTTCCCAGAAAAGATATCCCTCCCACCACGTCCTCTCCCAGCCTTTTGTCTGTAGAGAAACTTTAGTCAACGAATAAATTTAATCAGACAAGCGAGAAAATGCAGAAAGGAGGACAGTCAAGCATGACAAAGCTAATAATATTAATAGTTTTACTGTTAAACAAAATTAAGGACCTTTAGCTCCTTCTCAAGTGCTCAGATAATATTCTGAGCCATGTCCTTTGAGCTATTTTGCAGGTACTGAAACCCCCACAAGGTGGAAGAAATTAACTTCATGCTGCCCACAAGCACGTAGACACCAGAACGATCAGAACCAGGAGATTGATAATGTTGACTCCTGATTACCTCATCACCAACCAATCAGAAGAATGTCCATGAGCTGATCACACAGCCCACAACTCCCCACCCTCACCCTGTTTTAAAAACCTTTGCCTGAAATCCTTTTGGGAGTTTGCGCCTTTTAAGCACTAGCTGCCTGGACTCCTGGACTCTTTGCTTGGCACCTGCAATAAACATTGTACTTTCCTTCACCACAACTTGGGTCAGTAGACTGGTTTTACTGTGGGGCAAGTGGACCCAAGTTTGGTTTGGTAACAGGATGGTTTGGTCTCTGTGTCCCTAGTGTTCCCATTGTGGTAGAGAGAAACCAATTATATACAAAATGAGTTGTAAATTGAGGTAAGGGCTTTGAAGGAAATAAGCAAGAGGCTGAGGTAGAGAATACCATGGATGGGGGAGGTGAGACCTGCTCTGTGGAGGTGGCTCAAGAAGGCCTCCTGGAGACATTGCAGACTACCGTGTGTGGGGCAGGTGCTCCCTGCTATTAGTCCATGTCTGAGCCACGGCAGTCCTCCCAGCACTGTTAGGCAATCACCAGCATTATGCCCATATGAGTGGTGAAAAAACTGAGGGACAGAGACAAGAAGTAACTTAACCTGTGGTTTGTTAAGTGGCAGAGATCAGATCCAAACCTACATTTCAGGCCCAGAGGCTGCTATCTTCACTACTCTGACAGGCATCTCCTGCCAAGTTGGGAGTGGGAAAGTGCTCATGAGAAAAGGGGCCCTCATCCCCTCAGAGGTGGGGAAGGCTATACACCACCCTACCCTAGGAGTGTGGGCTCCTTTCAGACACATGTTAACATAGACACAGGCACTGAGTGAGCGGAAAAGAACAGCATGTGTTAGTTACCCGTGTGTTAACATGTGTTAGTTAGTTAGCATGATAGAATCACTGATGAGAAAGGTTATTTTCTGGTGAAACATGTTGATTTCACAGTTGAGGACCGTGAGCTCAGAGAAGATAAATGATTAAATGCTTAACTATTTATTTGCTGACTTGGGGATAAAACATATGTGTTTTTCTTTGATTCCACATGTCTATAACTGGTTTCTACTTAATGCAGGCAAATTTAGCTTATATGTTGCTTTCCCACCAATCATAGGGCACTGGAGTACATGGTCACAGGCCCCAAACATTCTTGATTTCTTACTCCTTTAATTTGGATGGTTTTCTTTGAGGGCAACCATTCCCATTTCATGATGCATCATAAAATGTGTTCCTTCTGAGAATTTCCCATCTCTCCTTTTCTGTGGAAATGGAAAGAAATAGGACAGGGCCAATTGTTAAGCTGACATCTTGTGTGACTCGCCCCCTTCTGTATCTTCACTTGCTGGCAGGAATTACAATTCCCTGATTATAAGAGGTGGCCTGGAGTGACCAGCACTCAGGGTGCCAAGGGCTGCTGCACATCTTGGATGAGGTGCAGGCTTGAGCAGCAGACAGGCGGAGGCTGGCCTAGGCAAGTGTCTACTTATCCACAGCCAGAGTCCCTGAGAATCTCTCAAGTACTGTTAAGG
Source organism: Bos indicus x Bos taurus (assembly GCF_003369695.1). Lineage (NCBI taxonomy): Eukaryota > Metazoa > Chordata > Mammalia > Artiodactyla > Bovidae > Bos > Bos indicus x Bos taurus. The sequence continues at coordinate 764,883 of NC_040084.1, forward strand.
AAGCTAAGCAAGATCAAGGACTCTGCCATGGCCCTTCCGTCCAGTGAAAAATATCAAGTTGTCTTGGACTGCAGAGTGGTTGTTTGCCAGTTGAAACTTTAAGTGGAGCTTGTAATCAGAGCTGATGTCTGGGACCCGTGAGTATGCCAAGAATGAGGTGTATCCAAAGGCATCCATCCCACTGAATGCAGCTTGCCATATAGTCTGTTTACTGTCACGTTAATTATATTCAAGTGCCCTTCAGCACTGAGCAACTCAGAGGCTCCATAGGAAATTCAAATCCAGAACAAAGGAAGTGTGGTGTTTTTTAAATCCTATCTATAAGCCTTTCACTCACATATCCTTTCAAGATAATGAAGAATTTACTTAAAAATCAAGATCCTGCATTTTGGAAGTTAATTTTAGAAAAGATCACAGCAGTCAAAGTATTTGCCTAGGTGCTTTGTAACCATAATTTGGCATTCAAACACTGTTTATGATTTAGAAAGAGGGACACATGCAGCTTGGAACAAGCTGAGCTTCTCTAATCCTTCACTTTTGCATGAGCCAGGGCCATCAGACAGGGATACAAAGGCCAAGAAATGGGGAGGAAACAGGTCACTTTCCATCACCATGTGTTGAATGACCAGACCCATTCTTGAAGTAAAGGTCTTTGTCTAAAAGAAATGTTCTTCCTTGCTTTTTTCCCACACGTGTTAGATAGTAAAAGCATGGATTTCAACAGGCCTGAAACTCTAGGGAGATTTAGTAGAAACAAGAAATGGTAAAAACTGAAAGTGTCTGGCCTGGGTAGACAAATAGGATTGAGTTGTGAAGTGCTGTTAGCTGGCTAGCCTCTCTTTTCGGCCTGGCTTTAGTCTTGGAACCACATTTTCTCTTTCATTGCTCTGTTTACTTCATCAATATTCCCAAGTGGCTTTTATTTCCACACTCACAGAGGACCACAGGGAGCAGGAAGGGGGATTTTGATCCTCATCCTAACTGTTGTGAATGGTTTTCCCAGATTAAAGGATGTTCCTAGAATCCATCTCTACTAGTTCAAGTCAGCTCAACAGAGCAAAGAAGAGCCTGTCTCAATTACCTTATAATGCTCCCTTCTGAAGAGATGATGACTGTCTCAGGAAGTTGTAAGAAGAGAATTTTTACAAGCCCTAAGAAATATCTTCACTCTGGTACTAACGCTTAAACCAGCTTGTTATGTCTGGTTATAATTGTTTACACAACAAATAATTCTGCTATTTTGGGAAAAAGATTTCTATTTATCAGAGGCTTTTATTTCTGCTTGTTTCGTATAACTAGTCAAGTGTAGGGATTGGTGTGGAATCAGCTGAACACTTAATTTTGATATTTTATTAAAATTTTATCAGTTTATTCCTTGGGATGTGTGTGCTAGGATAAATATACTTTTTCTCCAAACTCATTGGATTCTGAATTAGGATTTTGAGACATATCACTATTTCTATCTACCTATCTATCCATCTATATACATACACACATATACTATATATATATATATATAGTGATGCATCATTAAATATGGTGAAAAAATCTATTTCTGCTTTATTGACTATGCCAAAGCTTTTGACTGTGTGTATCACAATAAACTGTGGGAAATTCTGAAACAGATGGGAATACCAGACCACCTGACCTGCCTCTTGAGAAAGCTATATGCAAGTCAGGAAGCAACAGTTAGAACTGGACATGAAACAAATAGGAAATTTGTTCCAAATAGGAAAAGGAGTATGTCAAGGCTGTATATTGCCACCCTGCTTATTTAACTTACATGCAGAGTACATCGTGAGAAACACTGGGCTGGAAGAAGCACAAGCTGGAATCAAGATTGCTGGGAGAAATATCAATAACCTTAGATATGCAGATGACACCACCCTTATGGTAGAAAGTGAAGAACTAAAGAGCCTCTTGATGAAAGTGAAAGAGGAGAGTGAAAAAGTTGGCTTAAAACTCAACATTCAGAAAACTAAGATCATGGCATCTGGTCCCATCACTTCATGGGAAATAGATGGGGAAACAGTGGAAACAGTGTCTGACTTTATTTTTCTGGGCTCCAGAATCGCTGCAGATGGTGACTGCAGTCATGAAATTAAAAGATGCTTACTCCTTGGAAGGAAAGTTATGACCAACCTAGATAGCATATTCAAAAGCAGAGACATTACTTTGTCAATTAAGGTCCATCTAGTCAAGGCTATGGTTTTTCATGTGGTCATGTATGGATGTAAGAGTTGGACTATAAAGAAAGCTGAGTGCCAAAGTATTGATGCTTTTGAACTGTGGTATTGGAGAAGACTCTTGAATGTCCCTTGGACTGCAAGGAGATCCAACCAGTTCATCCTAAAGGAGATCAGTCCTGGGTGTTCATTAGAAGGACTGATGTTGAAGCTGAAACTCCAATACTTTGGCCACCTGATGCAAAGAGCTGAAAAGACCCTGATGCTGGGAAAGATTGAGGGCAGGAGGAGAAGGGGATGACAGAGGATAAGATGGTTGGATGGCATCACCGGCTCCATGGACATGGGTTTGGGTGGACTCCAGGAATTGATGGTGGACAGGGAGGCCTGGCATGCTGCAGTTCATGGGGTCACAAAGAGCCGGACATGACTGAGCTACTGAACTGAACTGAATGAAGTAATTTGTGGCTTCCATTTCAAAGGTAATAAGACTTCCCATCAGGGATTTCAATGGTTCTGTAGGAAAGATGGTTGAAGGAAATGAAATAAGATTGGCTGGAATTGAGCCAAAATAAAAATACTGAGAGTGTTTTCATGTTGGCATTAAAAACAGTTAAAATAGAATTCAGTTAAATTTAAAACTAAAATACAGTAATGTCTTTCTCTTATAACATTTCTTCCTATTACAACTAAGTCTGCTAAAGGTTTTAGTATAGTCAGGATAGATCAACAAATATATCTCTAGTTCACTGTCTGACCCCGAATATGATATTGGTGACGTGGGATAAGAAAATACCATCCTTACCCTCAAGTGTGTGGCCACTTAGCTTACTTAACAGAACAGACTGAGGCTTGGCTAATGATAGAAATCCACCTGGCAGGTGACAAGCAAAGGTCATTTCTGGTGGAAAGAATAGCATATTCTAAGACAGGGAGACCAAACAACACGACATATTCAGAGAACACATGGAGTTTGCAAGGTTTAGAATGAAGTATGAAAAGGAAAACTGGAAACAAATAAAATGAGATAGTTAGTGGTCAAATTATGAAGTGTTTGATATTTTCCTCATAATTTTTGCATAAGTTAAGCAATGATCAAATTGCCTTTTACAAATATCACTACAGTGATGAAATGTGAAAGCTGGGTTAAATGAAGGGAGAGGGAGGAGCGGCCTTCAGTCAAGAGTGATAATGAGGACTTTGAGGACCTCAGGAATTCTAACAATGAGTTGAGCTTACACTGAATTGTAACTGTAAGCAATTTGTGAGTGACTCATTGAAAAACATAATGGTGTGATATTGATATAAACAATAAAAGAAATATGTTATCAATGATAGTGCTAAAAAGAAGCAGGCAAGATAGTGAAGGTGGAGGTTAGCTGTGCTTACAGGGATGGGTTTGTCATGCTCTCAGAGCCTCTTGATCTGAAACCATGCTGACAAATGACAGGTCTACATCACGTGACCTGTGATCTCATACTGTGGCTAAGCCTGACTGAGAAGGACTTGGTATGGAGAATAGAATGTAAATATCTTATTAATAATATTTTATATTCATTAAAGGGAGCTTCCCTGATAGCTCAGTTGGTAAAGAATCCACCTGCAATGCAGGAGACCCCAGTTTGATTCCTGAGTCAGGAAGACCTGCTGGAGAAGGGATAGGCTACCCACTCCAGTGTTCTTGGGCTTCCCTTGTGACTCAGCTGGTAAAGAATCCACCTGCAATGTGGGAGACCTGGGTTCGATCCCTGGGTTGGGAAGATACCCTGGAGAAGGGCAAGGCTACCCACTCCAGTATTCTGGCCTGACGAATTCCATGGAACTGTATAGTTCATGGGGTCACAAAGAGTCAGACATGATTGAGTGACTTTCACTTTCATATTCATTAAATATTAGGTTAAATAAAATATATTATTAAAATAAATTTCCCTGTTTCTTTTTACTTTTAAAAATGTGCCTGTGCTACACTTAGTCACTCAGTCATGTCCAACTCTTTGAAACTCTGTGGACTGTAGCCTGCCAGGCTCCTCTGTCCATGGGGATTCTGCAGGCAAGAATACTGGGTTGCCATGCCCTCCTCCAGGGGATCTTCCCAACCCAGGGATTGAACACAGGTCTCCAAAATTTGCAGGCAGATTCTTTACCATCTGAGCCATGAGGGAAGCCCAAAAATGTGCCTACTAGAAAATACAGTTTCACAGGCAGCTCACCTCCTATCTGCTGAGCAGAGCCGTAGGGAGAACTGCATATCTCCTGACAGGTAAGTTCTTTCTCTAAACCCTTTGCTGTAACTTCCTTCGAGGGACTTTTTCTTTTGGTAACTTTGAAGCTGTGAAAGAAACATCTCTTCAAGAGCAATAGGAATAGAAGGGGTCAAAGAATGTCTGGACTGCGCTCAGAGGGCCCTGTGTCCTCACCCACACTGTTTCCATCCTGCTGGATCAGGTAGGAGGACACAGAGGGGCTCACATAGAGGCCTTTCATTCTCATGAGTGATTCTTTCTAGTTCTTTAAAGTAAGCTGTTTATGATCTTTAACCAGCAACATCGGGTGAAATTGGTGGCTCTGTTAAATAGATTCCCAGATCAGACTCTGGGGCCACCAGTCCTCATTAAATCAGGTGAATGAACAGACTGTGAAGAGACTATTTTAGGGTTATTAAGTGCATTTTTTTCTTTTGTAATCCTAGTTGTCTCATGGCTTCCACATGTGAAATTATGCATTTTTCTTTAGTTCTATTAAAGTGACAGCAGTGGATTGGGAATGAGGAAGCAAGGAACTGACATTTGAACTAAACTTATTTAGTGTGTGGAAGAAATGAGGGAACATCTCAGGCACTCAAAGAACCTAATATATCTCATCATTTTCTAGGATCGTTAAAAATTCTAGAAACCCTCATGAAAGGAGTGTCACAATCTTTACTATAATACATGCTATGCTGTGACTTTACTATAATACATCCTATGCTATAGCATCTCTGCACAGCATGTTTTAGTATGCTTACAGAACATATTTTAGCAAAATACATCAAAAAAAGGGTATAAACTTCTGTCTTCTAGAAAATTTACTTAGGCAAATTTTTCTCATTCCCAATAAAGGCAGAGAAATAATCATTATTGTTTTAAATGTTACTGTTATATATATATATATATATATATATATATATATATATATGTATTTTTTTTTCCTTTCAAAAACCTTCTGTAGTTAGTCCCTTTCCTTCTCCATCTGAATTGCTGAAGCTTTATGCACAGGAGTGACCAAGATGAGCTGGTGGGATGAAAGGAAGGAGACATGTCTCAAGCCCAGAAGGCAGATCCATCTTCCTTTCCTGGCTGCCATGAGATCCAGGCTGTCAGCAGAGTGATAGAGCCTCAGCTCAGCCTGGATTCTGGATTTCCTCACTTGTGTGAACTCAGGCAAGTTAACGTCTCTTCTAATTTCTTCATATGTAAAATGAGGATAGTAAGTACCTAAACATTTTGTAAAGGGTGAGAAAAGCATGTGGCCGCAGGAAACACATCTAAACAAAGCATGTATCACAAGTGGGCAGAGCTTTGCACCAGCCCTGCAGCCCTACTCTGTTTTCCCAGTCTCGAAGGTGACTAGTGGAGAAGGCAATGGCACCCTACTCCAGTACTCTTGCCTGGAAAATCCCATGGACGGAAGACCCTGGTGGGCCGCAGTCCATGGGGTTGCTAAGAGTCAGACATGACTGAGCGACTTCACTTTCACTTCTCACTTTTATGCACTGGAGAAAGAAATGGCAACCCACTCCAGTGTTCTTGCCTGGAGAATCCCAGGGATGGGGGAGCCTGGTGGGCTGCCATCTATGGGGTCGCACAGAGTCAGACACAACTGAAGCGACTTAGCAGCAGCAGCAGCAAGGTGACTTGTTTATGCCTTTTCTTTTCTCCTCTAACATCTGATATTCATCTCTCTCTCAGTTAACGATGTTGCTTCTTGTTTCACTGAGAAAAATAAGTCCTAAGAACAGAGAATTACCCATCCTTTCATCACGGAACCTTCCTGCCCTCCACACTCTCATTTGATTTGCCTGTTCTCTTTCTCCTCTGGTTACCAGGCTAATTCTATCTTGGTGTTGGAACCACCACTCCCTGAGACAAGGACATCACTCCAGCAATTCTTTACTATCTCCTGGGGGACACTAAATTCTTCTTTTTTATGGAATCATTCCCTTCAACATCAGACATGCTCACATGTCTCCAGCTGAGGCACTGCTTTCCTCAACCCCATGTTCTTTTCAGCTGCCCCCGTCTCTGTTCCTCTCTGCTCATGGCAAGACTTTTCTAAATAGTATCTGTATGATTCTTTGAACTTTATACCACCCATTCATTCTATATTTCATTCCAGCCAGATTATCTTTTCTATCTTTCCTTTGAAACCTCTTCTTCTCTTAGGTTGCCTGTGACCACCATCTTTCTAATTTCAATTTAAATTATTTGTTTCTGTCTTATCCTATGCCTCAAAGGCAGTTTACATAGTTGGTAATTTCTTTTCTGTTGAAATGCCTGCTTTGCCTGAGTTCCTCTGATGTTCTTTCCACCACGAACTGCTCCTCCTTGTCCCCCCACAGCTTCCATCCTCTCTGATGACTCCTAAGTCAAGGTTTCCATTTTTGTCTTTTTCCCAGAGCTCCAGATTCATATATCCAACTACCTACTAGATATCTGTTATACATTTTCATGTCCAACAAGAATCTCAAGTTGAACATATACAAGGCAGAACTCTTTATTCTCATGCTTTTATAACCCATCCCTACCAACCAGATCTCTTCCCCAGTCTTTTCTTCCCTGTCTTTGTTCAGAAAAAAAAACACTAGTCATCATTCTTAAATTGTTTCTTTTTCTGCCACCTCAATCAGTCAACTGGGAAGTCTTGTCAGCTTCATCTTCAAAATGTATCCTGAACCTCACTGCTTCTCACCACCCATTAATGCCATCATAGTTCAGTGTATTGTTCTCTCAAGCTTGGACAACTGTATTTCTGTGTTTGCTTACCTAGTCTCCTTTGCCACCTTTGTCCCCTTATAGACTATTTTCTATATCCAGCTGGTACAACCATTTAGATATTAGTTACATATTAAAAGTCCTCCAAATAAATAAATAAATAAATAAAAGTCCTCCAGGGTTTTCACTTGAATTAAATAAAGTTCCTTAGCATAGTCTAAAGCCCCTACTCTCCAAATTTATTTTATATCCATTTGTTCTGGCTCACTCTGCTCCAACCATGCTAACTTCTTTGTGTTTCTCAAACTAAATGCACTCAGAATTCTGCTCCTCTGGTTTTCAATACCTAAAGCATAAGCTCCCCGGAGGGTGCATGGCCACTCCCTCACTTCTTTCAAGATTCTGCTCAATGGGCCCCTCTTCAGGGGCTTTTCCTGACCACCCTGATCTCTTCCTGTCCCTCTCACTTTCTTTTTAATTATTTATTTATTTTATTTGTTAACTTTACAATATTGTATTGGTTTTGCCATATATGAACATGAATCCACCACAGGTATACACGTGTTCCCCATCCTGAAGCCTCTTCCCTCCTCCCTCCCCATACCATCCCTCTGGGTCATCCCAGTGCACCAGCCCCAAGCATCCAGTATCGTGCATCGAACCTGGACTGGCGACTTGTTTCATATATGATATTATACATGTTTCAATGCCATTCTCCCAAATCATCCCACCCTCTCCCTCTCCCACAGAGTCCAAGACTGTTCTATACATCAGTGTCTCTTTTGCTGTCTTGTATACAGAGTGAAGTAAGCCAGAAAGAAAAACACCAATACAGTATACTAACGCATATATATGGAATTTAGAAAGATGGTAACAATATCCCTCTCACTTTCTATTTGCTTAACCTGTTTTGCTTACTTCAGCCTAATTACATTATATGCTATTTATTTGTTTACTTTAAATTGTCTCCCTCCCCAACTAGGTGTAGGCTCCATCAGGACAAAGAGCTTGCCTGTCTCTTGTGGACTCTAGGATGTGTGACAGTGCCTGGCTTAGGTGAGTCCAGAATACATATTATCAAACGATAGAATGGGCTCACATAAAGGGCTTAACATAGTGTTGAAAACATAGTGAGTGATATTTATGTGTGTTTGTATGCACTTAGTTGCTTAGTCATGTCTGATTCTTTGTGATCTTATGCACAGTAGCCTGCCAGGCTCCGCTGTTCATGAGATTCTCTGGGAAAGAATACTGGAGTGGATTGCCATTCCCTTCTCCAGGGGATCTTCCTAACCCAGGGACTGAACCCAGGTCTCCTGCTCTGCAGGCAAAATCTTTACCTTCTGAGCCACCAAACAAGCCCAGGGATACATATACCTATATGTTGTTGCTCTGATGTTATTATTTATATAGTATCTTAACTGTTCTGTTCTAAAGTGATGAAGGGAAAAATTGGTGCTCTTGGATGAGTTTGAAAATAGAATTTCTGTACAACCACCAATGCTAATCATTGGTTATTTATTTTTTTGCATGTTTCTAGTCATCTGCCATTAAAGAATTTCTGGATTTTTGCAAAAACATTAGAATTTTGACTCTTTGAATATAGGCAAAAATTGACATAATATATTGTACATTGATACTGAATCAAGACAGAGGACCCTAACTTGACAAGTCAGTTGTTTTTCATAACTAAGTTATATAAATATAACTATAATTTCATGAGTTTTTATCTTACAAACATTGTTTTCTGTTTGATATTTGATAGTGATATCTTTTGTAACCTATAAGCTAAAATAATAAATATTTTTCTTTGAGCAATAGTTGATAGTTTTTGATGATTTTTTTTTTTTGGCTTTTACATGACAAATATATGTATGATTCCCTCACAATGTTGCTTAAATTTTTATAATATAGACTTGAAAAAATTTCTTAAATTCATTAAGGAAGAATTCTTGAAAATGAACAGTATTTTCAGAATAGAGTCTCTTGTCTAAATCTAGTTCTTCAAATAAAACTCATCGTTCTGTTCTTATACAAATACCAACGACTGTGGTTGATTTTTACTTGGATTCTCTATTTTATATAAGCTGCAGAATGAACACTAGGCAGCACTGACCTAGTGAAAATCCAATTCAGTTGTTCCTTTTCTATTGTATATTGTAATAAAGCAACAGATGGTAGATGGATTTTCCCCTGGAAACTGATTTAGAAAGACTCCAATATGCTAGTCTTGCAAGTGTGGTGTTCAGTAGCATACGGTACCTTGAAATAGATATTTAACTTTGCCAGGAAAATCAATACATACTTAGGCAGATGGATGTTTCCCTAGTGGCTCAGATGGTAAAGAGTCTGCCTGCAATGTAGGAGACCTGGGTTCTATCCCTGGCTTGGGAAGATCCCCTGGAGAAGGAACTGGCAAGCCACTCTAGTATTCTTGCTTGGAAAATTCCGTGATGGAGGAGCCTGGCCGGCTACAGTCCATGGGGTCGCAAATGGATATATTTGGAAAAATACAGGACCGATGCTTGCCTCTCCAGGTTTCTTTGGTAAATTTGAGTATAAGCACCTTTCTTCTTTTTATTTTTAACTTCTTAATGTTGTTGTTTAGTGGCTAAGTTGTGTCTGACTTTTGCAACCCCATGGACGGTAGCCTGCCAGGCTCCTCTGTCCATGGGATTTTCCAGGCAAGAACACTGGAGTGTGTTGCCATTTCCTTCTCCATGGAGTCCTCCTGACCCAGGGATCAAACCTGTGTCTCCTGCTTTGGCAGATGGATTCTTTATCACTGAGCCACCAGAGAAGCCCTGTCAATTCCTGCTCATACTAACTCTTACCACTCTCACTTCTTTATCTAAAGAAGAGAAAGTTAAGAACAAAGAGTTTACATTGAAATCAGAAAACTGATGAAAATGTAAAACCTCATAGTTCTAACCAGGAAAAGAAATGGTAAATGATTAGAAGTCTGAGCAGCACATTATTTTAAGATGTTCAATTCTTAGAAATTAGTGCCACCTTCTGGCTTCTCAAAGTACTGCTTAAAGTCTCAACCAGGTTTTGGTAGGACTTTTACAGTACTATGAAATACCAAAAAAGAAAAAGAAGGACGAATCAAGATGTTGGAATAGGTGGACATGTAGCTCTGCTTCCCCAGCAAACATCAAAATGTGGGACAATTCTCACAGAAAACTAACTGGAAACTGACAGAACTCCTATACAACCAAAGCTGCAAGAAAGAGCTCCACTTAATTGAGTAGGACGGAAAAAAAGGATTTGCGTTGGTATTTGTGCTCCTGGGAAGGATCTGGAAAAAAAAAAAAAAAAAGGAAAGAAGGAAAGAAAGTCCACACATACAAACCCCTGCCCTGGGAGAGAGAAGATCAAGTCATTCTGGGTGTCTCAGTCTTGAGTTTCTGTGCAGAGGACATGAGACCCCGTGTCTGCTGGGAAGTCCTCTGAGAAAGAGAAGGGTTGGAGAAGCCTAGATTTGACTTTACTCAGTAGGAGTGTCTGTGCTGATATGCTAACCATCAGAGCACTGCTGCCTGCTGCCTCATTTTCCAATCCAAAAGGGCTTTACCCTCTGAGCCACCAGGCAAGCCCAGGGATACACCACAGCCTGGCGCAAGATCTGGGCAAAGACTTAGACTGACTACACAGAGTTAGATGAGGGGTGCCTGGGGTGTGAGCCAGTGGCAGCCATTTTCTGCTGTTCAGATGTGCTCAGTTGTTTGTCTCCCAGAAAGAGCACCCAGGTCTGCCCACTCCACTTGGCACCTTAGTGCTGGATCTGGGGTTGAAAGGTCCTGGAGAAGTCAACCTCAAGGCATTCTAGATCCTAGGCAGCAACATAGCCACTTTAATTGCTATAGCAACAACACACTGACCTCCAACTTATTGAACTTGAAGCCTTATTGAACTTGGCCTTTAGGGCTTATACTGCAGCTGAGGAGAAGACACAGACCCTGACACAGACACAGACCCTGACACAGACCCTGACAAGGTGGTAACAATTATAGAGCAGAAAGGAAGCCCTGCCTCATATCCTCTTACACAGCCTTTAAGTTCCCCAACACAGAGTTAGCTCTCAAGATGGTGGGGGAATAAGACAGGGAGACAACCTTCTCCCATACAAATAAAAATTCATATGCATGTAGAACAACTCCCACCGAACACTTTCTGAATGCTGGCAGAAGAACCCACTTCCAAAAAGCAAGCCCACCTCCTAAGAATGAGTGTGAGGGTCTCTTTGGGTGTTCTTAGCTGTTGAGTGTTGTTTCACCATTAGTCCTGGGATTTTGTCTTCTGTGGTGTGTGAGCTGTGAAGTCTTGGTGCTTCAGTAGGAGGTTGGGCCTGAACCCCCAAGACTGGAGACCTGAATCCAGGATTTTGGACCACTAGAGAACTCTCAATCCTATAGAACATAAATAGGTAAGAGCTCTCACAAAGGCTTCCATCTCAACATTAAGACCAAGCCCTACCCAAAGGCCAGCAAGCTCCAGTGCTGGAAGCTTCATACCCAAACTTTAGCAAAACAGGAATACAACCCTGCTTATTAGCAGAAAGGTTACCCAAAGTCATATCAAGCACATAGGCACCCAAACACACTACTGGGCATGATACTGCCCTTCAAGAGATAAGATCCAGCCCCATTCACCAGAACACACTCATAAGTCTCCCCAACTAGGAAATCTTCACAAGTCATTGGTCCAACCCACCCATGGGGAGCAGACTACACAATGAAGAGCAACTATGAATTTTCAGCCTGCAGAAAGGAGATACCAAACACAATAAATTAAATAATATGAAAAGACAGAGAGACATCCAGCAGAAAAAATATGGTAAAAACTGACAAGACCAAACAAATGAAGAAATAAGCAGTCTACTTAAAACAGAATTCAGAGTAATGATAGTAAAGATGATCTAAAATCTAGAAAAGGAGGGACAGATAGACTGGAGGCACGGATTGAGAATATACAAGAAATATTTAGCAAGGGCATAGAAGAATTAAAAAACAGACAACAGTGAACAATACAATAACTGAGATTAATAATACTTTAGAGGGAACCAACGGCAGAATAAATGAGGAAGAAGAATGCAGAAGTGTGCTGGAAAATAGAATGGTGGAAAAACTGAAGCAGAGGAAAATAAAGAAAAAAGAATAAAAGGAAATAAGGACTTCTGGGATAACATTAAGTGCACCAACATATGAATTATAGGGACCCCAGAAGAAGAGGAGAAAAAGAAATGGAAAATACTTGAGAGGATTATAGTAAAAAACCTTTCACATAGGAAAGGAAATAGTCACCCAAGTCCAAGAAGCACAGAGAGTCCCGTACAGGATAAACCCAAGGAAAAACATACCAAGACACATATAAATCAAACTAACAAAACCACAAAGAACAAATATTAAAAGCAGCAAGGGAAAAGCAACAAATAATGTAAAGGGATTCCCCATAAGGCTAACAGCTGATCTTTCAACAGAAATTCTGCTGGCCAGAAGGGAGTGGCTGGATATACTTTAAGTGATGAAAGTGAAAAAGCTACAGCAAAATTTGCTCTATGAAGCAAAGATCTCATTCAGATTCTAAGGAGAAATAAAAAGCTTTACAGATAAGCAAAAGTTAAGAGAATTCACCACCACCAAACCAGCTCTATAATGGTAAAGGAATATCTCTAGACAGTAAACAGAAGAGAAAGAAAAGACATACAAAATCAAACTCAAATTAATAAAGTAAATGGATCATACATATCAATAATTACCTCAAATATAAACGGATTAAATGTTCCAAGCAAAAGACACAGTTTGGCTTAATGGAAACAAAAACAAGACCTCTATATATGCTGTCTACAAGTGACTCACTTCAGACCTAGGGACACATACAGATTGAAAGTGAAGCCTGAAAAAAGATATACCATACAAATGGAAAAAAAAAAAAAAAAAAAAGGCAGGAGTAGCAATACTCATATGAGATAAAAGAGACTTTAAAATCAAGACTATTATAAGAGACAATGAAGGATACTGCATAATGATCAAGGGATCAATCCAAGAAGAAGATATAACAATTATAAATATATGTGCACCCAACATAGGAGCACCTCAATACATAAGGCAAATGCTAAAACTATTAAAAGGGAAATTGACAGTAACACAATAATAGTGGGGGGTTTAATACCCCACTCACACCAATGGAGAGATAATTCAGACAGAAAATTAAGGAAATACAAACTTTAAATGATACATTGGACCAGTTGTACCTAATTGATATCTACTGGGCATTTCATCCAAAAAAAGTTGATTACACTTTTTTCTCTCATACACATGGAAAATTCTCCAGGATAGACCACATCTTGGGTCACAAATCAAGCCTTAGTAAATTAAACAATGATTGAAATCATTTCAAGTATCTTTTCCAACTACAATGTTATAAGATTATATATCAACTACAAGGGAAAACTATTAAAAAAAAAAGCACACTATGGATGTTAAATAATACACTGTTGAATAACCAAGAGGGCACTGCAGAAATCGAAGAAGAAATAAAAAAATCCCAAGAGGCAAATGACAATGAAAACACAACTCAAAACTTATGGGATTCAGTAAAAGCAGTGCTAAGAGGAAAGTTTATAGCTATACAAACCTACCTGAAGAAACGAGAGAACCATCTAGCAACCTAACCTTATACCTAAGGCAACTAGAAAGATAAGAATAAAAAACTTCAAAGATAGTTTGCATTACCATATGTAAAATATATGGTCAAAGGGAATTTGCTGTATGTTTCAGGAAACTCAAACAGGGGCTCTGTATCAACCTAGAGGGGTGGGCTGAGGAGGGAGATGGGAGGAAGGTTCAAAAGGGAGGGGATATACGTACACCTATGGCTGATTGTTGTTGAGGTTTGATAGAAAGCAGCATAATTCTGTAAAGCAATTATCCTTCAATTAAAAAATAAATTAATTAAAAAACTTCAAATATAGTAGAAGGAAGTAAATTGTAAAGATCAGAGCAGAAATAACTGGGAAAGAAATGAAGGAACAATAGCAAAGATCAATAAAATTAAAAGCTGGTTCTTTGAGAAGATAAACATAATTGACAAACTAATAGCAGACTCGTCAAGAAAAAAATTAAGAAGACTCAATAAGATTAGAAATGGAAAAGTTACAACAGACAACACAGAAATACAAAGTATCATAAGAGATTACTATGAGCAACTATATGCCAATAAAGTGAACACCTCAAAGAAATGGACAAATTCTTAGAAGAGTATAAACTTCCAAAACTGAACCAAGAAAAAATAGAAAATGTGAACAGACCAATCAGAAGCATGGAAATTGAAACTGTAATTAAAAAAAAAAAATTCCAACACGCTGCTGAATAACCAACAAATCACAGAGGAAATCAAAAAAGAAATAAAAATTTGCATAGAAACGAATGAAAATGAAAACACAACAACCCAAAAGCTGTGGGACACTGTAAAAGCAGCCCTAAGGGGAAAGTTCATAGCAATACAGGCATACCTCAAGAAACAAGAAAAAAGTCAAATAAATAACCTAACTCTACACCTAAAGCAACTAGAAAAGGAAGAAATGAAGAACCCCAGGGTTAGTAGAAGGAAAGAAATCTTAAAAATTAGAGCAGAAATAAATGCAAAAGAAACAAAAGAGACCATAGCAAAAATCAACAAAGCCAAAAGCTGGTTCTTTGAAAGGATAAATAAAATTGACAAACCATTAGCCAGACTCATCAAGAAACAAAGGGAGAAAAATCAAATCAATAAAATTAGAAATGAAAAGGGAGAGATCACAACAGACAACACAGAAATACAAAGGATCATAAGAGGCTACGATCAACAATTATATGCCAATAAAATGGACAACGTGGAAGAAATGGACAAATTCTTAGAAAAGTACAACTTTCCAAAACTCGACCAGGAAGAAATAGAAAATCTTAACAGACCCATCACAAACACGGAAATTGAAACTGTAATCAAAAATCTTCCAGCAAACAAAAGCCCAGGTCCAGATGGCTTCACAGCTGAATTCTACCAAAAATTTAGAGAAGAGCTAACACCTATCCTACTCAAACTCTTCCAGAAAATTGCAGAGGAAGGTAAACTTCCAAACTCATTCTATGAGGCCACCATCACCCTAATACCAAAACCTGATAAAGATGCCACAAAAAAAGAAAACTACAGGCCAATATCACTGATGAACATAGATGCAAAAATCCTTAACAAACTTCTAGCAATCAGAATCCAACAACACATTAAAAAGATCATACACCATGACCAAGTGGGCTTTATCCCAGGGATGCAAGGATTCTTCAATATCTGCAAATAAATCAATGTAATACACCACATTAACAAATTGAAAAACAAAAACCATATGATTATCTCAATAGATGCAGAGAAAGCCTTTGACAAAATTTAACATCCATTTATGATAAGAACTCTCCAGAAAGCAGGAATAGAAGGAACATACTTCAACATAATAAAAGCTATATATGACAAACCCACAGCAAACATTATCCTCAATGGTGAAAAATTGAAAGCATTTCCTCTAAAGTCAGGAACAAGGCAAGGGTGCCCACTTTCACCATTACTATTCCACATAGTTTTGGAAGTTTTGGCCATAGCAATCAGAGCAGAAAAAGAAATAAAAGGAATCCAAATTGGAAAAGAAGAAGTAAAACTCTCACTATTTGCAGATGACATGATCCTCTACATAGAAAACCCTAAAGACTCCACCAGAAAATTACTAAAACTAATCAATGACTATAGTAAAGTTGCAGGATATAAAATCAACACACAGAAATCCCTTGCATTCCTATACACTAATAATGAGAAAACTGAAAGAGAAATTAAGGAAACAATTCCATTCACCATTGCAACGGAAAGAATAAAATACTTAGGAATATATCTACCTAAAGAAACTAAAGATCTATATATAGAAAACTATAAAACACTGGTGAAAGAAATCAAAGAGGACACTAATAGATGGAGAAATATACCATGTTCATGGGTTGAAAGAATCAATATAGTGAAAATGAGTATACTACCCAAAGCAATTTATAGATTCAATGCAATCCCTATCAAGCTACCAACAGTATTCTTCACAGAGCTAGAACAAATAATTTCACAATTTGTATGGAAATACAAAAAACCTTGAATAGCCAAAGCGATCTTGAGAAAGAAGAATGGAACTGGAGGAATCAACCTACCTGACTTCAGGCTCTACTACAAAGCCACAGTTATCAAGACAGTATGGTACTGGCACAAAGACAGAAATATTGATCAATGGAACAAAATAGAAAGCCCAGAGATAAATCCACACACCTATGGACACCTTATCTTTGACAAAGGAGGCAAGAATATACAATGGATTAAAGACAATCTCTTTAACAAGTGGTGCTGGGAAAGCTGGTCAACCACTTGTAAAAGAATGAAACTAGAACACTTTCTAACACCATACACAAAAATAAACTCAAAATGGATTAAAGATCTAAACGTAAGACCAGAAACTATAAAAATCCTAGAGGAGAATATAGGCAAAACACTCTCTGACATACATCACAGCAGGATCCTCTATGACCCACCTCCCAGAATATTGGAAATAAAAGCAAAAATAAACAAATGGGACCTAATTAAACTTAAAAGCTTCTGCACATCAAAGGAAACTATTAGCCAGGTGAAAAGACAGCCTTCAGAATGGGAGAGAATAACAGCAAATGAAGCAACGGACAAACAAAATATACAAACAAAATCTCAAAAATATACAAGCAACTCCTACAGCTCAACTCCAGAAAAATAAATGACCCATTAAAAAAATGGGCCAAAGAACTAAATAGACATTTCTCCGAAGAAGACATACAGATGGCTAACAAACACATGAAAAGATGCTCAACACCACTCATTATCAGAGAAATGCAAATCAAAACCACTATGAGGTACCATTTCACACCAGTCAGAATGGCTGCGATCCAAAAGTCTACAAATAATAAATGCTGGAGAGGGTGTGGAGAAAAGGGAACCCTCTTATACTGTTGGTGGGAATGCAAACTAGTACAGCCACTATGGAGAACAGTGTGGAGATTCCTTAAAAAACTGGAAATAGAACTGCCTTATGATCCAGCAATCCCACTGCTGGGCATACACACTGAGGAAACCAGAAGGGAAAGAGACACGTGTACCCCAATGTTCATTGCAGCACTGTTTATAATAGCCAGGACATGGAAGCAACCTAGATGTCCATCAGCAGATGAATGGATAAGAAAGCAGTGGTACATATACACAATGGAGTATTACTCAGCCATTAAAAAGAATACATTTGAATCAGTTCTAATGAGGTGGATGAAACTGGAGCCTATTATACAGAGTGAAGTAAGTCAGAAGGAAAAACACCAATACAGTATACTAACGCATATATATGGAATTTAGAAAGATGGTAACAATAACCCTGCGTACGGGACAGCAAAAGAGACACTGATGTATAGAACAGTCTTATGGACTCTGTGGGAGAGGGAGAGGGTGGGAAGATTTGGGAGAATGGCATTGAAACATGTGTAATATGTATGAAACGAGTTGCCAGTCCAGGTTCAATGCACGATACTGGATGCTTGGGGCTAGTGCACTGGGACGACCCAGAGGGATGGTGTGGGGAGGGAGGAGGGCGGAGGGTTCAGGATGGGGAACACATGTATACCTGTGGCAGATTCATTTTGATATTTGGTAAAGCTAATACAATTTTGTAAAGTTTAAAAATAAAATAAAATTAAAAAAAAAAAAAAAAAAACTACAAAAAAAAAAAAAAAAATTCCAACAAATAAAAGCCCAGGACCAGATGGCTTCACAGGTGAATTTTACCATAAATTTAGAAAATAGCTGGCACTTATATTATTCTAACTCTTCTAGAAAATTTCAGAGGAAGTAAAACTGCCAAACTCATTCTACAAGGCCACCATCAACCTAATACCAACACCAGACAAAGATGCCAAAAGAAAGAAAATTACAGGTACATATCATTGATAAACATAGATGTAAAAATACTCAACATAATTCTAGCAAACAGAATCCACAACACATTAAAAAGATCAGGCATCATAATCAAGTGGGCTTTAACCCCAAAGATTTAAAGATTCTTCAATATATGTAAACAATCAATGTCATATACTATATTAACAAATTGAAAGATAAAAAGCATACAATCATCTAAATAGATACAGAGAAAGCTTTTGAAAACATTCAACACCCATATATGATAAAAACTCTCCAGAAAGTAGGCATAGAAGGAATATACCTCAAAATAATAAACATATATATGACAAATCTGTAGCAAACATTATTCTCAATGGTGAAAAACTCAAAGCATTTCCTCTAAGATCTGGAGAAAGAAATGACAACCCACTCCACTATTCTTGCCTGGATAATCCCATGGGTAGAGGCGCATGGCAGGGGGTCCATGGGGTTGCAAAGAGTTGGACACAACTGAGTAATTAAATCGCCTTTAAGATCATCACTCACCTAGAGCCAGACATCCTGGAATGTGAAGCCAAGTGGGCCTTAGAAAGCATCACTATGAACAAACCTAGTGGAGGTGATGGAATTCCACTTGAGCTATTTCAAATCCTGAAAGATGATGCTGTGAAAGTGCTGCACTCAATATGCCAGCAAATTTAGAAAATTCAGCAGTGGCCACAGGACGGGAAAAGGTCAGTTTTCATTCCAATCCCAAAGAAAGGCAATGCCAAAGAATGCTCAAACTACCGAACAATTACACTCATCTCACACGCTAGTAAAGTAATACTCAAAATTCTCCAAGCCAGGTTTCAGCAATACTTGAACTGTGAACTTCCAGATGTTCAAGCTGGTTTTAGAAAAGGCAGAGGAACCAGAGACCAAATTGCCAACATCCACTGGATTATCAAAAAAACAAGAGAGTTCTAGAAAAAAACATATATTTCTGCTTTATTGACTATGCCAAAGCATTTGACTGTGTGGATCACAATAAACTGTGGGAAATTCTGAAAGAGATGGGAATACCAGACCACCTGACCTGCCTCTTGAGAAATTTGTATGCAGGTCAGGAAGCAACAGTTAGAACTGGACATGAAACAACAGACTGGTTCCAGATAGGAAAAGGAGTACATCAAGGCTGTATACTGTCACCCTGGTTATTTAACTTCTATGCAGAGTACATCATGAGAAACACTGGGCTGGAAGATGCACAAGCTGGAATCAAGATTGCTGGGAGAAATATCAGTAACCTCAGATATGCAGATGACACCACCCTTATGGCAGAAAGTGAAGAGGAACTAAAAAGCCTCTTGATGAAAGTGAAAGAGGAGAGTGAAAAAGTTGGCTTAAATCTCAACATTCAGAAAACTAAAATCATGGCATCTGGTCCCATCATTTCATGGGAAATAGATGGGGAAACAGTGGAAACAGTGTCAGACTATTTTTGGGGGGCTCCAAAATCACTGCAGATGTTGACTGCAGCCATGAAATTAAAAGACGCCTACTCCTTGGAAGAAAAATTATGACCAACCTAGATAGCATATTCAAAAGCAGAGACATTACTTTGTCAACAAAGGTCCGTCTAGTCAAGGCTATGGTTTTTCCAGTGGTCATATATGGATTTGAAAGTTGGACTGTGAAGAAAGCTGAGCGCCGAAGAATTGATGCTTTTGAACTGTGGTGTTGGAGAAGACTTTTGAGAGTCCCTTGGACTGCAAGGAGATCCAACCAGTCCATTCTGAAGGAGATCAGCCCTGGGATTTCTTTGGAAGGAATGATGCTAAAGCTGAAACTCCAGTACTTTGGCCACCTCATGCGAAGAGTTGACTCATTGGAAAGGACTCTGATGCTGGGAGGGGTTGGGGGCAGGAGGAGAAGGGACGACAGAGGATGAAATGGCTGGATGGCATCACTGACTCGATGGACGTCTCAGTGAACTCTGGGAGTTGGTGATGGACAGGGAGGCCTGGGGTGCTGCGATTCATGGGGTCGCAAAGAGTCGGACACAACTGAGCGACTGAACTGACCTGAACTGAACTGAAGGGACAAAAGACCTGTATGCTGAAAAGTATAAGACACTGATGAAAAAAAATCAAAGATGACATGGATGGAGAGTCATATCATGTTCTTGGTTTGGAAGAATGAACATTGTGACAATGACTATTATACCCAAAGCAATCTAAGGATTCAGTGCAATCCCTATCAAAATACCAATGGTATTTTTCACAGAACTAGACCAAACAACTTCGTAATTTGTATGGAAATACAAAATACCCCAAATAGCCAAAGAAATCTTGAGAAAGAAAAATGGAGCTGGAGCAATCAACCTTCCTGCCCTCAGACTACACTACAAAGTTACATTCTCAAGACAGTATGGTACTGGCACAAAAAACAGAAATATAGACCAATGGAACAAGATAGAAAGCCCAGAGATAAACCCCATGCACCTATGAGCAACTTACCTTTGACAAAGGAGGCAAGAATTTACAGTAGTGGTACTGGGTAAACTGGACAGCTGTATGTAAAAGAGTAAAATTAGAATGCTTCCTAACACCAAACACAAAAGTAAACCCCAAATAGTTTAAAGACCTAAAGATAAGACCAGAAACTTTATAGGCAGAACACTCTTTGACAAACATCACAACATGATGCTCTGTGACACACCTCTTAGAATAATGGAAGTAAAAGCAAAAATAAACAAATGAGACCTAATTATACTTAAAAGCTTTTGCACAGCAGAGAAAACTATAAACAAAGTGAAAAGACAACCCTTAGAATCAGATAAAATAACACCAAATGAATCAATTTACAAACAATTAATCTCCAAAATGTACTAGCAGCTCAGTGACAAAAAACAAACAAACAAACAAAAAACCCAGTCAAAAAGTGGGCAAAAGATCTAACTAGACGACATTTCTCCAGACAAGACATACAGATGACTAATAAATGCATGAAAAAATGCTCAGCATCGCTCATTATTAGAGAAATGCAAATCAAACCCACAATGAGTCATATCACACCAGTCAGAATGGCCAACATCAAAAAACCCACAATCAATAAATTCTGGAGAAGGTGCGGAGAAAAAAGAACCCTCTTGCACTGTTGGTGGGACTGCAAATTGATACAGCTGCTATGAAGTGCAGCATGGAGATTCCTTAAGACAACTAAAAATAGAGTTAACATATGACCCAGCAATCCCACTATGGGGCATTTACCTTGAAGAAACCATAATCGAAAAAGACACCTATCTCAATGTTCATTGCAGCCCTATGTACAATAGTGAGGACATGGAAGCAATCTAGATGTCCACTGATAGATGAATGGATAAAGAAGTTCTGGTACTTATATACAATGAGATAAAATAGCCATAAAAAGTACTGCATTTGGGTCAGTTTTAATTGAGGTGGATGAACCTAGAGTCTATTATACAGAATGAAGTAAGTTAGAAAGGGACCAACAGATATAATATATTAATGTATGTATTTGGAATCTAGAAGGATGGTACTGATGAGCCAATTTGCAGGGCACAATGGAGATGCAGACATAGAGAACAGACTTTTGGACACAGTAGGGGAAGGAGACAGTGGGACAAATTGGGAGAGTTGCATTGAAGAATATACTTTATCATATATAAAATGGATAGCTATTGGAAAATTTCTGTATGATGCAGGGAGCTCAAACCTGGTTCTCTGTGACAACCTAGAGGGGTGGTATGGGGTGGGGGGTTAGCAGGAAGTTCAAGAGGGATGGAACATGTGTTCATCTATGGCTGACTCATGTTAGTACATGGCAAAAACAAGCACAATGTCATAAAAATGTATCCTCTAATTATAAATAAAGTGAAAAAATCCCCAAACACAAAACACACGCCCTGTCAAGGAGATTTCAGCCAACACAGCATATTAAAAAGCAGAGACATTGCTTTGCCGAAAAAGATACATCTAGTCAAAGCAATGTTTTTTCCAGTAGTCATGTATGGATGTGAGATTTGGACTATAAAGAAAGCTGAACACTGAAGAATTGATGCTTTTGAACTGTGGTGTTGGAGAAGACTCTGAGAGTCCCTTAGACTTCAAGGAGATCAAACCAGTCAATTCTAAGGGAAATTGGTCCTGAGTATTCATTGGAAGGACTGATGCTGAAGCTGAAACTCCAATACTTTGGCCACCTGATGCCAAGAACCGACTTATTGGAAAAGACCCGGATGCTGGGAAAAATTGAAGGAAGGAGACGGGGATGACAGAGTATGAGATGGTTGGATGGCATCACCAACTCAATGGACATGAGTTTGAGCAAGCTCTGGGAGTTGGTGATGGACAGAGAAGCCTGGCATGCTGCAATCCATGGGGTCACAAAGAGTCAGACACGACTGAGTGACTGAACTGAACTGAACTGAACTGACATACCATAACCAACCTTCCCATCAAAAGTATTGGCAACATAGAGTTTACTCAAAAATGATCTCATATTAAAGTGTGAAAAGAGAAAGTGCTAATTATTCAGTCATGTCTGACTCTTTGTGACCCTGTGGACGGTAGCCTGCAAGGGTCCTCTATCCATGGGATTCTCCAGGCAAGAATACTGGAGTGGGTTGCTATTTCATTCTCCAGGGGATCTTCCCAACCCAAGGATTGAACCCAGGTGTCTTGCATTGCAGGCAGAATCTTTACCATCTGAGCCACCAGGGAAGGTACTCTTATATGAAAATATCACTTCAAGACCACAAGAGATAACTGTTTGTCCTAAATTCATAGAGACAGAGGAAGTTAAATAAAATAAAAATGACAGGAACTACTATCAATTAAAAGAGCAAGAGACACCCCCAACTCCCCCCCCCCCCACACACACACACACAGAAAAGAACAAATAATGAATCAGACATTACTGGTCCAACAGACCCAGAGTTCAAAGAGGATGTAATGAAAATGCTTACTGAATTAAGAAAGATTATCAATATAAACACAGATAGCTCTAACAAGGAACTAGAAATTATACAGGAGACACAATGAAAAATAATTCAATTTCTGAGATAAGAAGCAATCTATAGACTGAACTATATTCAACATCATGTGATAGCCTATAATGGAAAAGAATCTGAAAAAAGAATATATCTGAATCACTTTACTGCACACTTGAAACTAACACATTATCAATCCGCTATACTTCAAAAAAGAAGAAATCTAGAATGAATGGCCAATTAAATGACAGAATAATGAATTAGTGGTGTGAAAGATTAAATAATGGAAATCACCCAGTCAGAAGAAAAGATAGAAAAAACTAATAAAAACACTGAAAAGAACTTACTAGATCTATGGGAAAATATAAAGCAAGCCATCTTATGCATGGTATGGGCTGGAAACTTACCAAACTTAAAGAAGGAAACAGATATCCAGATGCAGAAAAAGCAGAGGGTCCCAAACAAGATGAACTCAGACAGACATACACCAAGATATATCATAATTAAAATGGCAAATGTTAAAGAGAGGATTCTAATGATAGCAAGAGGAAAACAGTCAAGGGAATATACAATATACAATAATATACAATACAATATACAATATACAAGGGAATATCTATAAGCTTTCAACCGATTTTTCTGCAGAAGCTTTGCAGATCAGAGGGACTGACATGATATATTCAAAGTCTTGAAAGGGAAAATCTGCAACCTAGGGTACGCTATCCAGCAAGCTTATAATTTAGAATAAAGAGAGATAAAAAATTTCTCAGGCAAGCAGAAACTAAAAGAAGCCAGCAACACTAAACCTACCCTAAAAGAAACATGAGAGGGTCTTCTCTAAGTAGAAAAGAAGCAAGAATATATAGGAAAAGAAAAGAAAATCACATAGGAATTTAAAATATATAATCAATATTGAAAGTCACCTAAATAAATCAGTACATACACTATGAAACAATAAAAGAATTCTAAAAGCAATTATAACTTCAATAAACAGTAAAAGGCTAACACATGAAGATGCAATATTGGACATCAAAATTACAAAATGTGGGGGAGGGGAGAAAAAAGTATATTTTTAAGAATATATCTAAACTTAAATGACTATCACTTTAAAGCAAGTAGACATAGTAATGGGTCAATATGCATGAACTTCATGGTAACTATAAATCAAAAATATACAATAGATTCACAAAAGCCAGAAAGAAAGGGACTCAAGCATACAACAACAAAAATTCATCATATCACAAAAGGAAAAACAACAAAAAAGAAATGAACAAAGGACTACAAAAACAACTGGAAAACAAGAATTAAAATATCACTAAGTACAGACTATGACCCGTGCGTTCTCTTGGCAAAACTCTATTAGCCTTTGCACTGCTTCATTCCGTATTCAAAGGCGAAATATGCCTGTTACCCCAGGTGTTTCTTGACTTCCTACTTTTGCATTACACTCCCCTATAATGAAAAAGACATCTTTTTTTGGGTGTTCTAAAAGGTCTTGCAGGTCTTCATAGAACTGTTCAACTTCAGCTTCTTCAGCATTACTGGTTGGGGCATAGACTTGGATTACTGTGATATTGAATGGTTTGCCTGAGATTCCATCCACGTACTGCATTTCAGAATCTTTTGTTGACCATGATGGCTACTCCATTTCTTCTAAGGGATTCCTGCCCACAGTAGTAGATATAATGATCATCTAAGTTAAATTCACCCATTCCAGTCCATTTTAGTTCACTGATTCCTAGAATGTCGACGTTCACTCTTGCCAACTCCTGTTTGACTACTTCCAATTTGCCTTGATTCATGGACCTAACATTCCGGGTTCCTATGCAATGTTGCTCTTTACAGCATCAGACCTTGCTTCTATCACCAGTCACATCCACAACTGGGTATTGTTTTTGCTTTGGCACCATCCCTTCATTCTTTCTGGAGTTATTTTCCACTGATCTCCAGTAGCATATTGGGCATCTACCGACCTGGGGAGTTCCTCTTTCAGTATCCTATCATTTTGCCTTTTCATACTGTTCATGGGTTCTCAAGGCAAGAATACTGAAGTGGTTTGCCATTCCCTTCTCTAGCGGACCACATTGTGAACTTCCAAATGTTCAAGCTGGTTTTAGAAAAGGCAGAAGAACCAGAGATCAAATTGCCAACATCCACTGGATCATTGAAAAAGCAAGAGAGTTCCAGAAAAACATCTATTTTTGCTTTATTGACTATCCCAAAGCCTTTGACTGTGTGGATCACAAGAAACTGTGGAAAATTCTGAAAGAGATGGGAATACCAGACCACCTGACCTGCCTCTTGAGAAACCTATATGCAGGTCAGGAAGTAACAGTTAGAACTGGACATGGAACAACAGACTGGTTAAAAATAGGAAAAGGAGTACATCAAGCCTGTATATTGTCACCCTGCTTATTTAACTTCTATGCAGAGTACATCATGAGAAACGCTGGGCTGGAAGATGCACAAGCTGGAATCAAGATTGCCGGGAGAAATATCAATAACCTCAGATATGCAGATGACACCACCCTTATGGCAGAAAGTGAAGAGGAACTAAAAAGCCTCTTGATGAAAGTGAAAGTGGAGAGTGAAAAAGTTGGCTTAAAGCTCAACATTCAGAAAACGAAGATTATGGCATCCGGTCCCATCACTTCCTGGGAAATAAATGGGGAAACAGTGTCAGACTTTATTTTGCGGGGCTCCAAAATCACTGCAGGTGTTGACTGCAGCCATGAAATTAAAAGACACTTACTTCTTGAAAGGAAAGTTATGACCAACCTGGATAGCATATTCAAAAGCAGAGACATTACTTTGTCAACAAAGGTCGGTCTAGTGAAGACTATTGTTTTTCCAGTGGTCATGTATGGATGTGAAAGTTGGACTGTGAAGAAAGCTGAGCGCCAAAGAATTGATGCTTTTGAACTGTGGTTTTGGAGAAGACTCTTGAGAGTCACTTGGACTGCAAGGAGATCCAACCAGTCCATTCTGAAGGAGATCAGCCCTGGGTGTTCGTTGGAAGGACTGATGCTACCTCATGCGAAGAGTTGACTCATTGGAAATACTCTGATGCTGGAAGGGATTGGGGGCAGGAGACAAAGGGGACGAGAGAGGATGAGATGGCTGGATGGCATCACTGACTCAATGGACATGAGTTTGGGTGAACTCCGGGAGTTGGTGATGCACAGGGAAGCCTGGCGTGCTGCAATTCATGGGGTCGCAAAGAGTTGGACACGACTGAGCGACTGAACTGAATTGAAGTACAAACTGTCAATGGATAAAATGCTCTGATCAAAAGTCACAGATTGGCTTATAGGACAAAAAGAAAACTAATAAACAAACCAAGAACCTGTAATATTTTGTGTTCAAGAGACTCATTTCAGGGCAAAAACATATACAGAGTGAAAGTGAATGGACAGATAAAGATATTACATGCGAACAGAAGCAACAATAAAGTGGAGGTAGCAATACTTAGACAAAATAGACATTTTTTTAAAAAAGAGAATAAAGCAAGATAAAGAAGCACACTATATAATGATTAAGGGATTAATACATAAAAAGGATATTATACTCATTGACACATGTATACCCCATATAGGAACATCTAAATATTTAAAGCAAATACAGACATAAGGGGAAAAACTCACAGTAATACAATAATAGTAGGGGATTTTCAGACTCCTTTGTCATCCATCAGTGATAAATCATCCAGACAGAAAGGCAATAAGGCAACAGAGGTTCTAAATAACACATTAGACCAGTTAAAATTAATTGATAGCTACAAGATGCTGCATCTAAAAAAATCAAAATAAGACTTTCTTGGTCGTACAGTGGATAAGAATCCACCTGTCAGTTCAGGGAACATGAGTTCTATCCCTGGTCCAGGTAGATTCCACAGGCTCCAGAGCAAGTAAGTCCATGTGCCACAACTACTGAGCCAAGATGAAGCAACTACTGAGGATAACAAACCCTAGAGCCAGCAAGTTATAACTGCTGAGCATGTGTGATGCAACTTTTGAAGCCCATGCTCCTACAGCCTCTGCTCCCCAACAAGAGAAGACACCACAAAGAGAAGCCCATGAACCACAAGTAGAGAATAGCCCCTACTCTCTGCAGCTAGAGAGAAAGCTCACATTCAGCAACAAAGACCCAGTGCAACCAAATTAAAGAAATAAAAACAAGCAAACCAAAACCAAAAAAGCAGAATTCACATTTTCTCAAATGTGCATGTAATGCTCTCTAGGACAGATCACATGCTAGGTCACAAAACAAACCTCAATAAATTAAGAGGATAGACATTATTATATCAAGCATCTTTTTTGATCATAATAATATGAAATTAAAAAGCAACATTAAGAAGAAACATGGGAGACAAACAAACACACAGAGATAAACAACATGCTAATAAAAAGAACTAAAAAGCAATGGGGTGATGGTGAAATCAAAGAAGAAATTAGAAAATGAGACAAAAGAAAATGAAGACACAGCTTTACAACATGTATGGGATGCGATGTACCAAAATAACTTCTAACAGGGAAGTTGATAGAGATAAGGTGTTTCTAAAGAATCAAAAAATGTCTCAAATAAATGAACTAACCTACCACCTAAAAGAATTATAAAAAAAGAATGAACAAGCCCAAAGTCAACAGATTAAAGGAAATAATAAAGATCAGAGAGGAAATTTTAAAAATAGAGATAAATTAGAAAGAACAATAAAAACAAGAGATGTGTTTTTGAAAAGATAAAATTGACAGATCTCTCACCAGGCTCATCTAGAAGAGAGAGGATGCAAATAAACAAAATGATAAATAAGAGTGGAAATAACAACTGATACTACAGAAATATAAAAAAAATCATAAGAGAATACTATGAACAATTATATGTCAACAAATTGAACAACCTAGAAGAAAGGGACAAATTTCTAGAAACATACAGCCTGCCAAGAAGAAAGAGTCAATCTTCTTGACAACAGTCAAGAAGAAAGAGACAATCACTAGAAGTGAAATAAAATCTGTAAAAACAAAACAAAGCAAAAAACCAGTTCCCTGAAGACAGAAGTCCAGGACTGAATGACTTCACCAGGAAATTCTACCAAACAGACAAAGGAGAACTTATACCTATTTTCAAACTATTAAAAAAAAAAAAAAAACTGAAAAGGAGGAAACACTTCCAAATTCATTCAATGATGTCACCAACACCAGAAAACACCAACACCAGAAAAAGAATATTGCAGGTTTTTTCTTCAGGCAGGTTCTTTACCATCTGAGCCTCCAGGGAAGCCCATATCTCAACAAAATAAAGACCGTTTATGACAAATCCACAGCTAACATAATACTCAAGATTGAAAAACTGAAACCCTTCCTGCTAAAACCTGAAACAAGACAAGGATGTCCACTTTCACCACTTCTTTTCAGTGTAGAATTGGAAGCCCTATCCACAGCAATCAGATAAGGAAAAGAAATAAAAGTATCCAATTTGGAATGGAAGAGATAAAATAGTCATTATTTGGAAATGATATGATAATACATACAGAAAACTCTAAAGACTCCACAAAAACTACTAGAACTGATAAATTTAACAAGGTAGTAGAATATAAGACTAAAATGCAGAAATCTGTTGCATTTCTTTACACTAACAATGAAATATTTGAAAGGCAAAGGAAAGAAAAGGATCCCTTTTAAAATTGCATTTAAAAAATACTTAGGAATAAAACTGACCAAGGAGGTGAGAGACCTATATGCTGAGAACTATAAAACATTGATAAGGAAATTAAAGATCATTCAAAGAAGTAGAAGATATCCCATGTTCTTGGATTGGAAGAATTGATATTGTTAAACTGGCTATAAACCCAAACCAATCAATAGATTTAATATGACCCCTATCAAATTACCCATGTCATTTTCACAAAACTGGAACAAATATCCTAAAATTTACAAGGAACCATAAAAGGCCCTAGAATTGCTACAACAATCCTGAGGAAAAGGAACAAATCTGGAGGCATAACTCTCTCAGACAATGCTACAAAGTTACAGTAATTGAAACAGCATGGTACTGGCACAAAGACAGACATATGGATCAATAGAACAGGACAGAAAGCCCAGAAATAAACCCATACACCTATGGTCAAGTAATCTTTGACAGAGAAGGCAACAATATACAGTGGTAAAAAGATAGTCTGTTTAGCAAGTGGTGTTGGGAAAGGTGGATGTGCATGCACGCTGTTGCTTTAGTTGTGTCTGACTCTGCCAACCTGTGGACTGCAGCTCTCCTAGCTCCTCTGTCCATGGGATTCTTCAGGCAGGAATACTGGAGTGAGTGGCCATTTCCTTCTCCAGGGGATCTTTCTGACCCCAGAATCAAATCCATGTCTCATTATGTTTCCTGCATTGGCAAGTGGGTTCTTTACCACTAGCACCACCTGGCAAGGCCCAGGAAAGCTGGACAACTGCAGGTAAATCAATGAAATTAGAACATTCCCTCACACTGTATACAAAAGTAAACTTGAAATGGCTTAAAGACTTATGTAAGACATGACACCATAAAACTCTTAGAAGAGAACATTGGCAAAGCATTCTTTGACATCTATTGTAGCAATTTTATCTTAGGTCAGTCTCCCAAGGCAATAGAAATAAAAACAAAAATAAAGAAATGGGAAGTAATTAAACATAAGTTTTTTCTTTCACAGCAAAGTGAAAGTGAAAGTGAAGTCACTCAGTCATGTCTGACTCTTCGTAACCCCATGGACTGCAGCCTACCAGACTCCTCCGTCCATGGGATTTTCCAGGCAAGAGTACTGGAGTGGGGTGCCATCGCTTTCCCCTTCTTCCTTTCACAGCAAAGTAAACCATAAACAAAACAAAAAGACAACCTGTAGACTGGGAGAAGATATTTGCAAATGATGTACTAACAAGGGCTTAATTTCCAAAATGCATTCAGCTCATATAACTGAATAAAAAACCCAAACAACCCAATTGAAAAATGGGCAGAAGACTTAAATAGGCTTTCTCCAAAGAAGACATACAGATGACCAAAAGACACATGAGAAGATGTTCAGCATCACTAATTATTAGAGAAATGTGAAGAAAAACCACAATGAAGTATCAACTCGTATGAGTCAGAATGTCTATCACCAAAATATAATAAATGCTGGAGTGGGAGTAGAGGAAAGAGAATCCTTCTACACTGTTGGCGAGAATAAATTGGTGCAGTCACTATGGAAAACACTATCAGATCAGATCAGTCACTCAGTCGTGTCCGACTCGTTGCGACCCCATGAATCGCAGCACGCCAGGCCTCCCTGTCCATCACCAACTCCCGGAGTTCACTGAGACTCACGTCCATCGAGTCAGTGATGCCATACAGCCGTCTCATCCTCTGTCGTCCCCTTCTCCTCCTGCCCCCAATCCCTCCCAGCATCAGAGTCTTTTCCAATGAGTCAACTCTTCGCATGAGGTGGCCAAAGTACTGGAGTTTCAGCTTTAGCATCATTCCTTCCAAAGAAATCCCAGGGCTGATCTCCTTCAGAATGGACTGGTTGGATCTCCTTGCAGTCCAAGGGACTCTCAAGAGTCTTGTCCAACACCACAGTTCAAAAGCATCAATTCTTCTGCGCTCAGCCTTCTTCACAGTCCAACTCTCACATCCATACATGATCACAGGAAGACACTATAGGGGTTCTTTAAAAAAACTAAAGATAGAACTACCATATGATCTAGCAATCCCATTCCTGGGCATATATCCCAAGAAAAACATAATTCTAAAATATCCATGAACCCAAATATTCATAGCAACACTATTTACAATAACCAAGACATGGAAGCAACCTCAATGTCCATTGACAGATGGACAGATGAATGGATAGGGAGTGGTGTATATATATATATATATGGCTTCCTGGTGGCTCAGCACTAAAGAATCTGCCTGCAAATGCAGGGACTTGGGTTCTATCCCTGGGTCAGGAAGATCCCCTGGAGGATGGCATGGCAACCTACTAAGTATTCTTTCCTGGAAAATACCATGGGCAGAGGAGCCTGGCAGGAGCCTGGCTCTTTCTAGTCTATAAGGTCACAAAGAGTTGGACATGACTGAAGTGACTGAGCATGCACGCATACATACATACATATATATATATATATATATATATATATATATATACTATATACATATATGCACTCCCTCTCTCTCCCTCTCTCTCTCTATATATATATAAAATGGAATATTAGTCATAAAAAAGAATGAAATATTGCCATCTGCAACAACATGAATGGACCTACAGAACATTATGCTTAGTGAAATAAATCAGACAGAGAAATACAAATATTATATGATACTATTTATACATGTAATCTAAAAAATAATACAGATGAATCTATGTACAAGACAGAAGTATACTTACAGATATAGAAACTTTTATGATTACCAAAGAGGAGAGGGTGGGAGGGTCAAATTAGGAATATTTGATTAACAGATAAAAGCTAATATACATAAAATAAACAATAAGGATTTACATATAGCATAGGAATTATACTCAAATATCTTACAATAAGCTATGAAAGAATGCAATATGGAATTAAAAAAATCCAAACTGAATCACTATGCTGTACACTTAAAACTAACACAATATTATAAGTCACCTATACTTTAATTAAAAAAAATAAACCTGAAATGTATGGGTTCACACTTGCAATACAGTTTATGGCATAATATTGAGAATGATAACATTTTCCTATATCTGTAAAACTCCTATTACATAAACTGTGCAGATTTATACTAGGTTTATAATCTTTGTGATGAATTAAACTTCCCAGACATTATATACATGGAATATTTCAAAATTGATATGTTTTGAACACTTCTCATTCTTAAAGTTTCTTTTTACCATATTCTTTAAATAATAAATTAAAAAGCATCAAGGTTGTAATGGGTCATCATTCAAATTCAGTGGAAAAATCTTTTTAACTTTTTAATCTTTTTATCTTTTTAATCTTTTCAAAAGCCATGTATCTATAAATGTACTTTTTATTATCCACAGTAACAAAAACAATAACAATTACAATGTGTGATATGTTCCAGTTGCTAGGTGCTCTGTCTAAATTATTTTGTTTCTCAGAGTACCCCAATGAGATGTTCTTATTCCTAGGTTCTTTATGGAGGAAGAAATTGAGGGTCTGAGAGTTAAAGAGCTAAAAAATGGTGGAGTTGGTATTTGAATCCAGTCACATTTGATGTCAAAGCTTGTGCTCTTTCTAATAATGGTTGAGCTATTCATGAAAAGCTATCGGTAGATGTTTCTTATTTTTAAAGTTTGTAGTCCTCACAAATTGGTTTCATACAACTTTATTTTATTTTTTCCCCAAGTCCTGCCTCAAGGACTCATGAAAACTGATAGAACTCATATTTCTTCTTCCATACTCCCTCATGAAAAATGTAAAACATTTCATTGTTTTGCAGTGTCAAACACTTAATTGGTACCTAATATATACCAGTGAATTTATCAAGAAATAGGTTTTTCTAGGGTCTTGTTTTCTAATATTCAGAGAATGTGAATGAAAAATAGTGATTAAAAAGATTAGTATATTTTTAAAGGTTTCTAAGTATTTCAATGTTTGAACACACACATATACATTTATATTCAGATAGTTAACTATAATTTAATTTTGTTTTTGATATTGTGCAGAAACAGTTTAGGAAAAGTAAAGATCTTAAGGCCCCCAAAGAATAAGGTTGATTCATCAAAGAGCAACATGTACTATAATTGTGACTGAGAGAAAAGGAAAAAATTTTACAAGCACCATATTTTTAAGATATCTGTGACTTAGCTGTCAAAGTGTTGGGAGTCAGCAATATACTAACTCATTTTTGGGGACCACAACACATGATGGCATGTCAGAAGCACAGGTGGGGCAGAAGAACCTCCCTCCTCTGGTCTCCTAACAGGGTGTCTCCCCTTGCAGGGGAGGGTGGAGTTTGCTTGTTGGAGACATGAAATTCAGAGCAAAGAGGCAGATGCCTGGCACAGGCCTCAAGGACTGGGGTTATAATCCTTATTCCAGAGCTTGCCAGAAGGCCACCACTGATGTTATGACTTTCCTCTCTGAATGCTCTTTCCTTTCATGTTGTTTTTCAGTAGCTTAAGTCATGTCTGACTCCTTGTGACCCCTTAGACTGTGGCATGTCAGGCTCCTCTGGTCCTTTGCTATCTCCCGGAGTTTACTCAAATTCACATCCATTGACTCAGTGATGCTCTTTAATCATCTCATCCTCTACTGCCCCCTTATCCTTCTGCCTTAAATCTTCCCCAGCATCAAAGTCTTTTCCAATGAGTTATCTCTTCCCATTGAATTCTCCCTTTGTGTTCTCCTGATTAGCTAGCACTGCCACTGAGAGTTTATGCTGGGGGTAGTGGCTGGGGCCTTCATTCCTGACAGCCCTGGCCATGGTGGGCCTGCTGCCCAGCTTCATGAAGACTGTGTTAATTCTCCACACTAGATGTGTGAAGCAAGGCCCAGAGTAGACGCCTTGGTGCTTGAAGCCTAGGGAAGCCAGTGGTGAAACTACCTCAGAATAAAGTTTCTAAATTCATGAACTAAAATGTACAGAATTATATAAGAAAACATTTTTTGAAATATAGTTTAAAAATATACGAATTTTGTGATAAAATAAAAGTATACTTTTTTCACAATGCATTTGAATAGAAAGATCAACAGCAGGTAGATAACTACAGCAATTTCAAATTGTGAAGAGCACAAGAGTATTTTAATACAGTGTATAATGTAACATGATGTAAGAGGAATCTGATTTTCCTTGGTGACAAGATCACAGATTCTGATGACATTGTTGTGGTTTGTTGCTGACATCCATAATTGAGGATTTGTTAAATTTCTGTGGGGGTTTGTAAAAAAGATGTAATTTTTTTCTTCTTAACCATATTCAGAGCTTCTTTGACCTGGAGGATGGCCTGAGTCCTGCTGGGCACCCTTGCACCTGCTGACTGTCCTGACCTGTAGCGTGTGCCTGGCCCACCCCTTTCCATGCAGGCCTGCCTTGTCCTGCTCTGTCTACCATGTTTAATCCCACCCCCCCCTCCCCCGCATAATATAACTTTTAAAAGCCCTGTTTTGACCCAGTTGTAAGGCCTGGTTAGAGGCTGGTCAGTTCCTTTCTTGAGCAGATAGGTCCATATCCCCCAAATATTAATAATTCCCATGTTGTGGTCCAGACCATGACAAATCATTTTGATTTGGGACCCGGTCCTAGACAGTGGGGACAGTCACTCTGCTCTGGAGCTCACAAGTCACTTGGTTAGCCAATCCACAAGGAGCGCTTGAAGCCTAGCTGGTGTCCTCCCACCCCCACCACACCTAAGTGGCACCCTGCAATTGGTGTGGGGACACCCAGTCTCATCTTGAGAGAGACTACCCTTCTGCTGCCCCATAGCACTGAATCTGTGTGACACATGGTACTAATATGCAGAAGACGCAGCACTGGGCATCAATTCTAGTTTTAAAACACACAGGGTAACTTGCAGGACAGCAGAGTGACCCTGAAAGGTGGCCCGGGTGGTGTCATCATAGACTAGTTTGCCATTCTGAAAAGCCAATAGGTTTTGGATGATGGGTTTCATAATAAGACCAGTATCTGCCATTGCTCAATTTGTTTCTCTGTAAATTAAGTCTGTTGATTGGAAATAACATTCTGCACAATGGTTTTGCACTGTTGACTAAGTTCATCAGTAGAAATACTGGAAGAAACATAACAAGTTGAACAAATAATTAGGACAACAGGACATATTCTTGTCACCACCATGATCTGCCATTGGTGGTGGGGTAGTCCCCCTTAAGCCTTGAGACCACATCTGTGTCAGGGTTCTTTGTAGTCACTGGGAAATGAAAAATTTGAAGTGCCACTTGTGAAGTCATTTGTATTAGGGAAAATCGTTGCTGAAGCCTTGCATTGCCTCTGATTCTGCTGCCACAGACATTTCCACATGCTGCCAGATTGTATCCTAAAATCCTCTAAATACTCTTGCTCCTTTTACACAAAAATATGTGTAACATTTTTTCTCACAGGCCTTTCAGTAATAGGTGACATTCCTCTTTCTAGGTTTTTGACAGTCTGACAAGAGTAATTTGTCTAGATACTACTTTAATTACGTTTCCTTGATTACTGCTAAGTTTGAGCACCTTTTATTTGTTGGCTACTGCATATCTTTCAGTGAAATATCTGTTAATAAACTTTACTCATTTTTCTTTTGAGTTTATTTTGACATTCTTAAGAGCTGTCTCAGGGCTATGTTAATCCTTTGTGTGTCATATTGAAAATAGTTTCTCCATGTCTATTGTTTTTCTGCTAACTTTAGATATGATATCTTTTGTAACCCAAAACTGTATTTTTAAAAATACTATTCAAATATTTTCTTTATAGCTACAGAATTCCTTGACTTGATTAAGAACTCTTCCATCATCTTTAGATTGCACAAGTAATTTCCACGACTTGGTTTTAAGATATTTACTAATTTATATTTATCTTGAATAATTCTGGATTTTATGTTAATGTATTTTAGTACATATCAAGATCAAAAGCTTTGAAATTTTTATATATTATGTGAAAATTTATTATTGTATTTTCTTTTCATCTAGGAATTTGATTTTTCCCCCTAGCCATTCATGTATTATTTTAAAATCATTAAGATTTTATACTTTCTGAGATAAGGCCCTGGACCTTTCTCATCAAATTTAATCTAAGTATTTTGTGATTTTTTTGGGTCACAAGTGTGAGTGGAATTTTTCTTTTTAAGTTTTTACATATATGTAGATTTTGCTAGTGTAACAAGATCAGCAATCAATGAAAGGAATAGAGGAAAACAACAGAATGAGACAGACTATAGATCTCTTCAAGAAATTTATACCAAGGGAACATTTCATGCAATGATGGGATCAATAAAGGACAGAAATGGTAGGGATCTAACAGAAGGAGAAGATATTAAGAAGAGGTGGCAAGAATACACAGAAGAACTGTACAAAAAATATCTTCATGACCCAGATAATCACAATAGTATGATCACTCACACACACCTAGAGTCAGACATCCTGGAATGTGAAGTCAAGTGGGTCTTAGAAAGCATCACTAGGAACAAAGCTAGTGGAGGTGGTGGAATTCCAGTTGAGCTATTTCAAATCCTGAAAGATGATGCTGTGAAAGTGCTGCACTCAATATGCTAGAAAATTTGGAAAACTCAGCAGTGGCCACAGGACTGGAAAAGGTCAGTTTTCATTCCAAATCCAAAGAAAGGCAATGCCAAAGAATGCTCAAACTACCGCACAATTGCACTCATCTCACATGCTAGTAAAGTAATGCTCAAAATTATCCAAGCCAGGCTTCAGCAATATGTGAACTGTAAACTTCCAGATGTCTAAGCTGGTTTTAGAAAAGGCAGAAGAACCGGATATCAAATTGCCAACATCCACTGGATCATTGAAAAAGCAAGAGAGTTCCAGAAAAACATCTATTCCTGCTTTATTGATTATGCCAAAGCTTTTGACTGTGTGGATCACAGTAAACTGTGGAAAATTCTGAAAGAGATGGGAATACCAGACCACCTGACCTGCCTCTTGAGAAACCTATATGCAGGTCAAGAAGCAACAGTTAGAAGTGGACATGGAACAATAGACTGGTTCCAAATAGGAAAAGGAGTACGTCAAGGCTGTATATTGTCACCCTGCTTATTTAACTTATATGCAGAATACATCATGAGAAATGCTGGGCTGGAAGAAGCACAAGCTGGAATCAAGATTGCTGGGAGAAATATCAATAACCTCAGATATGCATATGACACCACCCTTATGGCAGAAAGTGAAGAACTAAAGAGCCTCTTGATGAACGTGAAAGAGGAAAATGAAAAGTTGGCTTAAAGCTCAGCATTCAGAAAACTAAGATCATGGCATCTGGTCCCATCAGTTCAGTTCAGTTCAGGAGCTCAGTCGTGTCCGACTCTTTGCAACCCCATGAATCGCAGCACGCCCAGGCCTCCCTGTCCATCACCAACTCCCAGAGTTCATCCAAACTCATGTCCATCGAGTCGGTAATGCCATCCAGCCATTTCATCCTCTGTCGTCCCCTCCTCCTGCCCCCAATCCCTCCCAGCATCAGAGTCTTTTCCAATGAGTCAACTCTTTTCATCAGGTGGCCAAAGTATTGGAGTTTCAGCTCTATCAGTAGTCCTTCCAAAGAACACCTAGGGCTGATCTCCTTTAGAATGGACTGGTTGGATCTCCGTCACTTCCTGGCAAATAGATGGGGAAACAGTGGCTGACTTTATTTTTATGGGCTCCAAATTCACTGTAGATGGTGGTTGCAGCCTTGAAATTAAAAGACGCTTACTTTTTGGAAGGAAAGTTATGACCAACCTAGACAGCATATTGAAAAGCAGAGACATCACTTTGTCAACAAAGGTCTGTCTAGTCAAGGCTGTGGTTTTTCCAGTAGTCATGTATGGATGTGAGAGTTGGACTATAAAGAAAGCTGAGCACCGAATAATTAATGCTTTTTAATTGTGGAGCTGGAGAAGACTCTTGATAGTCCCTTGGCCTGCAAGAAGATCCAACCAGTCCATCCTACAGGAGATCAGTCCTGGGTGTTCATTGGAAGGACTGATGTTGAAGATGCAACTCCAATCTTTTGGCCACCTGATGCAAAGATCTGACTCATTTGAAAAGACCCTGATGCTGGGAAAGATTGAGGGCAGGAGGAGAAGGGGACAACGGAGGATGAGATGGTTGGATCGCATCACCAACTCAATGGACATGAGTTTGGGTAGACTCCAGGAGTTGGTGACGGACAGGGAGGCCTGGCGTTCTGTGCTTCGTTGGGTCGCAAAGAGTCGGACACAACTGAGTGACTGAACTGGAACTGGAACAAGATATTAAAATAGAAGTTTTAGTTGAAAACCAAGAAGATAGGAATGACACGTGATCATGAGGTCACTGGGATTTGCAAAGCAGAGTTGCTAATCAGCTGGTGACTCGAATTTCTCATGTCATTAAAGGTGAAAGAAGCCCATAAAGCCTTTCCCTTCAGGCTTCCACCTTAAATCAAGAGAAAGGAATTGGGATGCAGCTTGGAGATCTTATTCTGTATTCCTGAAATTTGAGGTAGGTACGTGGTGAGCAGACTCCAGCCTGGAAAGTCTAAGTGATGCTGTGCTGATGCTGGAGCAAGTGTGAGCCTGATTGTTGACCAGGATGAGGCAGGCTCCCATCATTTGCAGAGTCAGGAGGTGCACATGTTTCCCTGATGTGGGTCCTATAGAACAGACACACTGAGGTGTTTGTTTTCAGTTCTGACTAAAAGAAGTACTTCAGGGGATAAGAGCTCTGAGGGGGAGGGCTGGAGATATCACTAAAATGCTAGAGATAAAACACGCAAGAACTTCTCCAGGACAAAGAAAATTGCAAGTGAGAGATTAACAGCAATGGGATCTCCAAAGAGTCCATTGAAGTGCTGCACAAGACAAGGCAGGCTTTAATATCTGCTCGACCGTGAGACAAGCAAAGCTAAATCAACTGGACCCTATCAATCAAGAGAAGGGTTTCCTGTCTCCTTGCCCTCCATGAGCCCCATGCCCCACAGTCAGTGGAACAGGGGAGGATTTGTCGTTCTATTTACTCTCATTATACAGTTTCTAAAGAGTTTAAAGCAGATAGAAGATCTGCCAATCCTCTTAAAATGGACAACCTAGTTAATAAGTGGAACTGATGTTTTTTGACCCAGGAAAGATCATGTCTAAATTGTCATTTGAGGGAAAAAAGAAGAACTAATCACTGAGTAAATTTAAAAGAAGAATGGAGGACTGAGTAAAGTAGCTTTACACCCATACTATTGTGAACAAAAACTGCTGATTTTCATTTTTTGTCTTGGAACTAGTGATGACACCAGGTTTTCTCATTTAAGTAATACCAACAAGAAATTGATTTGTATTTTATTTTCTGTATTGGTTACTTAGTATTACTTTTTACTCATTGCATTTGCTTGGATCATTAAAGACAATGGTGAATAATGATAGTAACAGTAGATATCTGTAGGGAAAGAGCAAATTAGCCAAGATGGTGTTGTGAGGGTAACAGGCAGGAAGGCCAGGGGTCTTCAAATGAAGGAAATAGCCTGCAAGTGTCAGACATTTTTTATCTCTCTTAAGCAGCAGGAGGAAACACACTAGCGATATCTTTTTCCTTCTCTATACAAATTTAAAGAAAGATGATGTTGTGAAAGTGCTGCACTCAATATGCCAGAAAATTTGGAAAACTCAGCAGTGGCCACAGGACTGGAACAGGTCAGTTTTCACTCCAATCCCAAAGAAAGGCAATGCCAAAGAATGCTCAAACCACCGCACAATTGCACTCATCTCACACGCTAGTAAAGTAATGCTCAAAATTCTCCAAGCCAGGCTCCAGCAATATGTGAACTGTGATGTTCAAGTTCCTGATGTTCCTGATGTTCCAGCTGGTTTTAGAAAAGGCAGAGGAACCAGAGATCAAATTGCCAACATCCGCTGGATCATGGGAAAAGCAAGAGAGTTTCAGAAAAACATCTATTTCTGCTTTATTGACTATGCCAAAGCATTTGACTGTGTGGATCACAATAAACTGTGGGAAATTCTGAAAGAGATGGGAATACCAGACCACCTGACCTGCCTCTTGAGAAATTTGTATGCAGGTCAGGAAGCAACAGTTAGAATTGGACATGGAACAGACTGGTTCCAAATAGGAAAAGGAGTTCATCAAGGCTGTATATTGTCACCCTGCTTATTTAACTTATATGCAGAGTACATCATGAGAAACGCTGGGCTGAAAGAAGCATAAGCTGGAATCAAGATTGCCGGGAGAAATCTCAATAACCTCAGATATGCAGATGACACCACCCTTATGGCAGAAAGTGAAGAGGAACTAAAAAGCCTCTTGATGAAAGTGAAAGTGGAGAGTGAAAAAGTTGGCTTATGGCTCAACATTCAGAAAACAAAGATTATGGCATCCGGTCCCATCACTTCATGGGAAATAGATGGGGAAACAGTGGAAACAGTGTCAGACTTTTTTTTTTCTGGGCTCCAAAATCACTGCAGATGGTGACTGCAGCCATGAAATTAAAAGACACTTACTCCTTGGAAGGAAAGTTATGACCAACCTAGATAGCATATTCAAAAGCAGAGACATTACTTTGCCAACAAAGCTTCGTCTAGTCAAGGCTATGGTTTTTCCAGTGGTCATGTATGGATGTGAGAGTTGGACTGTGAAGAAGGCTGAGCACCGAAGAATTGATGCTTTTGAACTGTAGTGTTGGAGAAGACTTTTGATATTTCCTTGGACTGCAAGGAGATCCAACCTGTCCATTCTGAAGGAGACCAGCCCTGGGATTTCTTTGGAAGGAATGATGCTAAATCTGAAACTCCAGTACTTTGGCCACCTCATGCGAAGAGTTGACTCATTGGAAAAGACTCTGATACTAGGCGGGATTGGGGGCAAGAGGAGAAGGGGATGACAGAGGATGAGATGGCCGGATGGCATCACTGACTCGATGGACATGAGTCTGAGTGAACTCCGGGAGTTGGTGATGGACAGGGAGGCCTGGCATGCTGCGATTCATGGGGTCGCAAAGAGTTGGACATGACTGAGCGACTGATCTGATCTGATGTGATACAAATTTAAAAGGAGGTTTCTCTCAAAATACTGTGTTGCCATAATGACACCTGATTTCACCTGAAGTTAACTATTCCCAAACCTTGAGATAACCAATGCATTTTTTTTTTTATGGAAATGTTTGTCTTAAGCTGGGCTAATGTACTATGCATTTACCCCAAACTCTGTCTTCAAGTTGGTTCTGCCTAATGGCTCAGAACCTACTTGACAAACCAGTATGTTATACTCAGATATTGTTCCTCTAATCTATGTAAATAAAACTATTTGTATGGTAATCTGTCCTTCTACAAGATTCAAGTTAATCATTTTATGGCCCAGGATGAACAATTTGGTGCCAAGATAATCCCAAAATGCATCTTATGGG
Organism: Bos indicus x Bos taurus; assembly: GCF_003369695.1. Lineage (NCBI taxonomy): Eukaryota > Metazoa > Chordata > Mammalia > Artiodactyla > Bovidae > Bos > Bos indicus x Bos taurus. The sequence continues at coordinate 806,054 of NC_040084.1, forward strand.
TGAGGGGCCTGGTGCTATTCTGAGTTTTAAGACATTCCTTTCTTTCATTAACAGACTGCTAGTGACTATGTAACATCCAGCTGAAGACTAGCAGGGGGGTACACTTTCTGCCCCCTTCTGATGCCTATGTCAGAAGCTTTCTCTATCTCCTTTATACTTTAATAAAACTTTATTACACAAAGCTCTGAGTGATCAAGCCTTGTCTCTGGCCCCGGATTGAATTCTTCCCCTCCTGAGGCCAAGAATCCCGGCTGTCTTCTCATTCAGCAACAACCTTTCAGTGTGCTCAGGCTCTCTCACCCCACAGCCTCTTGTTCTTGCCCCACGTTTTGTAAACAATGATTATGTAACAGCTGAGATCACTTACAGCACTGTGCATGTGCATCATGGGACACTTGGTTGGATACGGGCTACTTTTGTTATATGAGCTCCACCTAAAATTGTGGCAGCATTACGGTGTGTCACAACTGTGTCCATTGAGTCAGCCATATGAGGAGAGAATACAGCATGTCTGCTGCTACGGCTGCTGTGTCAGCCATAAGAGAATACTGTTATGGCCACTGTGCCAGCCAGGAGAGAGTTTGTGTTAGGTTATGCTATGGCTGCTGCTATGGCTACTGCATCAGCCAGGAGAGATTAAATGTGTCTTCAGTTCCTAAGGCTTTTTCCAGCTTTCTCACTCACACCTTGTCTATCCTGAGTTCAGCAAACAGTGCGAGAAGCAAGAGCATCCTTGTCAGCCTCTGAGTTTAAGAAGTTTTAGTGTTTCTCTATTAGGAACAATATTTATATATGCTTTTTGTTTTAGTTTAAGCTTTATTAAATTTTAGTATTTTTATTCTATTTTTGGTTTCTATTTCTACCTGCTAATGTTCATATAAACAATAAGACAAAGCACATCTGTTGAATTTAATCAAATGTCTTATGTGAATCTATTAAATGACATTTTGGTATCTACTATTATGATCATAAAATAGTTACCTTTAGTTTATTTACTTGACTTTGAATTATACTGATAAATTTCCTGCTATTGAGTAACCTTTGTATTGTTAAACATTTCCAACTTAGTCATAATATATAATACTTTGGTACATTATTGGATAGTATTGACTAATATTTAGATTTTTTTTTTTTTTTTTTACCTTTAAAGTCATTTAGCCTGATTGGTTTTTAGGTTTCTTGTATTGTACCAATGTCATACTAGCTTAGTAAAATGAATTTGAAAGCATTCACCTTTTTCTATGATTTGAATAGTGTAAGCCTCAAATATTCTGTTCTTTTTTTTTTTAATTTTATTTTTTAACTTTACAATATTGTATTGGTTTTGCCATATATCAAAATGAATCCACCACATGTATACATGTGTTCCCCATCCTGAACCCTCCTCCCTCCTCCCTCCCCATACCATCCCTCTGGGTCATCCCAGTGCACCAGCCCCAAGCATCCAGTATCATGCATTGAACCTGGACTGGCGACTCGTTTCATATATGACATTATACATATTTCAATGCCATTCTCCCAAATCATCCCACCCTCTCCCTCTCCCACAGAGTCCAAAAGACTGTTCTATACATCAGTGTCTCTTTTGCTGTCTCGTATAAAGGGTTATTGTTACCATCTTTCTAAATTCCATATATATGCATTAGTATATTGTATTGGTGTTTTGCTTTCTGGCTTACTTCACTCTGTATAATAGGCTCCAGTTTCATCCACCTCATTAGAACTTATTCAAATGTATTCTTTTTAATGGTTGAGTAATACTCCATTGTGTATATGTACCACAGCTTTCTTATCCATTCATCTGCTGATGGATAAGATAGACTACCTATAAGACCATATCATTGAGGTGACTTTTAATATATTAAGTATTGAACTATCTCCCAGATGCTAATATAGTAATTAAAAGATTATTTTTCACCTATTAGGCCAGTTTGGATAATTGTGGTTTGATGGAATGAACAAAAGGCATTTTCTCTAAGTTTTAAAGATTGTTTGCAAAGGAGCTTGTATATTTTATTCTTAAAAAAATTTCTTCTTTATTGGAACTTCCCTGGTGGTCCAGTGGTTAAGATTCTGCCTTCCAATGCAGGGGATTTGGTGTGATCCCTAGTTGGGGAACTGGGGTCCCACATACCATAGGACAACAAGCCCAAGGGCTGCAATTACTGAAGCCTGCATGGTCTAAAGCCTGTGCTCCACAACATGCTCTGCAATAAGAGAAAGGCTTGTGCACTGTAACAAAGACCCTGTGCAGCCAAAAATAATTTCTTCTTTATTTATCATCATGCCAGATACATAAGGAAGAAATCACAATGAACAGCTAAATCTATTCTGCTGATGTGTACCCAGAACTCAGGATTCTATTTTCATGAAGTTGCCTACCAACCTTAGAATTCATATCACATGTGACAGATTGGAGTTAGAAACAAAGGAAGATGACTTGTCTAAATCCCCTTTCCCTTCCATTTCTAATATAAATATAACTAACAATAAGGACATGACTTAGCAACTGAAAAACAACAACAAAAAATGAAGACAATTTTAAAATCATTGAGGGACATAAAATATATCTCTAGTAAGAATAAATACAAATGATGTTCTTGAATAGGCAGTTTTAATATGCTAGACTCATCTATTCCCACTAAATTGTTTTATCAATTGATTGTGATTTTAATGAAATATATGCAGGCATATGTTAAGACTCCAGCAAAAAACATCTGGAAGATTTTTAATTTAAAAATGGATTTTTAACACGTGTACACCTGTGGTGTATTCATGTTGATGTATGGCAAAACTAATACAATATTGTAAAGTAATTAGCCTCCAGTTAAAATAAATAAATTTATATTTAAAAAGAATAGATTTTTAGATTAGTGAAAAAAAGGATTATTTAATAAGCAGTATGATAAACTGATGGGCTTCCCAGTTGGTTCAGTGGTAAAGGATGTGGCTGCCAATGCAGGAAATGCAGGAAATGCGGGTTTGATCACTGGTTTGGGAAGATCCCCTGGAGGAGGAAACGGCAAACTACTCTAGCATGTTTGCCTGGAAAATTCCATGGACAGAAGAGCCTGGTGGGGTGCAGTCCATGGGGTCCCAAAGAGAAGGACACAACTGAGCTATTGAGCATGCATGCACATGATAAACTAATAAGTAAGGGCAGATTCCTTCAGTTCAGTTCAGTCACTCAGTCATGTCCGACTCTGTGACTCCATGGACTGCAGCATGCCAGGCTTCCCTGTTCATCACCAACTCCCAGAGCATACTCAAACTCATGTCCATCAAATCGGTGATGCCATCCAACCATCTCATCCTCTGTCGTCCCCTTCCCCTGCCTTCAATCTTTTCCAGCATCAGGGTCTTTTCCAATGAGTCAGCTCTTCACATCAGGTGGCCAAAGTATTGGAGTTTCAGCATCTGCATCAGTCCTTCCAATGAATACTCAGGATTAATTGCCTTTAGGATAGACTGGTTGGATCTCCTTGCAGTCCAAGGGACTCTCAAGAGTCTTCTCCAACACCATAGTTCAAAAGCATCAATTCTTCGGTGCTCAGCTTACTTTATAGTCCAAATCTCATATCCATATGTGACTACTGGAAAAACCATAGCCTTGACTAGACAGACCTTTGCTGGCAAAGTAATGTCTCTGCTTTTTAATATGCTGTCTAGATTGGTCATAGCTTTTCTTCCAAGGAACAAGCATCTTTTAACTTTATGGCTGCAATCACAACCTGCAGTGCTTTTTGAGCCTACCCCCAATCCCCCCAATAAAGTCTCTCACTGTTTCCATTGTTTCCCCATCTATTTGCCATGAAGTGAAGGGACCAGATGACAAGATCTTAGTTTTCTGAATGTTGACTTTAAAGCCAACTTTTTCACTCTTCTCTTTCACTTTCATCAAGAGGCTCTTTAGTTCCTTTTAGCTTTCAGCCATGAGGATGGTGTCATCTTCACATCTGAGGTTATTGATATTTCTCCCTGCAATCTTGATTCCAGCTTGTGCTTCATCCAACCCACATTTCACATGATGTACTCTGGATGTAAGTTAAATAAGCAGGGTGACAATATACAGCCTTGATGTACTCCTTTCTCGATCTGGAACCAGTCTGTTGTTCCATGTCCAGTTCTAACTGTTGCTTCTTGACCTGCATACAGATTTCTCAGGAGGCAGGTCAGGTGGTCTGGTATTCCCATCTCTTTGAGAATTTTCCACAGTTTGTTGTGATCCACACAGTCAAAGGCTTTGGCATAGTCAATAAAGCAGAAGTAAATGTTGTTGTTTTTTTTTTTTTGGAATTCTCTTGTTTTTTCGATAATCCAATGGAGGTTGGCAATTTAATCTCTGGTTCCTCTGTCTTTTCTAAATCCAGCTTGAACTTCTGGAAGTTCCTGGTTCATGCACTGTTGAAGCCCGACTTGGAGAATTTTGAGCATTACTTTGCTAGCGTGTGAGATGAGTACAATTGTGCAGTAGTTTGAACATTCTTTGGCATTGCCTTTCTTTGGATTTGAATGAAAACTGGCCATTTCCAGTCCTGTGGCCACTGCTGAGTTTTCCAAATTTTCTGGCATATTGAGTGCAGCACTTTCACAGCATCACCTTTTAGAATTTGAAATATCTCAACTGGATTTCCATCACCTCCTCCAGATTTGTTGGTAGTGATGCTTTCTGAGGCCTAGTTGACTTCACATTTTAAGATGTCTGGCTCTAGGTGAATGATCACACCATCGTGGATATCTGAATCATGACATTCTTTTTTTGTATAGTGTTTCTGTGTATTCTTGCCACCTCTTCTTAATATCGTCTGCTTCTGTTAAATCCATACATTTCTGTCCTTTATTGTGCCCATCTTTGCATGAAATGTTCCCTTGGTATCTCTAATTTTCTTGAAGCGATCTCTAGTCTTTCCCATTCTATTGTTTTCCTATATTTCTTTGCACTGATCACTGAGGAAGGCTTTCAAATTTCTTCTTGCTATTCTTTGGAACTCTGCATTCAAATGGATATATCTTTCCTTTTCTCCTTTGCCTTTAGCTTCTCTTCTTTTCTCAGCTATTTGTAAGGCCTCCTCAGACAACCATTTTGCCTTTTTGCATTTCTTTTTCTTGGGGATGATCTTGGTCATTGCCTCCTGTACAATGTCACAAACCTCCATCAAATGTTCTTTCAGGCACTCTATCAGACCTTATCTCTTGATCTCTTTGTCACTTCCACTGTATAATTGTAAGGGATTTGATTTAGGTTGTACCTGAATAGTCTAATGATTTTCCCTACTTTCTTCAATTTCAGTTTGAAACTGAGCTATTGAACATGCATGCACATGATGAACTAATAAATAAAGGCAGATTCCTTAACTTACTCCATATCCCAAGTAAATTCCAGCTGGTTTAAAAACTAAATTTTAAAATGAAATTATAACAGCTTTAGAAACAGAAACCATGGGCCAATCTATTTATAGTCTTCCTAAGATTGACATAATAAATGGAAGCAGAAATAAAGAGTGATACATTCAGGTACTTAAAACTCAAAATCTTTATGCCAAAAACATGGAAAAACAAAATAAAAAGACAACTGGATTTTACTTTGTGGGTATACCATATTTTGGTTATCTGTTTTTCTGTTGATATATTTTTTTATTTGCTTCCATTTTCTTTTGCTATTATAGATGATTCTGCTATGAGTAATCCTATGCAGGTTTCTGTAAAGACATAGATTTTCATGTTTCTTGGTTATATACTAGAAGTGGAATTGCTTAATTGTTGTCATTTAACATTTAACTGCCAAATGATTTTCGAAATTGGCTGCACAATTATGAAATCCTACCAACAATGTGCAAAGTACTGATACATATAGCAACAAGGATGAACTTCAAGGGCATTATACTAAGTGGAAAAAGCCAGTTAGAAAAGGCCTTAAATTATGCTGAAACCGTGTATAAGCCCTTGTGTCCTTGTCTTTTGAAGTAAACTACTGACTCAAGAGTTAATGATTGGGAAATGTGAAGATGTAGAAGCAAAGAATAGTTGCGGGGCTAGGCAACTGGTAACAATTTAGACTATAATTCTGCCACATAACAGAATCACCAAACTCCCAGTTTCCTGAAAAATATGGATACAGACCTGACACACATTCCTAAGTTGGTTTTAATAGGAAGCAGACGCCCCTCTAGATGAAAACTGACCACAGAACATAGACCTTAGACTGATTGAAACCAGAAAGCTGATGATGCTTGAAAATTTACCTTGATGCTAACCAATCCAAGAATCGTCTGCTAGATGATCATGCCCTGCTTCTTCAAAACTGTAAAACTCCTCCTTCTTCCCTCCAGGGTAGGTCACGTGGTCCTCAGGGCATTAGCCCACTGTGGCCCCCTTTGCTTGGCAAAACAATAAAAACTACTCTTTTTTTTACTACACCCAAAACTGTATATTGGAGTTTCTATTCAGCATTGGTGAACAGAGGCTGAGTTTTGGCAACAATATGACTCAACTTATATTTAAGTGTCTGGAATAAGCAAATTCATACAAAGAGAAAGTGGATGAGTGGTTGCTAAGGGATGAGCCAGGTGAATAATGAAGAGTGAAACCTAATTCATTCAATTAATTGTTGGTACAGGATTCTTCTAAGGCTGACAAAAATGTTCCGAAATTAGATAGCAATACAATTATGATTATACAGTGGAGGTGAGAAATAGATTTAAGGGACTAGATATGATACACAGAGTGCCTGATGAACTATGCATGGAGGTTTGTGACATTGTACAGGAGACAGGGATCAAGATCATCCTCATGGAAAAGAAATGCAAAAAAGCAAAATGGCTGTCTGGGGAGGCCCTACGAATAGCTGTGAAAAGAAGAGAAGCGAAAACCAAAGGAGAAAAAGATAAAAGCATCTGAATGCAGAGTTCCAAAGAATAGCAAGGAGAGATAAGAAAGCCTTCCTCAGCGATCAATGCAAAGAAATAGAGGAAAACAACAGAATGGGAAAGACTATAGATCTCTTCAAGAGAACTAGAGATACCAAGAGAACATTTCATTCAAAGATGGGCTCGATAAAGGACAGAAATGGTATGGACCTAACAGAAGCAGAAGATATTAGGAAGAGATGGCAAGAATACACAGAAGAACTGTACAAAAAGATCTTCACGACCCAGATAATCCCAATGGTGTGATCACTGACCTAGAGCCAGACATCCTGGTATGTGAAGTCAAGTGGGCCTTAGAAAGCATCACTGTGAACAAAGCTAGTGGAGGTGATGGAATTCCAGTTGAGCTATTTCAAATCCTGAAAGATGATGCTGTGAAAGTGCTACACTCAATATGCCAGCAAATTTGGAAAACCCAGCAGTGGCCACAGGACTGGAAAAGGTCAGTTTTCATTCCAATCCCAAAGAAAGGCAATGCCAAAGAATGCTCAATCAGATCAGATCAGATCAGTCGCTCAGTCGTGTCCGACTCTTTGCGACCCCATGAATCGCAGCATGCGAGGCCTCCCTGTCCATCACCAACTCCCGGAGTTCACTCAGACTCACGTCCATCAAGTCAGTGATGCCATCCGGCCATCTCATCCTCTGTCGTCCCCTTCTCCTCCTGCCCCCAATCCCTCCCAGCATCAGAGTCTTTTCCAATAAGTCAACTCTTCGCATGAGGTGGCCAAAGTACTGGAGTTTCAGCTTTAGCATCATTCCCTCCAAAGAAATCCCAGGGCTGATCTCCTTCAGAATGGACAGGTTGGATCTCCTTGCAGTCCAAGGGACTCTCAAGAGTCTTCTGCAACACCACAGTTCAAAAGCACCAATTCTTCGGCGCTCAGCCTTGTTCACAGTCCAACTCACATCCATACATGACCACAGGAAAAACCATAGCCTTGACTAGACAAACCTTTACCGCACAATTGCACTCATCTCTCATGTTAGTAAAGTAATGCTCAAAAATCTCCAAGCCAGGCTTCAGCAATACGTGAACCGTGAACTTCCAGATGTTGAAGCTGGTTTTAGAAAAGGCAGAGGAACCAGAGATCAAATTGCCAACATCTGCTGGATCATTGAAAAAGCAAGAGAGTTCCAGAAAAACATCTTCTTCTGCTTTATTGACTATGCCAAAGCTTTTGACTGTGTGGATCACAATAAACTGTGGAAAATTCTGAAAGAAATGGGAATACCAGACCACCTGACCTGCCTCTTGAGAAACCTATATGCAGGTCAGGAAGTAACAGTTAGAACTGGACATGGAACAACAGACTGGTTCCAGATAGGAAAAGGAGTACGTCAAGGCTGTATATTGTAACCCTGCTTATTTAACTTCTATGCAGAATACATCATGAGAAACGCTGGAGTGGAAGAAGCATAAGCTGGAATCAAGATTGCCGGGAGAAATCTCAATAACCTCAGATATGCAGATGACACCACCCTTATGGCAGAAAATGAAGAGGAACTAAAAAGCCTCTTGATGAAGGTGAAAGAGGAGAGTGAAAAAGTTGGCTTAAAGCTCAACATTCAGAAAACTAAGATCATGGCATCCAGTCCCATCACTTCCTGGGAAATAGATGGGGAAACAGTGGAAACATTGTCAGACTTTATTTTTTGGGCTCCAAAATCACTGCAGATGGTGATTGCAGCCATGAAATTAAATGACACTTACCCTTGGAAGGAAAGTTATGACCAACCTAGATAACATATGGAAAAGCAGAGACATTACTTTGCCAAAAAAGGTCCGTCTAGTGAAGACTATTGTTTTTCCAGTGGTCTTGTATGGATGTGAGAGTTGGACTGTGAAGAAAGCTGAGCACTGAAGAATTGATGCTTTTGAACTGTGGTGTTGGAGAAGACTCTTGAGAGTCCCTTGGACTGCAAGGAGATCCAACCAGTCCATTCTGAAGGAGATCAGCCCTGGGATTTCTTTGGAAGGAATGATGCTAAAGCTGAAACTCCAGTAGTTTGGCCACCTCATGTGAAGAGTTGACTTATTGGAAAAGACTCTGATGCTGGGAGGGATTGAGGGCAGGAGGAGAAGCGGACGACAGAGGAGAAGATGGCTGGATGGCATTACCGACTCGATGGACATGAGTTTGAGTCAAGTCAGGTAGTTGGTGATGGACAGGGAGGCCTGGCGTCCTGTGATTCATGGGGTTGCAAAGAGTTGGATACGGCTGAGTGACTGAACTGAACAATAAGTGAAAGAAGTAGTGGCTACACTGGTACATTTTAAAAGGGTTAGAGGGTTAGGGTTAGGAGCAATTTCATCTCAATACAGTTGCTAATTTAAAAAAAGACAAATGGACAGGAGAGAAAATTCTTTTTATTGTAATACACACTACAGTCAAAATGCACTTTTCCTTTTTACAAAGAGCTGGTTCGAAATGAAAGGCAAGGCAAGGATAATCATCCAGCAGTCCAACAATCTCCACTGCTCTCCCCACAGCCCGTCTGACTCCACAAAGTTTTCCCAGACGCTATGGTCATGGGGCATGCGGGTGGGGAAGGAAGCGTGGTAGATAGGGAGGGGCAGGAAGTGAGTAGGAGGAAGGGTGGGGGTGTGCGGGCTGATGAATGCATGTGTGAATGCTAAGTCTCCTCAGTCATGTCCAACTCTTTGCAGTTCTACTGACTGTAGCCCGCCAGGCTCCAGTGTCCATGGGGTTCTCCAGGCAAGAAGACAAGTGGGTTGCCATGCCCTCCTCCAAGCTATCTTCCCCACCCAGGAAACAAACACCTGTCTCCTGCAATTCCTGCATTACAGAGGGATTCTTTACCACTGAGCCACCAGGAAACCCTGGGTCTGGGGAGGGAAACACTCATTTGCAGCTTTTGCTGATTTTCAGACTGTAAATATTCCTACCTAATTGGTTTCAAGCCACTGTTGACAATCTCAGCTTGAACACACACACCGCAGGCAAGTGAGACTGGGCACAAAATCTGATTTACTGGGAAATACAAATACAAATAGCTCAATCTCACCTATAGATAAATATGAATCCAAACTGTGAGAGCAACTTTTTTATCTCATGTGATTAAAAAATTTTTGGAAAGCCTCTCTTATATTTTGGTGGGACCATTAATTGTTTAAAGGACAGTTTGGTAAAATCTTTCAAAATTAAACACAAGCATACTATTTGACCCAGTAATTCCACTAATAGAGAATTTCCTCCTGCTGATGATTTTCCAGAGAAAGAGAAATTCTGTATGCTCTTGGGGGAACATAAGATGTAACAATTTTGTCTTTAACAAGAAGAATATAAAACTGCTAAATAAATGAGAAAAATAAAAATGGATAAAAGATTCACATAAACTTATTGGCAAATAATAAAAGCCCTAATTAGAAGCATGAAATTTATTTTTTTTAATTAATTTTATTTTATTTTTAAACTTTACATAATTGTATTAGTTTTGCCAAATATCAAAATGAATCCACCACAGGTATACATGTGTTTACATGTATGAAATTTACATGCATGAAATTTAATGTATGAAAAGTTAAATGTTTGTTTAATGTTGGAGAAGGGAACTCCAGTATTCTGGCCTGGAGAATTCCTTGGACTGTACAGTCCATGGGGTTGCAAAGAGTTGGAAACGACTGAGCGACTTTCACTTCACTTAATGTAGGAACAAGGAAGAAAAAAGTGAACTGTACTTAAATAAACATATGGTATATCTGAAATTAGGGCTAAATAATGGCAATAGTCATTGTTCTTAAAAAATAAGGGAGAAAATATAAAAATCTATTTTCCTGTCTAAATCATATCTATCATTACTGTGGGGAGGAAACCATAATTATGGTAGAAGGAAGATTTTCAGAAATGCCGGGGAAGGAGCAGATCCATGGGGCTGTCTGTCACTTGGGGAAAGAACCATGGCTCAGATATGCACAAATCTCTCTCACAGTGCATGAATTTAATGTGTTCATTCAGCAAATATTTGTTACTCTACCAACAGTACAGGAAAATCATAGCACCTAATAACTCTGGGGGAAACAGAAACAAGAAAGATGTAGTCCTTTGTGTAACTCAACTCGGTTCTCTCTTTCTTTTTAATGGAAAGAATTTCTTGCTCTTTTCACTCCACCCCTATTTTTCCAAACAGCAAATTTGAGAGTAAGGCTGCATTTGTTTTGTATTCCCTATGGCATCTGATCCTATGGCATTCCATCAAGTTAATTCATTCCAGTTCAGTTGCTCAGTCATAAAGATTTGCCGATGTACAGAAGATTTGCTACATGGGCAAATCTTCAATAGTTGATCTGAAATGATGCAGGTTATGTGTTCTGAACAAGATGAAAGAAAGGGGGAATATATAAAAATTGTCCTATGCTTAGTCGCTCAGTCATGTCTTTGCATGAGTCTTTGCAACCCCAGGGACTGTAGCCCGCCAGGCTCCTCTGTCCTTGAGGATTCTCCCAGGCAAGAATACTGGAATGGGTTGCCATTCCCTTCTCCAGGGGGTCTTCCCAACCCAGGAGTAAAACCCTGGTCTCCTCCATTGCAGGCAGATTCTTTTTTACCATCTGAGCTATGAGGGAAGCCCATGAAATTATTACAATAAAATGTAAGGGATTTGCAAATGGCACTCTATCTTCTGAATAGGCAAAGGTTGAAAGTTTAGAAAGCTATTTTTTCTTGTATTTAACTTTCTGTTTAACTGTAACTCAGACAAGCTTACGAATCGAAATTGTACAGCTCACCTAGTGAACTCATTGTCTCTGTGTAATCATCATTCAAGGTAAGAACTGCTAGATTATGTTTATTATTGTTTTGTTTAAGATTTTGCTTCAACAGTCAGGTCTGCCCTTCAGTTATTTTTCTTGTCAAGTTTAATGTCTAAATTACACCTGCCTCATGGGAGAATTTTCCCTCTTGTTTTATTCATATGAAGAGTCTATGTAAGACTGGTGCTATTTTTTTTCCTTAAATAATGAGTTCATAAGTGAAGGCACATGAGTTTTGCATTTTCTCAGTGGGAAGATTTTTAATTAGGAATTTAATTACAAGGCTATTCATGTTTGTTACTTTTCTAGTTTTAATTATGTTTTACCAAAGTTATATGCATTTATATAATTTTTCAACTGTATTGACATGAAGTGGTTCATTATACTCTCTTAGTAAGTATCTGGATGATTTGAAGTGATATGTATGTCTTACTGATTTTTTTAAAAAATTCTCTGTATGATCATTTAAGTGTCTGTGTAATATCTGCATCTAGAGGAGGAGCTAAGATGGCAGAGGAGTAGGACGGGGAGAACACTTTCTCCCCCACAAATTCATCAAAAGAACATTTAAACACCAAGTAAATTCCACAAAACAACTTCTGAATGCCGGCAGAGGACATCAGGCACCCAGAAAGGCAACCCAAGTCTTCAAAAGGAGGTAGGGAAAAATGTAAAAGACAAAAAAAGGGACAAAAGAGGGAGGGATGGAGTTCAGTCCCGGGAAGGGAGTCTTAAAAAGAGAGAAGTTTCCAAACACCTGGAAACTTTCTCACTGCCGAATCTGTGCCGAGCCTTGGAAGCACAGAGGGCAACATAACAGGGAGGAAAAATAAATAATTAAAACCCGCACATTGCGAGCCCTACGGTAACTCCCCCAGTGGATAAGCAGTGCAGACGCCTGCATACGCCATTAGCAAGCGGGGGCTGGGCAGGGAGGCACGGCGCGGGCTGCATCGCAAGAATCTGGCCTGAATACCCTGAGCATTATCTGAGCAAAATAATTTGGGCTAGCAAACCAGACTGTGGGATATTTACCACGCAAAAAGCCAGCCCTAACCTATGACACTGCCAGGCCCGCGCACGGAATAAAGGACTGAACAGAGATAGCCAGCGGCAGACCATCCCCCTCTGGTTATAGGCAGCCAGAGCCGGAAGGGGACAATCGCAGCCCCAGAGAGACATTATCTATAAAACTGTAAGCAGGCTTCTTTGCTAACTAAAACTTCTTGGGGGTCTGGACGGTCAACATCTGCCTGAGAAGTTGTGCCGGTGCACAACTAGATAACCGAGCGGCGGGGAGGCGATAAGTCGCAGCAATCGCATGCGCAAAACACCTCATCACCTGAGCTGCTCGGATCTGGGAAGGGCACAAAACTGAGGCCCAACCGAGAGTCTGCACCTCTGAGGACTACCCGAGTGCCTGAACCTGAGCAGCTTGGACCTGGGAAGTACAGGCAGCCCAGGGCCGGCCGCGGATAGTTCGCGGCGGAGCAACCTAGAGCCTGAGCAGCGTGGGCAGAGAGGCTACACGCGCCGTGAACGGGGCGGGGGGGGGGGGGGGGGGGGGAAGACCCAAAGACCCAGTGTGGCTGAGGCACTGCGAGCACATGCCAGTGTTATTTGTTTGCAGCATCCCTCCCTACCTCCCCTCAGTGCGACTGAACAAGTGAGCCTATTAAAAAAAAAAAAAAAAGTTAAGTCCTCTATTATTCCTTTAATTTCCACTTTTATAACTGATTACTTTGCAAAAAAAAAAAAAGACCCTATTTTTTTAAAGCAAACTTCATATATATATATTTTTAATAATTTTTTGACCTTTTATTTTCTTTTTCCTTCTTTTCTTTAACATTGTATTTTTGAAATTCCAAACTCTACTCTAGATTTTTAATTTTAGCTTTTTAGTATTCGTTATCAATTTTGTACCTGTAGTTTTTTTGTTGTTGTTGTTTATGTTTTTATATAATTTCAGTGACCCTTTTTATTTTTTCTTTTCCTCTGTTTCTTTCTCTTCTTCTTTTAAATAACATTGTATATCTGAAGTTCCAAACTGTATTCTAGATTTTTAATTTATGCTTTTTGGTATTTGTTATCAATTTTGTACCTGTATTTTTTTTTTTTTTTATAATTTATGCGACCTTATTTGTTCTTGTTTGTTTTTTTTTTTTTCTCTCTCTTTCTTTTTCTTCTTCTTTTTTTAACATTGTATTTTTGAAATTCCAAACTCTACTCTAGATTTTTAACTTTTGCTTTTGGCATTAGTTATCAATTTTGTACCTATATTTTCTTTATAATTTTTGCGACCTTGTTTGTTTTTGTTGTTCGTTTTTTCTCTCTTTCTTTTCCTTCTTCTTTTCTTTAACACTGTATTTTTGAAATTCCAAACTCTACTCTAGATTTAAAATTTTTGCTTTTATGTATTTGTTACCAATTTTATACCTTTAAGAACCCAATCTTCAGTACCCATTTTTCACTAGGGAGCAAGATTACTGGCTTAACTGCTTTCTCTTCCCTTTGGACTCTCCTTTTTCTCCACTAGGTCGCCTGTGTCTCCTCCCTAACCCCTCTCTACTCTACCCAACTCTGAATTTCTGTGTGTTCCAGATGGTGGAGAACACTTAGGGAACTGATTACTGGCTGGATCTGTCTCCCTCCTTTTCATTCCCCCCATTTATCCTCCTGGCCACCTCTGCCACCTTCTTCCTTCTTCTCTTCTCTGTATAACTCTATGAACAACTTTGAGCAGTCCAGTTGTGGAGTGCACATAAGGAAGAGATTACTGAATAGCCCACTCTCTCCTCTATTGATTCCACCTCATCTCATTTGGGTCACCTCTAACTCCCTCCTCCCTCTTCTCTTCTCCATATAACGCTGTAAACCTCTCTGGGCGAAACAAGTTTCAGGGCAAGACATACCAAGCAAATTCTCCAGCAGCAAGGAACACAGCCCTGAGCTCCAAGATACAGGCAGCCCAAAGTCACCCCAAAACCATAGACATCCCGTAACTCATTACTAGGCATTTCATTGCACTCCAGAGAGAAGAAATACAGCTCCACCCACCAGAACACCAACACAAGCTTCCCTAACCAAGAAACCTTGACAAGCCACCTGTACAAACCCACACAGAGCGAGGAAACGCCACAATAGAGAACTCCACAAACTGCCAGAATACAGAAAGGACACCCCAAACTCAGCAATTTAAACAAGATGAAGAGACAGAGGAATACCCAGCAGATAAAGGAACAGGATAAATGCCCAACAAACCAAACAAAAGAGGAAGAGATAGGGAATCTACCTGATAAAGAATTCCGAATAATGATAGTGAAATTGATCCAAAATCTTAAAATCAAAATGGAATCACAGATAAATAGCTTGGAGACAAAGATTGAGAAGATGCAAGAAAGGTTTAACAAGGACCTAGAAGAAATAAAAGAGAGTCAATATAAAAACACATGTATACCTGTGGTGGAAAAAAAAAATTTAAAAAGCAAAAAAAAAAAAAAAAAAACAAACAAAAAAAAGAAAAAATATATTAAAAAAATGAATAATACAATAAATGAAATTAAAAACACTCTGGAGGCAACAAATAGTAGAATAACAGAGGCAGAAGATAGGATTAGTGAATTAGAAGATAGAATGGTAGAAATAAATGAATCAGAGAGGATGAAAGAAAAACTAATTCAAAGAAATGAGGACAATCTCAGAGACCTCCAGGACAATATTAAATGCTACAACATTCGAACCACAGGGGTCCCAGAAGAAGAAGACAAAAAGAAAGACCATGAGAAAATACTTGAGGAGATAATAGTTGAAAACTTCCCTAAAATGGGGAAGGAAATAATCACCCAAGTCCAAGAAAACCAGAAAGTCCCAAACAGGATAAACCCAAGGCAAAACACCCAAGACACATATTAATCAAATTAACAAAGATCAAACACAAAGAACAAATATTAGAAGCAGCAAGGGAAAAACAACAAATAACACACAAGGGAATTCCCATTAGGATAACAGCTGATGTTTCAATAGAAACTCTTCAAGCCAGGAGGGAATGGCAAGACATACTTAAAGTGATGAAAGAAAATAACCTACAGCCCAGACTATTATACCCAGCAAGGATCTCATTCAACTATGAAGGAGAAATCAAAAGCTTCTCAGACAAGCAAAAGCTGAGAGAATTCAGTACCACCAAACCAGCTCTCCAAAAAATACTAAAAGATATTCTCTAGACAGGAAACACAAAAACAGTGTATAAACTCGAACCCAAAACAATAAAGTAAATGGCAACAGGATCATACTTATCAGGACATTTCATCCCAAAACAATGAATTTCACCTTTTTCTCAAGAGCACATGGAACCTTCTCCAGGATAGATCACATCCTGGGCCATAAATCTAGCCTTGGTAAATTAAAAAAAAAATAGAAATCATTCCAAGCATCTTTTCTGACCACAATGCAGTAAGATTAGATCTCAATTTCAGGAGAAAAACTATTAAAACTTCCAACATATGGAGGATGAACACCCTGCTGAATAACCAACAAATCACAGAAGAAATCAAAAAAGAAATCAAAATTTGCATAGAAACGAATGAAAATAAAAACACAACAACTCAAAACCTGTGGGACACTTTAAAAGTAGTCCTAAGGAGAAAGTTCATAGCAATACAGGCATACCTAAAGAAACAAGAAAAACGTCAAATAAATAACCTAACCCTACACCTAAAGCAACTAGAAAAGGAAGAGATGAAGAACCCCAGGGTTAGTAGAAGAAAAGAAATCTTAAAAATTAGGGCAGAAATAAATGCAAAAGAAACAAAAGAGACCATAGCAAAAATCAACAAAGCCAAAAGCTGGTTCTTTGAAAGGATAAATAAAATTGACAAACCATTAGCCAGACTCATCAAGAAACAAAGGGAGAAAAATCAAATCAATAAAATTAGAAATGAAAATGAAGAGATCACAACAGACAACACAGAAATACAAAGGATCATAAGAGACTACTATCAACAATTATATGCCAATAAAATGGACAACATGGAAGAAATGGACAAATTCTTAGAAAAGTACAACTTTCCAAAACTCGACCAGGAAGAAATAGAAAATCTTAACAGACCCATCACAAGCACGGAGATTGAAACTGTAACCAAAAATCTTCCAGCAAACAAAAGCCCAGGTCCAGATGGCTTCACAGCTGAATTCTACCAAAAATTTAGAGAAGAGCTAACACCTATCCTGCTCAAACCCTTCCAGAAAGTTGCAGAGGAAGGTAAACTTCCAAACTCATTCTATGAGGCCACCATCGCCCTAATACCAAAACCTGACAAAGATCCCACAAAAAAAGAAAACTACAGGCCAATATCACTGATGAACATAGATGCAAAAATCCTTAACAAAATTCTAGCAATCAGAATCCAACAACACATTAAAAAGATCATACACCATGACCAAGTGGGCTTTATCCCAGGGATGCAAGGATTCTTCAATATCCGCAAATCAATCAGTGTTATACAACACATTAACAAATTGAAAAACAAAAACCATATGATTAACAATAGATGCAGAGAAAGCCTTTGACAAAATTCAACATCCATTTATGATAAAAACTCTCCAGAAAGCAGGAATAGAAGGAGCATACCTCAACATAATGAAAGCTATATATGACAAACCCACAGCAAACATTATCCTCAATGGTGAAAAATTGAAAGCATTTCCTCTAAAGTCAGGAATAAGACAAGGGTGCCCACTTTCACCATTACTATTCCACATAGTTTTGGAAGTTTTAGCCACAGCAATCAGAGCAGGAAAAGAAATAAAAGGAATCCAAATTGGAAAAGAATTAAAACTCTCACTATTTGCAGATGACATGATCCTTTACATAGAAAACCCTAAAGACTCCACCAGAAAATTACTAGAACTAATCAATGACTATAGTAAAGTTGCAGGATATAAAATCAACACACAGAAATCCCTTGCATTCCTATACACTAATAATGAGAAAATTGAAAGAGAAATTAAGGAAACAATTCCATTCACCATTGCAACGGAAAGAATAAAATACTTAGGAATATATCTACCTAAAGAAACTAAAGACCTATATATAGAAAACTATAAAACACTGGTGAAAGAAATCAAAGAGGACACTAATAGATGAAGAAATATACCATGTTCATGGGTTGGAAGAATCAATATAGTGAAAATGAGTATACTACCCAAAGCAATTTATAGATTCAATGCAATCCCTATCAAGCTACCAACGGTATTCTTCACAGAGCTAGAACAAATAATTTCACAATTTGTATGGAAATACAAAAAAACCTCTAATAGCCAAAGCTATCTTGAGAAAGAAAAATGGAACTGGAGGAATCAACCTGCCTGACTTCAGGCTCTATTACAAAGCCACAGTTATCAAGACAGTATGGTACTGGCACAAAGACAGAAATATTGATCAATGGAACAAAATAGAAAGACAGAGATAAATCCACACACATATGAACACCTTATCTTTGACAAAGGAGGCAAGGTTATGCAATGGATTAAAGACAATCTCTTTAACAAGTGGTGCTGGGAAATCTGGTCAACCACTTTTAAAAGAATGAAACTAGAACACTTTCTAACACCATACACAAAAATAAACTCAAAATGGATTAAAGATCTCAACGTAAGACCAGAAACTATAAAACTCCTAGAGGAGAACACAGGCAAACACTCTCCAACATACATCACAGCAGGATCCTCTATGACCCACCTCCCAGATTATTGGAAATAAAAGCAAAAATAAACAAATGGGACCTAATTAAACTTAAAAGCTTCTGCACATCAAAGGAAACTATTAGCAAGGTGAAAAGGCAGCCTTCAGAATGGGAGAAAATAATAGCAAATGAAGCAACGGACAAACAACTAATCTCAAAAATATGCAAGCAACTCCTACAGCTCAACTCCAGAAAAATAAATGACCCAACCAAAAAATGGGCCAAAGAACTAAATAGACATTTCTCCAAAGAAGACATACAGATGGCTAACAAACACATGAAAAGATGCTCAACATCACTCATTATCAGAGAAATGCAAATCAAAACCACTATGAGGTACCATTTCACGCCAGTCAGAATGGCTGCGATCCAAAAGTCTACAAGCAATAAATGCTGGAGAGGGTGTGGAGAAAAGGGAACTCTCTTACACTGTTGGTGGGAATGCAAACTAGTACAGCCACTATGGAGAACAGTGTGGAGATTCCTTAAAGAACTGGAAATAGAACTGCCTTATGATCCAGCAATCCCACTGCTGGGCATACACACTGAGGAAACCAGAAGGGAAAGAGACACGTGTACCCCAATGTTCATCGCAGCACTGTTTATAATAGCCAGGACATGGAAGCAACCTAGATGCCCATCAGCAGATGAATGGATAAGCAAGCAGTGGTACATATACACAATGGAGTATTACTCAGCCATTAAAAAGAATACATTTGAATCAGTTCTAATGAGATGGATGAAACTGGAACCTATTATACAGAGTGAAGTAAGCCAGAAAGAAAAACACCAATACAGTATACTAACGCATATAAATGGAATTTAGAAAGATGGTAACAATAACCCTGTGTACGAGACAGCAAAAAAGACACTAATGTATAGATCAGTCTTATGGACTCTGTGGGAGAGGGAAAGGGTGGGGAGATTTGGGAGAATAGCATTGAAACATGTATAATATCAGGTATGAAACGAGTCGCCAGTCCAGGTTCGATGCACGGTACTGGATGCTTGGGGCTGGTGCACTGGGACGACCCAGAGGGAGGGTAGGGGAGGGAGAAGGGAGGAGGGTTCAGGATGGGGAACGCGGGTACATCTGTGGCGGATTCATTTCTATATTTGGTAAAACTAATACAATATTGTAAAGTTTAAAAATAAAATAAAATTAAAACAAAAATATCTGCATCTAGTTCTGATGCTTGTTTCAGACTTTTCTTTCTTTACTCTTCATCTTTTTTAAAAAAAAATGAATTCTTTTAACATGTCTTGTCATTTTTTTGTTGAAAGCTGGACATTATGTGTCACATAGTAGGATATAAAGTTTTGTACTAATCTGGCTTAGAGGTCGGCTTTATTTAATGTTTGCTGAAGCTGTAGCTGCCAGAGGCTTCTAATTCCTCTAACGCCTGTGATTTTGTCTTCTTTTGTTGACTGTGATTCTCCCCAAGGAGAGCACATCTTGGTGGTGACCCACTGATTCTACCCTGGAGCCCAGGTATGTGGTGATGAGTGTGGATGGAAGAGTCCGATGGTCTCATGATTACCTTCCAGTTTTTCAGGAGGAGGCTGTTTCAGGAGTAATATTTCTAAGATTCATTTTCCTCCTCAGATGAGACAGAAAGGCTGGCGAGGGTGAAATGGGAAACATGCCACCTATGAGGTGAGATAAGGTGCTGGAGAAGCCTTTTGCCCTGGAAAGCAGACTGTGGTGGTCTCTGCGACACCTTGCTCTCCATGGTGCCTCTCTGTTGTGTCTCTGACCACATCTTCTCCATTCCTTTGCTCCTTTTTCTTCTCTACCTACATTCTAAATGCTATAGCTCCCAGGATGTAGCTTTCTCTCCTTTCCCTTAAGTGATTTTATGTATTTTCATGAGTTTAAAACTATGTGCTGACAATCCCCAATTTCATTTCTGTGGGCCAAACCTCTCATTTGAAGGTAAAATGATATATCCAACTGTCTCCTTGAAATCTCCACTCACATATTCTACAGGCATTGGAAGTAAAACTATTTTCAACTCAAGTTTTTTTTTTTTTTTTTTGTCTCACATTTCAGTAAACCATTTTATTATCTAAGTTGCCCAAACATCTGGGAGCCAGATTTTATCCCTTCTCCTCCTCATCTCTGATATAGGATGTTGGTGAGTCATAGAATCCATTTCTAAATAAGACTTGACCTTGGCCAAATTTTCCCCACTCCCATCAGACAACATGGCTGTTTCTATGGACTGCCTTCACTTCCTCTGTCTCCCTTCTGCTACTCCCTGTGCAACAGAGAAACCCAAGTGATATTCTCCAAACATGAATCACTCCCCTCTTTAAACCCACATGAACGCTGAGGAAAATCCACTCATCATCATGACCCACAAAGGCCTGAATGATATGGTCTCTCCTTAACTTCTCTAAAGCCACATATGCTGCCCTCGCCTTGGGTTTTAGACTCTAACTTCATCACTTCCCTCACCAATCCTTATCTAAGTAGGTCACACCCTTAATGACAGATGTTATTAAGAGAGTATAATGATAGATAATTACTAAGAGAGTATAATGAACCACTTCATGTCAATACAGTTGAAAAATTATATAAAATGCATATAATTTTAGTAAAACACACCCTGTCATCTGTTTATTTCCAACATAGCACCGATCCCAGTTTGGAATCTGACATTTATTTACTTATTTGTTTTTGCCTGTTTCCTTTTTAGATATTATACCTCATGGAGGAAAGAGGATTATGTTTGCTTATTTGCCAAGTTTTACTGATACTAAACACCGAGGACAGGCCTGGCACATAATATGTTCTTAATTAGCATTTGTTAAATGAATAAATTATAGAGTTTTACAATTAAAATAACATAGTTAAACCATATTTATTATCTCATAGATTGCCAGATAATTTCTAATGCTAAAAAAGTAAAGCATATTGATGCCAAATTTAATACATTTCTGTGCCAATGGAATGAACTATCATTGATAATGAATACATCTCAACTACCTAGGGTTTTGTTCAGATAACATCTTAATTACATCGTGAGACTTGATCAATGGTTCACAATTTTATACTTGAACAGTTTTCCTAAGAAGACAGTTCTTATTTCAGTTTCTGTTAAAATAATGAGTCACTTCCATGAGTAGATTTTGCTTTAAACACTATATAACTAGATTGGTGTGTTTGAGGCATCTTCATGGGATTCAAAATAAGATAAGTAATATAAGAGAAAAGAACAGAGGCTGTGTAGTCAGTTAAGGGTTCTGATTAAAGTCCTGCAACTATTTATCCATTCCTCAGGAGTTCTTGCCTCCATTAATGTTCTCATCTATAAAATGGGGGAAATAGTAATAGCTGCTCTATGTGGTCTATTGAGGATAAAACGAGATATCCTATACAAAGCTCTCAGTTGTAAGCACTCAATCCTTGCCCACTCTTCTTAGCCATTCCATGAACTGTCATGACTTGTAATAGTTCAGTTCAGTTCAGTCGCTCAGTCGTGTCTGACTTTTTGCTGCCCCATGGACTGCAGCGTGGAACAGGCCTCCCTGTTCATCACCAACTCCTGAAGTTTACCCAAACTCATGTCCATTGAGTCGGTGATGCCATCCAACCATCTCATCCTCTGTCATCCCTTCTTCTCCCACCTTCAATCCTTCCCAGCACCAGGGTCTTTTCCAATGAGTCGATTCTTCACATCAGGTGGCCAAAATATTGGAGTTTCAGCTTCAACATCAGTCCTTCCAATGAACACTCAGGACTGATCTCCTTTAGGATGGACTGGTTGTATCTCCTTGCAGTCCAAAGGCTCTCAAGAGTCTTCTCCAACACCTTGGACTTGTAACAAAGGAGACAAAAAATAAAGCTGCATTTGAATCAGTAGGAATAGCTCACAATTCATTTTCCCTATTGTCAATCTAGGATTCTGATTGGAATTTAAAAAAATTCTTTTTAAATCAAAGAAAATCATATAGGTCTATTTGGTGCTGGACTTCTCATGGCCTTTTTGCCTATATACAAATGTGTACAACATTCCTTAAACATATTTAATCATCATACTTTTTATCCTCTCAACCTCAGCCTCCAGCAATTAGTGTGTAAACTTTGGAAGACATTTACTAAATCCCATTATCTTCTTGATCTTTTTTTCAGCCAATAATTTTAACACTTAAGTTCAAATATAATGAAGCATAAAGCAAAATGAAGTCATGAATTGGTTATCTTAGCCCAGTGAGTTATTATAAGGAATGAATAGTCAGGAGCAGATTTCATGTTGTATGTGTAGAAATAGTCATGTTCAAAGTATTCATCATACAAATATATTTCGGATTTGAGTGAGTTTTACTTAGAAAACAGACTGAGGCTAGCAGAAATAAGAGAACAGTACAAGTATGGACAGAGTCAGAATAAATTATATTGAAAAATATAAAATTCAAAAATTGAAGAAGAAAATGACAGAGCTGGCTCTCCCCTACCCTGAACCTAGATTTGGCTCTTTTCTCCAAGAATAGGGACTTCTCATCACATGAGTCCAACAATGTTGACTTCAATATAACAGCTATAAAGTGAGATGAGGATGTTTTAGTTAATAAAATAATACCCTACTCCAGCAGAACAAGCATTGAATAACCAAAAAAGCCTTTGTTAGAGAGGTACATTGAGTCTTTTGATTTTCAGGAAGGAAAATCAAGTAATTCCTTAATTATCACAACACATAAGAGATTGGCTGTTGAGGCTTTCCATCTTCATTTTGCTATATGGATTGGTAGCAACTATAATAGCAACTATAAGATTATCTCAGTCCTAAAGATCCAGGACCCCAAAGATTCTCAAAAGTGCTTATTTATTATCAAAAGTCATAGAGGAGGAAGGTGTGATGCAACAGCATTGTGAAGGCATTTTACAGCCACCAACAAAAAAGCCTCTGAAATACACATTTCTTAAATATTCTATTTTTAAAGCTTATACAACCAGTCAACCTAAATGCAGTGGATATAGCAATCCCTATCATGGTTGTGATAGCAAGACTGACAATGACTTGGGGACTCACTGGACAAGGCAGCCACACTGATGTTCCTGCAGCAAAGCCCCCTTTGGTGTTTGCTGTCAACAAGGTGTGTGTTAAGCTATCTACCTGGAGACTGACAGGGATACACTCCAACAAGCAGAATTATCAGCCACTCACCCGATGACAGCTTTTCTTTCCCTAGGGCTTCAAGATTTAAGGCAGAAACAGTCTCAGTTTAACAATGTCAAGTTGATTTAATACACAAGAACAAAAAAGATGAGATTCAAAAATATTCTTGGCTCCTTTAGAATGGCAAAAAGTATTACAAAATGTCATTTTAGGAACTAAATCATTAGATGCAGTTTTGAGACTTCTGGAAAAGATTGGATGTTCCATGCCAGGTGTTAAGTTATGATGCAAATCAAAATGGGCAGTAAAATGCTAACTTTCAAAGAACTTTACATGCCACTGGCACACCAGTTACACTCTAATGACCAAAAGGCATTAGAGGCAAGAAAGAGTTAATTCACTCCAAGAAAATCCCTTATTCAGGACCAAGGTGCTATCAGTAGAACAAAGGAATAAAAATATGCCTATATTAGTTTATTGTTTAACCCATAGAAAAAACTTAGTTTAAAATATACAAATAGATGAACTTTTATGAATTATGCCTGTTTGCTCTTCAGATTTTTAATTTCAGAAATGAATAGGAAGTCCAGTGCCGGGGACCAGCCCTGGCTGATCCAGGGTATTCGAAGCGGGGACGGCGTCGGTGAGGATCAGGAAACAACTGCTTAATTAAACGTTAATTAAGGATATAAAGAGTAATAGAATGAGGATAGCTCAGTGAAGAAATTCAGTGGAGAAAAGAGGCTGAATAATTCAGCCAGAAGGTAAGAGAAAGAACGACATGGTGAGACCAAGTTTCGGTGAACAAGGCCCGCACTTTATTTTCCAAAGTAGTTTTTATACCTTAAGTTATGCATAGAGGATAATGGGGGAAGGGGTAGAGTCATGCAGTAAGCCAGGCTTTCTTCCTGCAAACTTATCATATGCAAAAGTTTAGGTGATTTGCATCATCTTCTGGCCCGGAGGCCTTTTTCTCTAAAGGTGATTATTCTCAAGTCAGGCGCCAGCCTCCAAAAAGCATTAGATAAAGTTGCATTCCTACAGAGCAAAGGTGTGGTGGGCTATAACAAGAAAAAGAATTAACTCAAGGATCCCAGGTTACAAACATTAAAGCTACTACTTACACCAATTATATTAATCAATACACTGCCAGGGACACAGCAAGTAAGGGATATGGAGACTTAGCAGCAAACATTGGCCCAACAAGTGAGAATCCCTTCACCAATACAATTTCTAATCAATCTTTTAACTGCTCAAAGGAATCTGTATTTAGACAGTTTAGAACATCTCATGCCTCTCACAGTTTGGAGGCTCTGAGCAATCACATGTGGCCGGAAAAACCTATTCAGGCAGGCTAGAGGACTTCCAAGGGAGTTTGTAGGTTGAAACACTGTCACACCCAGGAATTATTAACTGGAGCTGTAAGCTAACTCTTTTTTCAGAGAGGTAGTGGGGGACAGCCCCCCGTAAAGTCAGAGGTGTAGGTGAAAGCACAAAGCAGAAAGTAGGCAGATTCTGGTTTTGGGGGTAGATGGCTCGAGAATTTCCAGGGAGACTCCTGAGGCTTGATCCCGCCTTTGCGTATGTCAAGCCTCCTTCCTCATGACCTTTGCCACGGGCGGAGCTCGCTCCCCACAGTCCAGTTCTTAGCACTCCTTATATCATGTTCTCCTTAGAAAAATAAGGACTCAAATACCATTTCAGGAATCATCGTTCATTTTAAGTAATTCATACATTTTGAGACATGAGCCATGTTTTTGACAGCGAGTGTTTATAATTCCCATTTGCAGTTCACATTCAGATTCAGGGTTTATGACAACATGATTACAACCAAATTGGGATCATTTAACATTGTCTTAGTCTCACCTTTGGATTTATCCTGAATTTCTGAAGAATAGGGGTAGGATAACACAAGGGAAGGCATATAGAACACTCATAATTGTGAAAAGTATGTAGTGTAAGATACATTGAATAATCTTAATCAACATAGGGGCATATGATGTCAGGTCTTGGTTATGAGCTGTAATTAATTTTCAGAAGTATTCTCTTTTCTCCCTCTCTATTTTTTTTCTCACTATCCCCCAGTTTAATCTTTGTCTTTAAAAGTGCATAATGGTAGGAATCCCAGACCCCACTCGTTGAGTCATTTAATCTCTGATATTAGGTCATGGCACTTCCCTGGTGGCTCAAGATGGTAAAGAATCTGCCTGCGATGCAGGAGACCTGAGTTTGATCCTTGGGTTTGGAAGATCCCCTGGAGAAGGGAGTAGCTACCCACTTCAGTATTCTTGCCTGGAGAATTTCAGGGACAGAGGAGCCTGGCGAGCTACAGTCCATAGGGTTGGAAAGAGTCAGACATGAGTGAGCGACTAACACTTCCTCAGTTCTCCTTCACATTAGGTCATGAGTTTCCTGCAGTTATCAGTTTAATTACTTTGATTAGTCAATTCTACAGTAAATGCTACTTTCAAAAATACTTCATTGCTGGAGTAATTTTTTTTTATAAGAAATTGTTTATTTATTTCAGTTGAAAAAAAATCCTCCCTTTGAAAGTATCAATCTTTTCAGGTTTAGTTGGTCATATCAACATGAATTGCAACTCAAATCTATCCAATTTTATGAGTGAAAATTCATAAAATGATTGTGTGGTTCTTATCAAAGAGTCATCATTTGGTAAAAGGGCCAAGAAGAAAGCAAGGATGAAGTCAATGACTCACTGAAGAAAATGGAAACAAAACAGAATGCTAAGGGATAAATGCATAAAGTAATTTTAAGCACTTTTAATTTTTACTGAATTGTGATGCAGAGAAGGAAGAGTAGCTTCCACTTAAACTTATTCTGTTCAGATTAGGCCTAAGTGGCCTTACCTGTTTCTTCATACTGGAGAAAGCCTGTCCAGAAGGACACATTTCCATGAAATGTCCACTTAACCTTGACTTTCTATAGTGAGGCTGCTGTTGGTATCAGCTGAGGATTCAGTCACTCTGCCTTACCAAAGGCTGCCTATTATCTTTCCCATAGCTCAAGAAGCATGAACTCAGAGGATGCAAATTTGAGTCAATTAATCATATTGGGGGGAGTGGATGACTTTAAAGGACTTTAAGAACAAGAATAAACAGCTTTTGATATTGTTTCTTCTAACAATATCAACCAACTGGAATCATAAATACATTTATAGATTATATATCCAAAGCATTTCAAGCATAATTTGAAATCAACTTTGCCAAATTAGTCTCATGAAATCAGTGGTATGAATAAAAATTTCAGGTCATGTTTCAAAGATAATCGCTAAATTGGTAGTTTAAACTTTTGTGATCACAGCTTATATATATTATTTATTTAAAATTATATACATATAATAAAATAGCATGGGCATCACAAAACACACAAACCCCCAAGAAATTGGGGGTTTAAAAACATTAAAAAAAGAAAAGTAATATTTTCTTCCAATACCACAGTGGAGTGTACATACACCACTTTGAGAGCTGCTCCAATGTATTCTGTGAAAGACTTGTTCTTGTTCCATGAGAAAGAAGAGTACCATGGTTTAGTGTTGTGCTGTTATATAACTTCTTGGAGTTTTTGCTGTGTGACTACACACTATGAGCTCCCGAAAGGGGACATGTTAAAACTACACAATGTTTTAAAGAAAGGCTGAAGTCAGAGAACTGTGGACTCAGATTTATCCACAACTCATGAGCTATGTCACTTTTGACTAGTTATTTAAATTCTTGCAGCCTCAGTTTCCCTATCTGCATGATGAATAATGACTTTTGCCTCCCTAGGTTATTGTGTGGACCATGCAGGAAGATGTAAACACTTAGCTGAGGGCCTGGCATACCAAAAGCTCTCAATAGATGTGAGTTTATCTCAACCCCTCCTGTTGCTCTGGTTTGTCATGGATACAGTTTTGGAAAGTTCCATATTAGCCCCTTCATTCATTGATTATTTTATTGGTTTGCCTTTTCAATATGACAAATACTTATTGACTTTTGTCTAAGTGATAGGCACAGTGGTAGGCTCAGGGTACCAGCTTAGATGGTTATTCTGAAGAACTTTCAAATAATTTCCAATTCAGCAAAAATTGAAAGGCTGTCATGTGCAGGCACTGTTGGCCCCTTCCCCACTGTGGTGATGGCTCAAACCAGGTAATGTATGTTTCACACAGCAGTCTGAGAGAGGGATGTGGTGTGTAGCCAGCATTAAACGAGAAACACAAAATGAATGGGGGCTAGAGGATAAGTGAAGGTCTGTCCATGGCAAGTTTATAGGTTTATACATCATTTTGAACAGTTCTTATCTCATCCTAAAAACACAGGAACACAGGAAATCATTTTCAAGCTCAAAGTCATAAGATGACAAAATATTAGAAAAGACACAATATGAGCATGTCAGTGATTATGAACAAACACAAACCACAAACTGGAGAGCTGCTGCCAGCATGCAGAGTGAGAGGCAGTTTACAGGACACAGCAGCACCTTTGTCCCTGTTAATTTTATTTTTATTTTTTTTACTTTTTTTTTTCTTTTTCTTTTCTTTTCTTTTTTAACTTTACAATATTGTATTGGTTTTGCCATATATCAAAATGAATCTGCCACAGGTATACATGTGTTGCCCATCCTGAACCTTCCTCCCTCCTCCCTCCCCATACCATCCCTCTGGGTCATCCCAGTGCACCAGCCCCAAGCATCCAGTATTGTGCATTGAACCTGGACTGGTGACTCGTTTCATATATGATATTATACATGTTTCAATGCCATTCTCCCAAATTTCAATCAATAAATGTCATTGCCTCTTTGCAAAATGTTGACTTTGTAGTCTTGCATGCAGCATACTATAACAAGCTTTCCCTTTCTGTGAAGAATTTTTGATATGTTCGCACTCTGCTGCTTGTCGCTGGTGGGGTCATCACAGCAGCACAGCTTTCAACCCAGTCGAGCGTAACCTGATGGGTGTGGTGGGATCTGACAGTGTTCATTTTATATACAAAATCGACTCTGGACTGACAGACTTGTGAAGTTAAAGTCTCTGGTGAGCTGAGAACAAACTGCAGAGCTTTACATTTCCACGTGTGGGTGACGAAGTTAATTGCCATGAATATATTCAGGAGAATATATTTTGCCCCTGTCCATAGTCTATCCATTTTAAAGACATTTTTAACAAGCAGAAAATGCTTGTGTTGGAAGGGAGCATTCTGGGAGGTAGGTAGACAATGACAAAGCCCTGGAATGAACAGGCTATTAGAGTTTAATGCTCTACTGACAGAATTCCAGAGGCAAACAGGGAGAGTTTGATAATGAATAGTCTTTGTTCTCCATTTAAAAGCAGACAATAAGAGATGCATGCCTCCCTAGGATTTGAAATGTGAAAATCTACAGAATTTGATTTTTTAAATTTAGCATGATTGTTAGAAATTGCCTTGGGGGTAGTTTTAAAAGAGGGGTAATGTTTCATACCACTAACTCTATGTTTCATAAGGCTTCCCTGGTGGTAAAGAATCCTGCCAATGCAGAAGATGAGGGTTTGATCCCTGGGTCTGGAAGATCCCCTGGAGAAGGAAATGGCAGCCCAATCCAATATTCTTGCCTGGGAAATCCCCTGGACAGAGGAGCCTGGAAGGTTACAATCCTTGGGATTGCAAAAATGTCAGACACAGCTTAGTGGATAAACAACAATAATGCTTCACAAGTAAGGTCTAAAGTATAATTTCTAGATTATTTTTCTAATTTGGAAAAATAAAGCTTTTTATTTTTGCTGCTTGCCTTGATATTTCTTTTACAACATTGGAATAATGTTCATTCCATGCTTCCATTGAGTTGCAAAATATATTTTATAAACTTACGGTTTATTAAATCTTATAGACCGAAATAAGATAAATAACCCAAGAAAGTCCATAAGTATTTTGTTGAGAAGGAGTTTAAGGACTTATGAACAAAATCAGAAATATTTGATAAAATATATCAGGATATAAAGTTCAGAGAAATTTTGACACTGATTGCATTAGTAAGAATTAGGTTTAAGTACAAATAATAACACATAGCAAAACAGCAGAGGTTTAAATAAAATAGATTATTTCTCTTTCAATAACAAAAATCTGATGATGGCAAGCCCTGACTGTTGTGATAGTTTTATAGTTATCAGGGATTTAGCTTTTTCATCTTTTCACTCTACCATCCTAGCACGTGTCTTCCATGTTCAAGGCTGCCTTATGATCCATGATGATTTCTGGAATTTGAAACATCTCATCCACATTCCAGGCTTGAGAAAAGAGGAGGGTTGGTGGGGGTCGGGGGGTCATTCCACTTTTAAGGAGTTTTTCCAGAGGTCATCACAATCCTCTAATCCTTTCATTTGCATCTGATTGTTGTTCATAATTTAATCCCATGGCTGCACTCAGCTTTAAGGGAGACTAGGGCATTTCAGCTGGGCACAGGATTGCCTCAAATAAAATCATGGGTGTATTATTAAAAAAGGAAAAAATATATTGGTGAAACAACTCTCAGACTGCAAGAACTGGTATAATTGCCCAAGTCAAAATATTTATTATCTCATTTACTTAATAGATATGTGGGTGTACACACATACACACATATATATGTAAAACTATATATAACTATATATAACTATTTATATATATATATATATATATATATATATATATATATATATATATAACTAAATCCAAATTCAACCATTGGTAGGAAGTATAATGTCTTTAGAGAAAGATTATAGCATTAACTATAGATATATTAACAATTTATAAACCTAATGACTTTGACCAGAAAATATTTCCCAGATACTAATGTATATATTTTAAGAGACTCATTTCTTATAAACACAAAGTACTTGTAATAATTATTGGAAAAATAAACAGTAACTTTGCTGGAACTGCCTCTGACATGAACAGAGGAAAAGTACCAATCCATGTGCAGATATCCAAAGGGCAGCTGTTATGAGCATTTTGGTGTATATTGAGATATCAGTTCAGTTCAATTCAGTCGCTCAGTAGTGTCCGGCTCTTTGCGACCCCATGAATTGCAGCACGCCAGGCCTCCCTGTCCATCACCAACTCCCGGAGTTCACCCAGACTCATGTCCATTGAGTCGGTGATGCCATCCAGCCATCTCATCCTCTGTCATCCCCTTCTCCTCCTGCCCCCAACCCCTCCCAGCATCAGAGTCTTTTCCAATGAGTCAACTCTTCGCATGTGGTGGCCAAAGTACTGGAGTTTCAGCTTTAGCATCATTCCCTCCAAAGAAATCCCAGGGCTGATCTCCTTCAGAATGGACTGGTTGGATCTCCTTGCAGTCCAAGGGACTCTCAAGAGTCTTCTCCAACACCACAGTTCAAAAGCATCAATTCTGCGGCGCTCAGCTTTCTTCACAGTCCAACTCTCACATCCATACATGACCACTGGAAAAACCATAGCCTTGACTAGACAGACCTTTGTTGGCAATGTAATGTCTCTGCTTTTGAGTATGCTATCTAGGTTGGTCATAACTTTTCTTCCAATACATACTTATTATAATTTCTGCTTTTTCATATGCGTCAATCTAACTTTTTTTCTTTATAGATAGAAAAAAAATGAAAAGCAGGAGATGTGCACCTTCCCACTGAGCAAAAGGAAAGGCAATTCCTTCTGTTCTTATAAAGGAGGAAAAGCAGACATCTCAAGGGTTGCCTTCAACTCAGAGCAAATGCGATCACTTTCCCAAGTGCTTCTTCATGTGGTCACAATCCCCTCTGGGATTAGGGTGATCTTTCTAAACACTTCTTTGTTACCAGGAGCTAGAAAACACAGGGTTTGGACGTGGTGGGAAAGGGGGGATGCTGAAGTCAGGTGAACAGCAGGGCAATCAAACAGCTGCTGAGTTGGAGAGAAAAAGCTGGAGCACATCAGACTGGATGCTGTCAAAAGAGTCACAAGCTTACATGACAGAAAATTATACATTTTTGAGATATGCCATCACAAAATGCCAGCCTGACATTAAGCTGCTTTATAGAGGCATCATGTCCTTAAACAGTCTGCTGATTATCTGTGTCCCTGGGGTATACTCTCCTCCCAGATTTTATAATACCCTGGCTTATCTCCAATCACAGCAAAGAGTGTCACCAACTTAGAAAAATTCTTAAAAGGAAATTAATTTTGATTTTCTTTGACATCCTAGAGAGCTTTCTTTTTAGCTAGGATGGAGATCTGGCCTTCTCTCTCACATTAAGATGTGGCAGTTTGCTGTGCATTTGAGAATCTTGGCTTGACATGCTTAAGAAACAAAAGCATTTAAAAAATTGAAGTATAGTTGATTTTTACAGTGTTGTGTTAATTTCTGCTGTACAGCAAAGTGATTCCGTTATACAAATATATATAGAAATATTCTTTTCCATTATTGTTTGTCTCAGTATATTGCATAGTTCCAAGTGTGATATAGTAAGACACTGTTGTTTATCCAACCTATATATAATAGTTTGCATCTGTTAACCCCAAACTCCCAATCTGCCCCTTCCTGTTCCAGGCAACTGCAAGTTTGTTTTCTATGTCTGTGAGTCTGTTTCATAAGTAAGTTCATTTGTATCATATTTTAGATTCCACATGTAAGTGGTATTTATCTTTTCCTGTCTGACTTATTTCAGTTAGTATCATAATCTCTAGGTTCATCCATGTTGCTGCAAATGGCATTATTTTATTCCAAAAACATTTTATGTATCATTAGTAACATGTTAGTAACATCTTCATTAGTAACATGAAGACTCTCACATTAAATCTCTAAGGCAGGTCCTATTAGATTAACTGAGGCTGGAATTCTGAGAAACCCTGATTTAATACAGGGTCTTGCATCAAGACTTGAAGAAAGCAGCACTGCCCTGACTGAGAATCAGGCCCTGCAATCAGTGTGCTGGGTTCAAATCCCCTTGCACCTGCTGACTAGACAGTAGAGGTCACTTTCTTCAAATCCTGTGTCCATTGAGTGATCTAAGTTGGGAGGGTGTAAACTAGGAAGTATTTATAGAGGGAACACCAGAAGGCAAGATACAAAAAACAGCCTCTCCCCTTTGTCTTTGGAATGAGGTAGTTAAGAAAGCAAGAAGAGGTCGCTCCTGGTAGGAGCAGGCAGCAGGAAGAGTGGACGAGGAGTGCTAAGCACTTTACAAAGAAGGAGCTGGAGTTAGTCTCCCTCAGCTCTGCCATGATCACCCAGGAATGAATCCCCCAGTGAAATATCAACAAGGTAGGAAATGTCATAACTGTATTTTCTACCATCTCCCAAAGAATATATTGCCCTGGCAGACATGGCTATAATTTGAAAGGAGAGTGCTACACAGCAAATGCAAGTGCTGATAAAATAAAACAAGCTGATTTTCCCATCTTCTAGTATTAACAAAAAGGCCAAGATATGTAAGGAAGTCTTGGTTTTATTCTGTGCCTGTTCTCACGTTCAATTGTAACTGGGCAACAACTATATTCATTGGTTTGCTCTGCACTTCTGTCTATTGAATAAACATATATTCAGCGTGTTCTGGATGACCCACTGGAGGTCAGATTGGTCCAACCAATGATTTGGGCACCACCATCTACCTAAAATGAGAGATACCAAGGGAATATTTCATGCAAAGATGGGCTTGATAAAGGACAGAAATGGTATGGACCTAACAGAAGTGGAAGATATTAAGAAGAGGTGGCAAGAATACACAGAAGAACTGTACAAAAAGATCTTCACAACCAAGATAATCCCAATGGTGTGATCACTCACCTAGAGCCAGACATCCTGGAATGTGAAGTCAAATGGGCCTTAGAAAGCATCACTATAAACAAAGCTAGTGGAGGTTATGGAATTCCAGTTGAACTATTTCAAATCTTGAAAGATGATGCTGTGAAAGTGCTGCACTCAATATGCTAGCAAATTTAGAAAACTCAGCAGTGGCCACAGGACTGGAAAAGGTCAGTTTTCACTCCAGTCCCAAGGAAAGGCAATGCCAAAGGATGCTCAAACTACTGCACAGTTGTACTCATCTCGTACGCTAGTAAAGTAATGCTCAAAATTCTCCAACCCAGTCTTTTTTTTTTTTTTAATTTATTTTATTTTTAAACTTTACAATATTGTATTGGTTTTGCCAGTCTTCAACAATACATCAGCCATGAACTTCCAAATGTTCAAGCTGGTTTTAGAAAAGGCAGAGGAACCAGAGATCAAATTGCCAACATCTGCTGGATCATTGAAAAAGCAAGAGAGTTCCAGAAAAACATCTATTTCTGCTTTATTGACTATGTCAAAGCCTTTGACTGTGTGGATCACAATAAACTGTGGAAAATTCTTCAAGAGATGGGAATACCAGACCACCTGACCTGCCTCTTGAGAAACCTATATGCAGGTCAGGAAGCAACAGTTAGAACTGGACATGGAACAACAGACTGGTTCCAAATAGGAAAAGGAGTACGTCAAGGCTGTATATTTTCACCCTGCTTATTTAACTTCTTTGCAGAGTACATCATGAGAAATGCTGGGCTGGATGAAGCACAAGCTGGAATCCAGATTCCCGGGAGAAATATCAATAACCTCAGATATGCAGATGACACCACCCTTATGGCAGAAAGTGAAGAGGAACTAAAAAGCCTCTTGATGAAAGTGAAAGTGGAGAGTGAAAGAGTTGGCTTAAAGCTCAACATTCAGAAAACGAAGATCATGGCATCTGGTCCCATCACTTCATGAGAAATAGATGGGGAAATAGTGGAAAAAGTGTCAGACTTTATATTTCTGGGCTCCAAAATCACTGCAGATGTTGATTGCAGCCATCAAATTAAAAGATACTTACTCCTTGGAAGGAAAGTTATGACCAACCAGATAACGTATCCAAAATTAGAGATATTACTTTGGCAAGAAAGATCCGTCTAGTGTAGGCTATGGTTTTTCCAGTGGTCATGTATGGATGTGAGAGTTGGACTGTGAAGAAAGCTGAGCACCGAAGAATTTATGCTTTTGAACTGTGGTGTTGGAGAAGACTCTTGAGAGTCCCTTGGACTGCAAGGAGATCTAACCAGTCCATTCTGAAGGAGATCAGCCCTGGGATTTCTTTGCAGGGAATGATGCTGAAGCTGAAACTCCAATACTTTGGCCACCTCATGCGAAAAGTTTACTCATTGAAAAAGTCTCTGATGCTGGGAGGGATTGGGGGCAGGAGGAGAAGGGGATGACAGAGGACGAGATGGCTGGATGGCATCACTGACTTGATGGATGTGAGTCTGAGTGAACTCCAGGAGTTGGTGATGGACAGGGAGGCCTGGCATGCTGCGATTCATGGGGTCACAAAGAGTTGGACATGACTGAGTAACTGAACTGAACTGAAGTGAACTGATCTACCTACAGTTTAAACGAACTAACGAACAAAAATTCCACAGTTGTTCTTCATTCAGCCCTTCTCATGTGTTTTTCAGCAAGTTCTACCACCTGTCTCCAAAACTAATCTCAAATTCACTCACTTCAGTCTCCACTGCCATTATCTTTGTCTAAGTTAAAACTTCCCTGGTAACTCAGTGGTAAAGAACTCACTTGCCGGAGTCTTGGGTTTGATCCTGGGGTGGGGAAGATCTCTTGGAGAAGGAAAAGGCAGCCCACTCCAGTATTCTTGTCTGGGAAATCCAACTGACAGAGGAGCCTGGTGGGTTATAGTACATGGGGTTGCAAAAGCTGGACACAACTTAGCAACTAAAACAAAGGCAAAGCTATCTTTTGTCAGGATTTGGGAACAGAAGCTTTCTAAAATCAACCTCCAAAATAAAAATGGTTTAAGCAAGTACATATTTAACCCCTTGACTGTTTGACCCTCTCCCTACTCCCCATGGCTTTCTAAGGCCTCTAGAAACAACCCATGCCTTGCTCCCTGTGTTCCAGCAGTGGAAGCACCTCTCATTCTTCAAAAGGCTCAGGCTCTCTCTCCAGGGTCTTCTATCTCCTGTACCTTCTGGCTGGAGATTTGTTTTTCCTCCTTATTCTTAGGCCTCAGCAAAGACCTTCCGTTTCCTGAGGTCAATCTAGCTGTGAACATTGTACCCCCCCACCCATCACTCTTTCATCTTGATTTCCTTCATAATTCTCTTCATTTGCATTGTGTCGTTAGCCATTTCTATTCTCCTTTTTATCTTCTCAGTTAGAATGTATGTTCTATAAGGGAAGGATTTTCTAATGGATCTGGCATATTTGTGGACATTTTAATGGGTAGGTTAAATATCCTGAGACATCCTTCTGCATGGGCACATGTAGGAATTTCTTCTTACTAACACTGAGGCAAAGAGCCTAATAAATTTTGCCTGATCTTTTTTTGTTTAAATAATCCATAAATCTTTGCATCTTTGGAAGCCTAGTGAGACTAAGAGAGGGACACAAACAAGCATTTTTGTAAATATGTGCAGATGTTCATAAATATATTCATTTCTTATTTCAGTCAGTCTTATTTTCAGGTAGGAAGCAAAATTAATGATTTATCCTATAGTAATCAAATGTATTGCCATCAGTTACATTTTCCATTAGCTTTTATTTAAGTGGAATGATTATGTCTATGAAGCATGAGATTTTTATAAGGAAGGACAAGACACCATCAGTTACATTTGTCTACAGTGCTGCTTGCAAAGATAAAGCTCACTTCAAACATGGCCCTGCCACAGCTGCAGGGGGAGCTCCTCTCTCAGCGATGCATCGAATCTGTTGTCAGTTCCCTGCAAAGATGTATGTATGCATCAAAAACATCAGTACTTTCTGGTGGCAGATTCTTTATTCTAGTTTCAATTTTCATGCCTGTAGCATC
Organism: Bos indicus x Bos taurus; assembly: GCF_003369695.1. Taxonomy (NCBI): domain Eukaryota; kingdom Metazoa; phylum Chordata; class Mammalia; order Artiodactyla; family Bovidae; genus Bos; species Bos indicus x Bos taurus. Next base: position 842,416 of record NC_040084.1, read on the forward strand.
AGGTGTGTGTGTGTCGGGGGGGAGGGGGGCAGATTTTTGATGAGTCATCACAATCTGGATGTATTTGTGTCACTGTGTGCATGTCCTGGGACACAGGGTCTGTGCTTACTTTGGGAGACTTATTCTAAAATTTGGTAATGAATACCACTAGTTACAAAGGGATAAACTGTTTTATTTAATCGTTATGGTGAAAATAAAGATGAATTAACTCCAGTCCTGAATTGATTCAATATTAATACCAAATACTTTTAATTATTTCTGAAAATGTTCACAGACATACTTATTTCTGTATATCAAAGCCAATATTTCATTCTTAGGCAATTTGTTTCTTAAAGTATTTTATATTATAGTTTCTTGTTCAGTTTAGTAATACAGGGTTTATACATTGTGAATTTTCCTGAGGAGAAGAACATGGCTCTTATTTCTGATTTAGTTTCTTGAGATATAATAACTATGTCACTGATTTTGTTATCTTTAAATAAAAACAACTTCATAATACATAGATATTTGTTAATATTATATCCTCAGTTTAACAAAATTATGTAAAATAATTTGATGTTATGTATTGTTCTGATTTTCCTTGTTACTCTGAGTATTAGAATAACCTTGATATGTAATAATACAGAGATTTTCTGTAGTCTAACTTTAGGGAAAACTTATCATCGCCTTTGTAATTACTCAGTGGGTATGAGAAATACTTACTCAGTGATCCATCTTATTAATGTGTCTTGTCTTGACTGACTTGAAAAGAATGGAGAAGGATTTGACAGATTTGCTCAGTGAGGTGATGTTCTTCATTTTTCTGAGTAATTTTCTCTCCTCTTCACCCCCTTCTACCTGGACTCATGCTCAGCAATGAAAACTCTTACCTGCACTGCAGAGGAGTCCAGATCTCCCATATGGACAGAGGCAGACAATTTCTGTCCTAGATTTCAGAACACATGTGACACCATTTCTACATGGGTCATTTTCACAAGTTGCAAGCCGGCACAGTTTCCCCAAGTACAGCTTTGGCCACTCACAAAACCAAGTCTCATGATCACTGAGAAGGGAAAAGCAATTATAAAATCAATCAAAAAAAAAAAAAAAAAGAAAGAAAAAAACCTTGATCTTTCACACACACACACACACAGGAAAATAACAATAAAGTCTGTATGTGGAACTTTTTCTTCTGCTTTTCTCTTTCTGTGTTTTTAAACTTTTAAGTATTTGTAGCGGTGTACTTTACATTGAAAGCAGACCCATGTACTCTATGTTTTTTTTTTTTTTTTAATTCCGCAAGGCGGGAAGGAGGGAAGACGGCAGGCGGCTCCGGCCGATGCCTTCTGCCGCCGCCGCCGCCGGGGCTGCTACTGCTGCTGCTGCCACGTGTCCGCCTCCTCCCGCCGCTGCCCTGAGCCCCAGACCCCGCCGCAGCTCCCCGTGTACTCTATTTTAAGCTATTTTAATTTTTTATTTATTTTATCTTTTATTTCACCTAATATGCCAGAAAAACATCTATTTCTCCTTCATTGACTACACGAAAGTTGTTGACCATGTGGATCACAATAAACTGTGGAAAATTCTTAAAAAATGGGAATACCAGATCACCTTACCTGCCTCCTGGGAAATCTGTATGCAGGTCAAGAAATAGCAGTTAGAACCTTACATGGAACAACGGACTGATTCAGAATTGGGAAAGGAGAACATCAAGGCTGTATATTGTCACCCTGCTCATTTAACTTATATGCAGAATACATCATGAGAAATGCCAGTCTGAATGAAGCTCAAGCTGGAATCAAGTTTGCTGGGAGAAATACATATAACATCAGATATACAGATGACACAACCATATGGCAGAAATCAAAGAGGAAGAGCCACTTGATGAAAGTGAAAGAGGAGAGTGAAAAAGCTGACTTAAAACCCAGCATTCAGAAAACTAAGTTCATGACATCCAGTCCCATCACTTCATGGCAAATAGATGGGGAAACAATGGAAACAGTGATAGACTTTATTTATTTTATTTATTTATTTTTTGGGGGGGGGGCTCCAAAATCACTGCATATGGTGACTGGAGCCATGATATTTAAAAGACACTTGCTCCTTGGAAGAAAAACTATGACAAACCTAGACAGCATATTAAAAAGCAGAGATATTACTTTGCTGACAAAGGTCTGTCTAGTCAAAGTTATGGCTTTTCTAGTACTCATGTATGGATGTGAGAGTTGGACCATAAAGAAGGCTGAGTGTCAAAAAAATTGATGCTTTGGCACTGTGAGCGTCCCTTGATCCTCAAGGAGATCAAATCAGTCAAACCTAAAGAAAAATCAACCCTGAATATTCACTGGAAATACTGAAGCTGAAGCTCCAATACTTTGACTACCTGATGGGAAGAGCCAACTCATTGGAAAAGACCCTGATGCTGGGAAGGAATGAAGAGAGGAGGAGAAGGGGGCAACAAAGGACAAGATGGCTAGATGACATCACCAGCTCAATGACATGAGTTTGAGCAAGCTCCAGGAGATGGTGAAGGACAGGGAAGCCTCGTGTGCTGCAGTCCATGTGGCTGCAAAGAGCTGGACACTACTGACTGACTGCAGAAAAGATGCCTTTTCAGGGCTTCATTAAACAGGGGCGGTGTTGTGTCAATAAAACATTTTAAATGTCTATTAGAAAAATCCATTTTACTCTCAAAGCTCTTAGGATAATTTCACATCGAGGCTAAGCTTCCTCCACCAAAAATAAGCCCCTGTGGTAATTCGGAAAGAAAGCTCAGTGGGGAGCTGTAATGACCACACAGCTTTCCAGGGAAGACTGGTTTAGTGACCCCAGGCCCAGAATCATCTGTGAAAGCAAAGCTCGGGAAAAATACTCCTCTCATCTGGGGAAACACTCTCCAGAGGGAGAGTGACTTGAGTCTGTGGTGTCTGTGCTCACTGCATTTATTCCATTTTTAAAGTAGCAGTAGTTTTCATTTTCCCTTGCAGATTCATCCCTCCACCAATCTCAGCCCTGCCCCACCCTGCCCCCGACTGTGGGGGGGTGGGGGGGGGGGAGGCACGATCTTGGTGTCAATCACAGTGACTATTGTAAAGTGGATCCCAGGGCCAAGGGCTGGTAACATCTACCTATCTAGATAGAATAGAATAGACACTATGAGAATAGATACTAATGCATAGCAACAAAAATGTAAGAGACTATATCTACTACTGTGGGCAGGAATTCTTTAGAAGAAATGGAGTAGCCATCACGGTCAAAAAAAGAGTCCAAAATGCAGTACTTGGATGCAATCTCAAAAACGACAGAATGACCTCTGTTCATTTCCAAAGCAAACCTTTCAATATCACAGTAATCCAAGTCTATACCCCAACCAGTAACACTGAAGAAGCTGCAGTTGAACGGTTCTATGAAGACCTACAAGACCTTTTAGAACTAACACCCCAAAAAGATGTCCTTTTCATTACAGGGGACTGGAATGCAAAAGTAGGAAGTCAAGAAACACCTGGGGTAACAGGCAAATTTGGCCTTGGAGTACGGAATGAAGCAGGGCAAAGGCTAATAGAGTTTTGCCAAGAGAATGCACTGGTCATAGCAAACACCTTCTTCCAACAACACAAGAGAAGACTCTACACATGGACATCACCTGATGATCAACACCAAAATCAGATTGATTCTATTTTTTGCAGCCAAAGATGGAGAAGCTCTACAGTCAGCAAAAACAAGACTGGGAGCTGACTGCAGCTCCGATCATGAACTCCTTATTGCCAAATTCAGACTTAAATTGAAGAAAGTAGGGAAAACCACTAGACCATTCAAGTATGACCTTAATCATATCCCTTATGATTATATAGTGGAAGTGAGAAATAGATTTAAGGGACCAGATCTGATTGACAGAGTGCCTTATGAACTATGGACGGAGGTTTGTGACATTGTACAGGAGACAGGGATCAAGACCATCCCCACGGAAAAGAAATGCAAAAAGGCAAAATGGCTGTCTGGAGAGGCCTTACAAATAGCTTTGAAAAGAAGAGAAGTGAAAAGCAAAGGAGAAAAGGAAAAATATAAACACCTGAATGCAGAGTTCCAAAGAATAGCAAGGAGAGATAAGAAAGACTTCCTCAACGATCAATGCAAAGAAATAGAGGAAAACAACAGAACGGGAAAGACTAGAGATCTCTTCAAGAAAATTAGATATACCAAGGGAATATTTTATGCAAAGATGGGCTCGATAAAGGACAGAAATGGTATGGACCTAACAGCAGTGGAAGATATTAAGAAGAGGTGGCAAGGATACACAGAACTGTACAAAAAAGATCTTCACGACCAAGATAATCCCAATGGTGTGATCACTGACCTAGAGCCAGACATCCCAGAATGTGAAGTCAAGTGGGCCTTAGAAAGAATCACTATAAACAAAGCTAGTGGAGATGATGGAATTCCAGTTGAGCTATTTCAAATCCTGAAAGATTATGCTATGAAAGTGCTGCACTCAATATGCTGGGAAATTTGGAAAACTCAGCAGTGGCCACAGGACTGGAAAAGGTCAGTTTTCATTCCAATCCCAAAGAAAGGCAATGCCAAAGAATGCTCAAACTACCACACAATTGCACTCGTCTCACATGCTAGTAAAGTAATTCTCCAAGCCAGTCTTCAGCAATACGTGAACCGTGAACTTCCAGATGTTCAAGCTGGTTTTAGAGAAGGCAGAGGAAACAAGATCAAATTGCCAACATCGGCTGGATCATGGAAAAAGCAAGAGAGTTCCAGAAAAACATCTATTTCTGCTTTATTGACTATGCCTAAGCCTTTGACTGTGTGGATCACAATAAACTGGAAAATTCTTCAAGAGATGGGAATACCAGACCACCTGACCTGCCTCTTGAGAAACCTATATGCAGATCAGGAAGCAACAGTTAGAACTGGACATAGAACAACAGACTGGTTCCAAATAGGAAAGGGAATACGTCAAGGCTGTATATTGTCACCCTGCTTATTTAACTTCTTTGCAGAGTACATCATGAGAAATGCTGGACTGGAAGAAGCACAAGCTGGAATCAAGATTTCCGGGAGAAATATCAATAACCTCAGATATGCAGATGACACCACCCTTATGGCAGAAAGTGAAGAGGAACTAAAAAGCCTCTTGATGAAAGTGAAACAGGAGAGTGAAAAAGTTGGCTTAAAGCTCAGCATTCAGAAAACGAAGATCATGGCATCTGGTCCCATCACTTCCTGGGAAATAGATGGGGAAACAGTGGAAACAGTATCAGACTTTATTTTGGGGGGCTCCAAAATCACTGCAGATGATGATTGCAGCCATGAAATTAAAAGACGCTTACTCCTTGAAGGAAAAGTTATGACCAACCCAGATAACATATCCAAAATCAGAGACATTACTTTGGCAAGAAAGGTCCGTCTAGTGTAGGCTATGGTTTTTCCAGTGGTCACGTATGGATGTGAGAGTTGGACTGTGAAGAAAGCTGAGAGCCGAAGAATGGGTGCTTTTGAACTGTGATGTTGGAGAAGACTCTTGAGAGTCCCTTGGATTGCAAGGAGATCCAACCAGTCCATTCTAAAGCAGATCAGTCCTAAGTGTTCATTGGAAGGACTGACGCTAAAGCTGAAACTCCAGTACTTTGGCCACCTCATGTGAAGAGCTGACTCATTGGAAAAGACTCTGATGCTGGGAAAGATTGGGGGCATGAGGAGAAGGGGACGACAGAGGATGAGATGTTTGGATGGCATCACCGAGTCAGTGGAGATCAGTTTGAATAAACTCTGGGAGTTGGTGATGGACAGGGAGGTCTGGCGTGCTGCAGTTCAGTGGGTTGCAATGAGTCAGACACGACTGAGTGACTGAACTGAACTGAGGGAACGTAGAAAGGTTATTGATATTATTTGGGTATTAGATCCAACCATTACACAAGAATTATATAAACTAGATATTTGTACCCCCTTTTAATTTTTAAGCCAGTTTGAGTTGGGGTTTTGTCACTTGTAGTAAAGGTCCGTTTAATATTGATATTCTTCCCTTTCATTTTTTCTTTCTCCTTATACTTTGGTCCACCATATACCTTGCCATGTATGGATCTAGGTTTTTATATTTTTTGCTTTTATCTTATATTCTAAATACCAGTGTTAATTCTTAATGGTGGATGTCAGGACTGCCCTGAAAATTAGGAAGCTAGCATCTTTTGTCTTAATGACTCAGTCTCCCAATCTACTGATAATTGCAGACTTTACCAACGCTATGGAATTTTCCATTTGTCCTTCTCATCTTTCTGTTCTCTTGATATCTTCCTTATATCTTTGAATCCCCTTAGTCCAAGATAAATTTGCTCACAGGAACGTATCAGATTCTCTCATGCTAATGAATATCCTACTGGGAAATGTGGTGAAGTTTCTAAAAACGTCTATATAATATTTCCCTATAGTAATGGGGGAGCACTGTAGAGAAAACATGAACCACGGAGCAAGTAAAGCTAGCTTTGGTGGGGTGAGAATTAGAGACCCTCACATTTTGCCAACACATAAAGTGATCTTGTAAGTGATTAATAATTTACTCATTTTATAACTGTCATGGCAACTCTAATAGCAGTTTACACATAGTAGATAGAAAATCACATAGGTTTTTAGAGTTGGGAAAAAAAATCAAAAATCAGTGTCAGTCAGGTGGTTATAAAGCATCCTAGACAAACTCTTCTGTTTTGGGGCAAGAGAACAGTCTTAAGTACTCTTTAGCCTATGTAGTTCCTTCTTGCTCGAAGTGGTGAAAGAATAGCCAAACCACTTGGCAGGTACAGATATGCCTTCTGGTGTGACTTAAAAGTTAGTTAGACACTCTCCAGGTCCATCCACATCCCTAGAGAGAATCATACAGAGTAAAGTAAGTCAGAAAGAGAAAAACAAATATCACATTTTAATGCATATATAACTGCTTAGCAGGTGGCACTAGTGGTAAAGAACACCCCTGCCAATGCAGGAGGCATAAGAGACAAGAGTTCAAACCCTGGGTTGGGCAGATACCCTGGAGGAAGAAATGGCAAACCACCCCAGCATTCTTGCCTGGAAAATCCCATGTACAGAGGAGCCTGGTTGGCTACAGTTTTTAGGGTCACAAAGAATCAGACACAACTGAAGTGACTTAGCACAGCACACAATGCATATATGTGGAATCTAGAAAAATGATATAAATAATCTTATTTGCAAAGCAGAAATACACATACATGAAGAACAAATAATATGTGTACCCAGGGGGAAAGCAGGAGTGGGAGGAATTGGGAGATTGGGTTTGACACCTATACAGTACTGATACTGTGTATAAAATAGATAACTAATGAGAACATACTGGGTAGCACAATGTACTCTGCTTAATGCACTGTGGTGATCTGAATGGGAAGGAAATCCAGAAGAGAGAGGGTATATGTGTATACATGACTGATTAATTTATTGTAGAGTAGAAACTAACAGCATTGTGGAGCAACTATACTCCAATAAAAATTAATTTTAAAAAAAGGTTGGTTAGCAGCTTAATGCTCTTTGGAAAGTAAAACTGTTAGTCACTCAGTCCTGTCTGATTCTTTGCAACCCCACGGAATACTGGCCACCACGCTTTTCTGTCTATGGAATGCTCTCAGCAAGAAGACTGGAGTGGGTTTCCATTCCCTTCTCCAGGGGGTCTTCCCGACCCAGGGATCAAACCTGGATCTCCTGCATTGCAAGCAGACACATTACCATCTGAGCCATTATTTAGCATGGTGTTTTTGGGGGCAATGGATGAATCTAATGTAATTTCACCTTCACTCACCTAACTTGGAGTTGAAAGTTCAGCAACAAGTGTATATTTTCTAGGACAAAGTCTAGGTGTATAACACTCCTGAAAGCTGCATGCTAGAAAAATCAAATTTATCTTTCTGTAATAAAGGAGAACAGCACATATGTAAAGGTCGAATGAATCTAAATATTGATTGACTGCTTTAATAATAAAGACCTAAGATGCTATGTTAAACAAAACTAATTTAAAAAGAATAAAGCTAACTTTAATCATGTATCATTGATAAATCAATCCTCATTTCCTTTTTGTTTTCAACAGGTTTTGGGAGAATTTGCCTGTATAAATTCATGGGAAGATGACAACGATGTGCACTGTACATCAGTTTACAGCTAGAGCAGAGAAAGGAATAGTGATCCTCTAGAAAACACTCCATGAAAGGAGAAAAATACCTTCTTTGGCTCAGTTCAGCTTAGTACAGTCATTCAGTTGTGTCAGACTCTTCATGACCCCATGGACTGCAGCATGCCAGGTTTTGCTGTCCATCACCAACTTCTGGAGTTTGCTCAAACTCATGTCCACCAAGTCAGTGGACAACCATCTCATTAAACCATCTCATCCTCTGTAGTCCCCTTCTCTTCCTGCCCTCAATCTTTCCCAGGATCAGAATCTTTTCCAATGAGTCAGTCCTTTGCATCAGTTGACCAAAGTATTGAAGCTTCAGCTTCAGCATCAGTTCTTCCAATGAATATTCAGGATTGATTTCCTTTAGGATTGACTGGTTTGGTCTCCTTGCTGTCCAAGGAACTCTTGAGTCTTCTATAACACCACAGCTCAAAAGTATCAATTCTTCAGTGCTCAGCTTTCTTTATGGCCCAACTCTCACATTCATACATGACTATTGGAAAAACTATAGCTTTGACTAGATGGACCTTTGTTGGCAAAGTAATGTGTCTGTTTTTTAATATCCTGTCTAGGTTGGTCGTAGCTTTTCTTCCAAGGAGCAAGCATCTTTTAATATCATGTTTGCAGTCACCATCTGCAGTGATTTTTGAACCCAAGAAAATAAAGTCTGTCACTGTTTCCATTGATACCCATCTATTTGTATGAAGTTATGGGACTGGGTGCCATGATCTTAGTGTTTCAAATGTTGAATTTTAAGCCAGCTTTTCCATTCTCCTCTTTCACTTTCATCAAGAGGCTCTTTAGTTCCTCTTTGCTTTCTGCCATAATGGTGGTGTCATCTGCACATCTGAGTTTATTGATATTTCTCCCTGCTACCTTGATTCCAGTTTGTGCTTCATCCAGTCTGACCTTTTGCATGACGTTTTCTTCATATAAGTTAAATAAACAGGGTGACAATATACAGCCTTGACTTACTCCTTTCCCAATTCTGAACCAGTCCATTGTTTTATGTCTGGTTCTAACTGTTGCTCCTTGACCTGCATACAGATTTTTCAGGAGGCAGATAAAGTGGTCTGGTATTCCCATCTAGTTCAGAATTTTCCACAGTTGACTGTGATCCACACAGTCAAAGGCTTTAGCATAGTCAATGAAGCAGAAGTAGATGTTTTCCTGGAATTCTCTTGATTTTTCTATGATCTAATAGATGTTGGCAATTTGATCTCTGGTTCCTTTGCCTTTTCTAAAACTAGCTTGAACATCTGGAAGTTCTCCTTTCATGTACTATTGAAGCCTAGCTTGGAGAATTTTGAGTATTACTTTGCTAGTGTGTGAGATGAGTGCAATTGTGTGGTAGTTTGAGCATTCTTTGGCATTTCCCTTCTTGAGGATTGGAATTAAAACTGACCTTTTCCAGTCCTGTGGCCACTGCTGAGTTTTCCAAATTTCCTGGCATATTGAGTGCAGCACTTTCACAGCATCATCTTTTAGGATTTGAAATATCTCAACTGGAATTCCATCACCTCCGCTAGCTTTGTTTATAGTGATGCTTTCTAAGGCCCACTTGACTTCTCACTCTAGGATGTCTGACTCTAGGTGAGTGATCACACCATCATGGTCATCTGGGTCATTAAGATCGATCTTTTCTGTAAAGTTCTTCCGCGTATTCTTGCTACCTCTTTTTAATATCTTCTGCTTCTGTTAGGTCCATATCATTTCTGTCCCTTATTGTGCCCTTCTTTGCATGAAGTGTTCCCTTCTTGTCTCTAATTTTCTCTAAGAGATCTCTTGTCTTTCCCATTCTATTGTTTTCTTCTGTTTCCTTGCATTGATCCCTTAGGAAGTTTTTCTTATCTCTCCTTGCTACTCTTTGGAACTCTGCATTCAAATGGATATTTCTTTCCTTTTCTTCTTTGCCTTTAGCTTCTCTTCTTTTTTCAGCTATTTGTAAGGCCTCCTATGACAACCATTTGCCTTTTTGCATTTTTTCTTCTTGGAGATGCTTTTGATCACATCTCCTGTACAATGTTATGAACCTTCATCTGTAGTTCTTCAGGCACTCTGTTTATTAAATCTAATCCCCTGAATCTATTTATCACTTCCACTGTATAATCATAAGGGATTTGATTTAGGTCATAACTGAATGGTCTAGTGGTTTTCCCTACTTTCTTCAATTTAAGTCTGAATTTTGCAACAAGGAGCTCAGGATCTGAGCTACAGTAATCTCCTGGTCTTCTTTCTGATGACTGTATAGAGCTTATCCATCTTTGGCTGCAAAAAAATATAATCAATCTGATTCAGTATTGACCATCTAGTGATGTTCTTGTGTAGAGTCATCTCTTGTGTTGTTGGAAGAGGGGGGTTGCTGTGCATTTTGTTGGCAAAACTCTGTTAGCCTTTGCTCTGCTTCATTTTGAACTGTGATGTTGGAGAAGACTCTTCAAAGTTCCGTGGATTGCAAGGAGATCAAACCAGTCAATACTAAATGAAATCAATCCTGAATATTCTTTGAAGACTGATGCTGAAGCTGAAGCTCCAATACTTTGACCAGTTGATATGAATAGCTGACTCATTGGAAAAGACATTATTGCTGGAAAAAACAGAAGGCAAGACAGAGGACAAGATGATTGGATGGCCTCACCAACTCAACAGACATGAGTTTGAGGAAACTGGGGTATGGTGAAAGACAGGGAAGCCTGACCTGCTGCAGTCCATTGGGTTGCAATGAGTCAGACATGAGTGAGCGACTGAACAACAATAATAACTGGTTCATTTTGTAGTCCAGGCCAAACTTGCCTGTTATTCCAGGTATCTCTTGGCTTCCATTTTTTTGCTTTCCAATCTCCCATGACAACAAAGGACTTTTGTGTGTGTGTGTGTGTGTGTGTAGAAGATCTTGTAGTTCTTCATAAAACTGTTTAATTTCAGCTTCTTTGGCATTAATGGTTGGGATATAGGCTTGGATTAATGTGATTTTGAATGGTTTGCCTTGGAAATGAACTGAGATCATTCTGTCATTTTTGAGATTGCACCTGAGTACTGCATTTCAGACTCTTGTTGACTATGATGGATACTTTTTTATTCTAAAATATTTTTTGACCACAGTAGTAGATATAATGGTCATCTGAATCAAATTTGCCCATTTCTGTCCATTATAGTTCTGATTTTTAAAATGTCAGTGTTCACTCTTGCCATCTCCTGTTTAACCATTTCCAATTTACCTTAATTCAAGGACCTAACATTCTAGGATTCTATGCAATATTGTTCTTTACAAGAACCACCAAACACATCCATACCTGGGCATTGCTTCTGCTTTGGCTCAGCCTCTTCATTCCTTTTGGAGCTATTTCTCTGGTCTTCTCCATTAGCGTATTATGCACCTACCAACCTGGGAAGTTCATTTTTCAGTGTCATATATTTTTGCTTTTCATTCTGTTCATGGTGTTCTCAAGGCAAGAATGCTGAAGTGATTTGCTGTTCCTTTCTTTAGTGGACCACGTTTTGTCAGAACTCGCCACCATGACCTGTCCATCTTGCTTGGCTCTATATGGCATAGCTCATAGTTTCATTGAGTTAGACAAGGCTGTGATCCATGTCATCCAATTTGTTAGTTTTCTATAATTGTGGTTTTCATTCTGTCTGCCCTCTGATGGATGAGGATAAGAAGCTTGTGGAAACTTCCTCACGGGAGGTACTGGATGGGGGGAAATCAAGTGTTGCTCTGGTGGGCAAATGGAGAAGGCAATGGCACCCCACTCCAGTACTCTTGCCTGGAGAATCCTATGGACAGAGGAGCCTGGTAGGCTACAGTAACATAGGGTCGCTAACAGTCGGACTCGACTGAATGACTTCACTTTCACTTTTCACTTTCATGCACTGGAGAAGGAAATGGCAACCCACTCCATTGTTCTTGCCTGGAGAACCCAGAGACGGGGGAGCCTGGAGAGCTGCCAGCTATGGGGTCGCACAGTTGGACACGACTGAAGTGACTTGGCAGCAGCAGCAGCAGCAGTTGGTGTGCAAAGCCATGCTCAGTAAATCTTTATTCCAATTTTCTGCTAATGGGTGGGGCTGTGTTCCTTCCTTATAGTTTGGCCTGAGGCCAAGCTATGGTAGGGGTAATGGTGACCTCCTCCAAAAGGACTTTTGCTATGCCTCCTAGGACTGCTGCAGTCGGTGCCCCTGACTCTGCAGCAGACCACTGTCAACCACTGGCAAGTCTGGCTTAGTCTTTTGTGGGATCATTGCTCTTTTCTCCTGGGTCCTGGTGTACACAAGGTTTTCTTGTCCCCTCCAAGAGTCTGTTTTCCCAGTTTTATAATCAAAACCCACTGGCCTTCAAAGTCAAATTCCCTAGGGGTTCTCAGTCCTTTTGCCGCATCTCCAGGTTGGGAAATCTGTTGTGGGGCCTAGAACTTTTGTAACAGTGGGAGAACTTCTTTTGTATAATTGTTCTCCAGTTTGTGGGTGGCCTGTGTGGCAGCTCTGTAGTGGGGCTAGTGGCAACCTCCTTCAAGGTGACTTATGCCACACACTGAGACTCTCAGGACTGCTGGCACCAGAGCCCCTATCCCCACGGCAGGCCACTGCTGACCCATCCCTCTGCAGGAGACACTAACACTCAAAGGCAGGTCTGGCTCAGTCTCAATTAATTGAGCCTGTCACTGCTCTGTTCCCTGGATTCTGGGGCAAAGGTTTTGTTTGCACCCTCTGAACATCTCCAGCGGATATGAAGTTTGATTTTAAATGTGCTGTGCCCCTCCTACTGTCTTGCTGCAGCTTCTCCTTTGCCCTTGGGGGTGGGGTATCTTTTATTGGTGGGTTTCAACATTCTCTTGCTGATGATTGGTATCAGTTCAGTTCAGTTCAGTCACTCAGTCATGTCTGACTCTTTGCGACCCCATGAATCGCAGCACACCAGGCCTCCCTATCCATCACCAACTCCGGGAGTCTACCCAAACTCATGTCCATCAAGTCGGTGATGCCATCCAGCCATCTCATCCTCTGTCGTCCCCTTTTCCTCCTGCCCCCAATCCCTCCCAGCATCAGAGTCTTTTCCAATGAGTCAACTCTTCACATGAGGTGGCCAAAGTATTGGAGTTTCAGCCTTAGCATCAGTCCTTCCAATGAACACCCAGGACTGATCTCCTTTAGGATGGACTGGTTGGATCTCCTTGCAGTCCAAGGGACTCTCAAGAGCCTTCTCCAACACCACAGATCAAAAGCATCAATTCTTTGGTGCTCAGCTTTCTTCACAGTCCAACTCTCACATCCATACATGACCACTGGAAAAACCATGGCTTTCACTAGATGGACCTTTGTTGACAAAATAATGTCTCTGCTTTTTAATACGCTATCTAGGTTGGTCATAACTTTCCTTCCAAGGAGTAAGGGTCTTTTGCTGCTGCTGCTGCTGCTGCTAAGTCGCGTCAGTCATGCCTGACTCTGTGCAACCCCATAGATGGTAGCCCAACAGGGTTCTCTGTTCCTGGGATTCTCCAGGCAAGAATACTGGAATGGGTTGCCATCTCCTTCTCCGATGCATGAAAGAATATGAAAAGTGAAAGTGAAGTCACTCAGTGTGTACAACTCTTATTGACCCCATGGACTGTAGCCTACTGGGCTCCTCCATCCATAGCTGGTTGCAATTTGGAGTTCTCACAGGAGAAGATGAGTGCACATCCTTTTACTCTGCTGTGGTCTTTCAGGAATGATTCACAAAAGGAATAAATGTGTGTGTGTGTGTGTGTGTGTGTGTGTGTGTGTGTGTGTTTTGTTTGTTTCTTTCTGTTCTGGGATCTATCCAATTCTATCTCATGGATATTTTGTGAAGAAAATATGAATTTATGTTTTAATCTCTCTCTCTTTCTTCCTCTTTCCCTCATTCTCTCTCATGGTTCATTGTATAAAAAGTCTTCATTGGTAAAAGAAAGATGATCATAAATTCCTTTCCAGCATGGACATCTTTTCCATTTCTTTAGTTTGGCCTTATAAAATGGTATTAAAACTTTGCTTTCAAATGAGGAGCCTTAGAAAATATCAAACCTTAAACGTAGAGCTAACATGGCAAAAATAGCCATAATATAAATAAATTAAATGAGATATCCATGAAAATGTGCCTAGCACAATATGTGACACTGATCAGCTATTTGTTTTTATTTAGAGAAAAGAAGGGGCATAGGTGAAACACAATTAATTGAGCCTGAATCAGTTAATGATGGCATAAGAGCTATAGAATGGAATCAGATACAAAGAGAAGTAGACTCATTTGACTCAACAGTTTGACTCTTAGGAATATAGCAAATAAAAATGAAAACATATGCCTGCACAAAACTCATAATGAATGTTCATAGAATACTCATGAAAACCAAAAGATAAAAAACAACCCAAATATCCATCAGTTCAGTTCAGTCGGTCAGTCGTGACCGACTCTTTGCGACCCCATGGATGGCAGCACGCCAGGCCTCCCTGTCCATCACCAACTCCCGGAGTTCATATAAACTCATATCCATCGAGTCAGTGATGCCATCCAGCCATCTCATCCTCTGTCGTCCCCTTCTCCTCCTGCTCCCAATCCCTCCCAGCATCAGAGACTTTTCCAATGAGTCAACTTTTTGCATGAGGTGGCCAAAGTACTGGAGTTTCAGTTTTAGCATCAGTCCTTCCTAAGAAATCCCAGGGCTAATCTCCTTCAAAATGGACTGGTTGGATCTCCTTGCAGTCCAAGGGACTCTCAAGAGTCTTCTCCAACACCACAGTTCAAAAGCATCAATTCTTCGGCGCTCAGCTTTCTTCACAGTCCACCTTTCACATCCATACATGACCACTGGAAAAACCATAGCCTTGAGTAGCCGGACCATTGTTGGCAAAGTAATGTCTCTGCTTTTGAATATGCTATCTAGGTTGGTCATAACTTTCCTTCCAAGGAGTAAGCATCTTTTAATTTCATGGCTGCAGTCACCATCTTCAGTGATTTTGGAGCCCCCCAAAATAAAGTCTGACATTGTTTCCACTGTTTCCCCATCTATTTTCCACGAAGTGATGGGACCAGATGCCATGATCTTCTTTTTCTGAATGTTGAGCTTTAAGCCAACTTTTTCAATCTCCACTTTCACTTTCATCAAGAGGCTTTTTAGTTCCTCTTCACTTTCTGCCATAAGGGTGGTATCATTTACATATCTGAGGTTATTGATATTTCTCCTGGCAATCTTGATTCCAGCTTGTGCTTCTTTACGACCAAGATAATCATGATGGTGTGATCACTCACCTAGAGCCAGACATCCCGGAATGTGAAATCAAGTGGGCCTTAGAAAGCATCACTACGAACAAAGCTAGTGGAAGTGATGGAATTCTAGTTGAGCTATTTCAAATCCTGGAAGATGATGCTGTGTAAGTGCTGCACTCAATATGCCAGCAAATTTGGAAAACTCAGCAGTGGCCACAGGACTGGAAAAGGTCAGTTTTCATTCCAATCCCAAAGAAAGGCAATGCCAAAGAATGCTCAAACTACCGCACAATTGCACTCGTCTCACATGCTAGTAAAGTAATACTCAAAATTCTCCAAGCCAGGCTTCAGCAATACATCAACTGTGAACTTCCAGATGTTCAAGTTGGTTTTAGAGAAGGCAGAGGAACCAGAGATCAAATTGCCAACGTCTGGTGGATCATGGAAAAAGCAAGAGAGTTCCAGAAAAACATCTATTTCTGCTTTACTGACTATGCCAAAGCCTTTGACTGTGTGGATCACAATAAACTGTGGAAAATTCTTCAAGAGATGGGAATACCAGACCACCTGACCTGCCTCTTGAGAAACCTATATGCAGATCAGGAAGCAACAGTTAGAACTGGACATGGAACAACAGACTAGTTCCAAATAGGAAAAGGAGTACATCAAGGCTGTATATTGTCACCTTGCTTATTTAACTTATATGCAGAATACATCATGAAAAACGCTGGGCTGTAAGAAGCACAAGCTGGAATCAAGATTGCAGGGAGAAATATCAAATATCCATCAACTGACAGAAAACAGCTAATATGAAATTTGCAGAATAGGGAAATCTATAGAAACGGTAGATTAGGGATTGCCTAGTGCTGAGTTGGGGAGTGGAGGGACTTAGGGGTAATAACAGTACAAGTTTTCTTTGTGGTGTGAGTTTCATGTTCTAGAATTGATTGCAGTGATAGCTACACAGTTCTATGAATATACTAAATATTGATATTTAAGCAGGCAAATTTTATAATATGAATTATATCTTAATAAAACTGTTAGCATATATAGTGAGTTTGAGTAAACTCTGGGAGTTGGTGATGGAAAGGGAGGCCTGGCATGCTGCAGTCCACGAGTTTGCAAAGAGTCAGACATGACTGAGTGACTGAACTGAACTGGGCTCAACTGATATACAATGAAAAGCAAATATAAAAAAAAAATAAAATGAGCATATATGTATATAGTCAAAGAAGTAGGAAGTAAATAATAAAAAGAAGTGGGCTGGGAAAGAAGGATGAGCTAGAGGATATTGATGGGTGAGAAAATAAAATGGTGCATTAATACTATTGAATGAATACATTATATCATACATCCCCCAATTAAAAAAAAAATTCAGGATCTTGAGATTACACTTTGTATCCACCCCCAAAATTATTTCAGAGTAAATTTCTTACTCTGTGTTCATTGTAAGATTAGGCAGTTTCCAGTTCGCCACACCATAAGAGCATTTGGAGCAGGACCTAATATAATAGAGTCAGTGAACATAATGCTTATGAACCTCTGGAGTTCTCATATAATTTCCTGTAAAGATAATGTGCCTATTTGGAGGCCTTTTCAGGCTAGGAGAGTTGTTATAAACTTTTAAAATGCTATTTTAACTCCTACTAAAAAGAAACAAATTTTTTTCTTAAAATATTTACACCAAGAAAGTGTTGTTTCATGCATTCCCTTGACCTTAGACATGTTTTACTCAACTGTTTTCATAGTGAGTTCAACTGTTGTCAGAAGGTGGAAACATAGCCCACAATGTTGATGATTGCTCTTTTCTAAAGTTAAGAACTATTTACAAAATTTCTGTTGAGGGTAGAATTTATTCTTCACAAATATAAGGAATAGTAAATAACGACTCTCTAGAATGATACACATTTATGAACACTGAAACACTTTTATAAGCATTGCTACATTGTTGAATTTGCAATAAGAAATGGATTTTTTTTTTTTTTTTTTTTGCAATTTCTCACTTGTTCCAGGTTCTCTTTTTCCTCAGACCTTTATGTTCTAATTTTGGGTTAGGAAAAAGCAAGAAATTTAGAGGACTTCTTCCTTTTTATATTTTTATACTTATGAAAGTGAAAGTGAAGTTGCTCAGTCATGTCTGACTCTTTGTGTCCCTGTGGGCTGTAGCCCACCAGGCTCTTCCATCCATGGGATTTTCCAGGCAAGAATACTGGACTGGGTTGCCATTTCCCACTCCAGGGAATCTTCCCCATCCAGGGATCGAACTCAGGTCTCCCGCATTACAGGCAGAAGTTTTACCATCTGAACCACCAAGGAAACCTTTTACTTATACAAGCTTGCATCTTATACTACACTTTGCATCTTCTGTTAATAAGAAGGTCACATCCGGAACTGTCAAATCTCCTTATATAAAGTTTCAGTGTCCTGAGAGATACAGACCAGAAATTACTAACTGGCAAGATGTTTATTACCTATCCCTTGAACCACACGGTATATTTAGCTTATAATTCTTATGGTCAGACACAAGCTTTGGCACACAACTATAAGAAAGAATGTCAAATTTGCCACTCAATATTGACTCTCTGTACAAGAGATCATTTCCTCAACCCCAAGCCAAGTTTAGGCCTTTATTTTGTGCAGTTTCATCCCTATAGCATGTCTTATATATTTATATTAGTCCAGATAGTGTTCTTTATTTATCTGACTCCTTTTATCCTTCTATGAAAATGATTGTTCAGATATTTTCTAGTCTCTAAGCCCTGTGACCCACATTGGAATGAGATGACTTAATTTCTGACTCAATAGTTAAAAGTACAGTCATAAACATTAACACTTGACTTTCCACATTATCTCTTCCTGCACTTACTTCTTCATCCTTCTCTCTTTTTACTCTATTGAAGGATTTTTTTTTTTGTAGGGAAATAATCATATTGTATGTTAGAATTATCACTCTGGAGCTGTTACTGATCCAATACAAAAGCCTACTGAACCTAGGTTGTGCTGAAGGAAATAGCAGCCTTTATTATAAGGTGTCCAAAATAGAGTCAAGTTAGGAAAATTGACAGCTCATGCTCAAAAGACTGAACTCCCTAATGGCTTTCAGGAGAGGGTTTTTAAAGGCAAGATAAGTTCTTATTGCCATTTTCTTAATTGTTCTGGGTTTGTCTTTGCAGGTCTTTTTTCTTCTCTTCCTCTTTTGTTCTCTCTCCTGTGGTTTGAGTTGTGTTTGAATTGCTCGTGTGTGTGTGTGTGTGTGTGTGTGTGTGTGTGTGTGTGTGTATGTATCTATTGTAGTTTTGGATTTGCTGTTCCCATATGATTTTAATGTAGCAAACAAAAATAAACCCCAATTAGGAAAAATGACAATAGAAACTTGCAAATCAATACTTATCTTAAATGCAAATAGATTAAATGCTCTAACCAAAAGACATAGACTGGCTGAATGGATACAGAGAAAAGATCTATATATATATATATATATATATATATATATATATATATATATATATATACACACACACACATACATACCGGAGTCCAACTCCAGCAACCAGGGATTCAACCTGCAGAGATGAAAGTGTCGGCCAATGAGACAGCCTCTCATTTTTCTATGGACTGCCTGTTTATTTCAAGTTTAAGATTCTCTTTTATACTTTTACAAAAACATTAGGCCAGAAGTTTGACATTTTCAGTTCCCCCTGTCCCAGATTTATTATCTCCGTAAATCATTGTTGCTCTTCAAACAGAGTTCCTGCTTCAGTGATTCTCTTGGAATCAGCCTTATCATCTATTATCTACTTCCTCTAATGTGTCCTATAGTTAACTTGTGATTACATTGTAACTCATGCTACATTCCTCAGTTTACTACTTATCTTCCTAAATCCTGTTTGCCCCTAACATCCTGAGCTCACTATCTCTTAGAAAGGCTTCTAGCTATAGTGTCTCTAAAAATTCCTAACTTCTATAAACTATAGTAAAATATGCTAACTTTACAACATTCCTTAAATCTTTAACTTCTAACTATTTTAATTATTTCTAAGCCCTAAATTCTGTAAACTCCTTTGCCATAAACATTCTCCTCACAAATAGGCTTCGGATATCAATCCCTCCCATGGCCTCAAGCTATAGCCTATGTGCTCATCCTGGAACACTCTTTTGTAAAAGTCCTTGAACAAATGTCAATGACTAACTTTATGAATTATTTTCTGAGCACAACTGCAGAAGGCTTTGTGCCTTCTCATGCTCCTCTCAAGAACAATAAGCACCTTAATATTCCTTTTCAGTCAACTCAGCTGAGGAGAGGAAAAGACAAGTCAGAATTACAAGGCCTAACTCCTTCATCCCGGGATCCATGCCTGTGGAATGAGGAGAGAGGGGGCTGGGGACCATGCCTCCATTTTGTCAGTAATGCCTAATGCGGCTCCCGATATATATATATATATACACACACACACTCTATGAGAGACTGATTTCAAATTTAGGGACACATACAGACTAAAAGTGAAGGAATGGAAAAAAGTATTCCATGAAAATGGAAATCAAAAGAAAGCCTCAATAACAATATTCATATCAGGCAAAATAGACTTTAAAATATAAATACTATTATAAGAGAAAAAGAAAGACACTTCATTATGATTAAGGAATTAATCAAAGAAGTAGATTTAACAATTATAAATACATATGAACCTAACATAGGAGAAAATCAATTTATAAAGCAAATAATAACAGCTATAAAGGGAGAAATCAACAGTAATCCGGTAGTAGTAGGAGACATTAATACTCCACTATCATCAGTGGACAGATCATCCAGACAGAAAATTAGTAAGGAAACAGACAGATTAAATGACAGATTGGATCGGATGGGCATAAAATGATATTTATATAGCATTCCATTAAAAGAGATTAGAAATAAACTAGAAATGAATGAATCACTGAATAAATCAAAGAGAAAATCAAAACATACCTAGAGACAAATGAAAATAAAGTACAATGATTCAAAACTTATGGGAGTTAACAAAAGCAGTCCTAAGAGGGAAATGCTGGGTACAACAGACTGGTTCTAAACAGGAAAAGGAGTACCTCAATGCTGTATATTGTCACCCTGCTTATTTAACTTATATACAGAGTACCTCTTGAGAAACGCTGGGGCTGGGTGAAGCACAACCTGGAATCAAGATTTCCAGGAGAAATATCACTAACCTCAGATATGCAGGTGACACCACCCTTTATGGCAGAAAGTGAAGAACTAAAGATCCTCCTGATGGAAGTGAAAGAGTAGAGTGAAAAAAGTTGGCTTAAAGCTCAACATCCAGAAAACTAAGATCATGGCATCTGGTCCCATCATTTCATGGCAAATACATGGGGAAACAGTGGAAGCAGTAGCTGACTCTATTTTTGGGGGGGCTCCAAAATCACTACAGATGGAGACTATAGCCACAAAATTAAAAGACGCTTACTCCTTGGAAGGAAAGTTATGACCAACCTAGACAGCATATTAAAAAGCAGAGACATTATTTTGCCATCAAAGTTCCATCTAGTCAAGGCTATGTTTTTTTCAGTAGTCTTGTATGGATGTGAGAGTTGGACTATAAAGAAAGCTAAGCACTGAAGAATTGATGCTTTTGAACTGTGGTGTTGGAGAAGACTCTTTTGAGAGTCCCTTGAACTGCAAGGAGATCAAAACAGTCCATCCTAAAGGAGATCAGTCCTGAATATTCATTGGAAGGACTGATATTGAAGCTGAAACTCCAATACTTTGGCCACGAAGAGCTGATTCATTTGAAAAGACCCTGATGCTGGGAAAGATTGAAGGCAGGAGGAGAAGAGGATGACAGAGGATGAGATGGTTGGATGGCATCACCGACTCAATGGACATGGGTTTGGGTAAACTCTGGGAGTTGGTGATGGATAGAGAGGCCTGATGTGCTGCGGTCCATGGGTCACAAAAAGTCGGACACGACTGAGTGACTGAACTGAACTGAACTGAAAAGGGAAATTTATAGCAATGCAATCTTATATTAGGAAGCAAGAAAAATCTAAAAAAACAAAAAACAAACAAAAAAAAACAGCCTAACCTTTCACCTAAAGTAACTAGGAAAAGAACAGACAAAATCTAAAGCTAGTAGAAGGAAACAAATCATAAAGATCACAGCAGAAATAAATAACATAGAGATAAAAAAAAACAATAGCAAAGATCCAGGAAACTAAAACCTGGTTCTTTTAAAAGATAAACAAAATTGATTAGCCTTTAGCCTGACTCATCAAGAAAAAAATGGAAGAAGACTCAATAAAATTAGAAATGAAAAAAAAAATTACAATGCACACCACAGAAATACAAAGGATCATAAGAGACTATTACAAGCAATTGTTTGCCAATAAAATGGACAACCTGGAAGAAATGGACAAATTCATAGAAAGGCACAATCCCCCAAGAACGAACCAGGAAGAAACAGAAAATATGAACAGACCAATCACAAGTAATGAAATGAAAACAATGATTAAAAAAAACCTCCCAACACACAAAAGTCCAGATACATATGGCTTCACTGGTGAATTCTATCAAACATTTAGAAATGAATTAATAGTTATTCTTCTCAAACTCTTCCAAAAATTTGCAAAGGAAGGAACATTTCCATGGTCATTCTATGAAGCCACCATCTTCCTGATACCAAAATCAGACAAAAATACCATGAAAAAGAAAATTAAAGGCCAATATCACTGATGAACATAGACCCAAACATTCTCAACAAAATACTAGCAATCTCAATCCAACAACATATTAACAGGATCATGCTCTGTGATCAAGTAGGGTTTATCTCAGAGATGCAAAGGTTTTTAAATATCCAAATCAATCAGTATGATACACCACATCAGCCAATTAAAAAATAAAAACCATATGATCATCTTAATAGATGCAGGAAAACTTTTTGAAAAAATTCAACACCCATTTATGATAAAAACTCTCCAGAAAGTGGGCAAAGAGAGAACGGATCTCAACATGACCAGATAACATCATATTCAACAGTGAAAATCTAAAAGCATTTCCTCTAACATCAGGAAGAAGACAAGGATGTCCAGTCTTGCCGCTTTTATTCAATATGGTTTTGGCATTCCAAGCTATGAAAATCAGAGAAGAAAATAAAATAAAAGGAATCCCAACTGGAAAAGAAGACATGAAAATACTAAAGATACTACCAGAAAGCTACTAGAGCTCATAAATGAATTTAGCAAAGTTGAAGTTTTCAAATTAATATGCAGAAATATGTTATTGTTTCTATACTCTAACAACAACAACAAAAAGATCGGAAAGAGAAATTAAGAAAATAATCGCACATCACATCAAAAATAATAAAATGCCTATGAATAAATCTACCTAAGGAAGCAAAAGACCTGTACTCTGAAAACTGTAAGATGCTGATGAAAGAAATCAAAGATGACACAAACAGATGAAAAGAAATATGTTCTTTGATAGGCACAGTCAGCATTGTCAAAATGACTTTACTACCCTTGGTAGATTCAGTGCAGTCCATCTCAAGTTAACAATAGTATTGTTCACAGAACTAGAACTAGAAGAAAAACTTAAATTTGTATGGAGACACAAAAGGCCCCAAATAGCCAAAGAAACCTTGAGAAAGAAGGATGGAGCTGAAGGAATCATGCTCCCTTATTTCAGACTATACTACAAAGCTACAGTCCTCAAAACAGTATGGGGTGTGTGTGTGTGTGTGTGTGTGTGTGTGTGTGTGTGTGTGTGAAATCACTTCAGTTGAGTCCAACTCTTTGTGACCCCATTGACTGTAGCCTGTCAGACTCCTCTATCCGTGGATTCTCCAGGCAAGAGTACTGGAGTGGGTTACCATGCCCTCCTCCAGGGGATCTTCTTGACCCAGGTATCGAATCTGGGTCTCCCACATTACAGGAAGTTTCTTTACCATCTGAGCCACCAAGGAAACCCTAAACAGTATGATACTGGCACAAAAATAGGAATACAGATCAATGGAACAGGACAGAAAGCCCAGAAATAAACCCACACACCTATGTCAATTACTGTATGACAAAGTAGTCAAGACTATACAATGGAGGAAAGACAGTCTCTTCAATAAATGGTGCTGAGAAAACTGGACAGCTGTATGTGAAAACAAAAGTAGAAAATCCTCTATCACCATACACAAAAGCACACTCAAAATGAATTAATGACCTACATGTGAGACTGGACACTATAAAACTTTTAGAGGAAAACATATAACACTCTCTGACATAAAGTACAGCAATATCTTTGTCAATCCATCTCCCAAAGTAATGGAAATAAAAATAAAAAAAAAAAACAAATATAATCTAATTAAACTCAAAAGATGTTTCACAATAAAGGAAGCCATAATCAAAATAAAGACAGTCCACAGAATGGGAAGACATATTTTCAAATGATTCAGTTCAGTTCAGTCACTCAGTCGTGTCCGACTCTTTGTGACCCCATGAATTGCAGCACGCCAGGCCTCTCTGTCCATCACCAACTCCAGAAGTTCACTCAGACTCATGTACATTGAGTCGGTGATGCCATCCAGCCATCTCACCCTTTTTCGTCCCCTTCTCCTCCTGCCCCCAATCCCTCCCAGCATCAGAGTCTTTTCCAATGAGTCAACTGTTCACATGGGGTGGCGAAAGTATTGGAGTTTCAGCTTTAGCATCAGTCCTTCCAAAGAATACCTAGGACTGATCTCCTTTAGAATGGACTGGTTGGATCTCCTTGCAGTCCAAGGGACTCTCAAGAGTCTTCTCCAACACCACGGTTCAAAAGCATCAATTCTTCAGTGCTCAGCTTTCTTCACAGTCCAACTCTCACATCCATACATGACTACTGGAAAAACCATAGCCTTGACTAGACGGACCTTTGTTGGCAAAGTAATGTCTCTGTTTTTGAATATGATATCTAGGTTGGTCATAACTTTCCTTCCAAGGAGTAAGCATCTTTTAATTTCATGGCAAATGATTAATCCCCCTAATTTACAAACAACTTATGCAGCTCAATATTATCGAATCAAACAACCAAATCAATTTAGTGGTCAGAAGACCTAAATAGACAATTCTCAAAAGAAGATATGCAGATGGCCAAGAGGCACATGAAAAGGTGTTTAACACTGATAATTAGAGAAGTGAAAATCAAAACTACAAGGGGATATCACCTCACACCATTCAGAATGGCTATCACAAAAAAATACACAAAGAATAAATGCTGGAGAGGATGTGAAGAGAAGGGAACTCTCCTACACTGTTGGTAGGAATGTAAGTCAGTGCAGATACTATGGAGAAACATATGGAGGTTCCTTAAGAAACTAAAAATAGAGCTATTATATGATATTGCAATTTCACTCCTGGACTTATACTCAGAGGAAAACAGTCTGAAAAGATATCTGCACCACAGTGTTCATCTCAGTGATGTGTATAATAGAAAAGACATGAAGCAACCTAAATGCCCATCAACAGAAGAGTGAAAATGATGTGGTCACAGATACAAGGGAATGTTTCTCAGCCATCAAAAAGAATGAGATAATAAAATAGCCAATTTGCAGCAACATGGATGGTCCTAGAGATTGTCTTTCTGAATGAAGTATATCAGACAGAGAAAGAGAAATATTGTATGATATACCTTGTATGCAAAAATCTAAAAAAATGATGAAAATGAACAAATTCAGACTTAGAGAATGAACTTACGGTTACAAGTGCAGAATGGTGAGGGGAGAGATAGTTAAGGAGTTGGGACTGACAGTGTACATACTCAGTTCATTTCAGTACCTCAGTCGTGTCCGAATCTTTGTGACCCCATAAAATGCAGCACGCCAGGCTTCCCTGTTCATCATCAACTCCTAGAGTTCACCCAAACTCATGTCCATTGAGTGGGTGATCCCATTTAACCATCTCATCCTCTGTCATCCCCTTCTCCTTCTGCCCAGTCTTTCCCAACATCAGAGTCTTTCCAAATGAGTCAGATCTTTGCATCAGGTTGCCAAAATATCGGAGTTTCAGCTTCAACATCAGTCCTTCCAATGACAACCAGGACTGTTTTTCTTTTGGATGGACTGGTTGGATCTCCCTTCAGTCCAAGGGACTCTCAAGAGTCTTCTCCAACACCACAGTTCAAAAGCATCACTTCTTCTGTGTTCAGCTTTCTTTATAGTCCAACTCTCACATCCATACATGACTACTGGAAAAACCATAGCCTTGACTAGATGGACCTTTGTTGACAAAGTAATGAATGTCTCTGCTTTTTAATATGCTGTCTAGGGTGGTCATAACTTTCCTTCCAAGGAGTAAGCGTCTTTTAATTTCATGGCTACACTTACCATCTGCAGTGATTTTGGAGCCCCGCAAAATAATAAAGTCTGACACTTTCCACATCTATTTGCCATGAAGTGATGGGACTGGATGCCATGATCTTAGTTTTCTGAATGTTGAGCTTTAAGCCAACTTTTTCACTCTCCTATTTCACTTTCCTCAAGAGGCTCTTTAGTTCTTCACTTTCTGCCATAAGGGTGGTGTCATCTGCATATCTGAGGTTATTGATACTTCTCCCAGCAATCTTGATTCCAGCTTGTGCTTCTTCCAGCCCAGCGTTTCCCTGGTACTCTGCATATAAGTTAAATAAGCAGGGTGACATTACACAGCCTTGATGTATTCCTTTTCCTATTTGGAATTAGTCTGTTGTTCCATGTCCAGTTCTAACTGTTGCTTTCTGACCTACATATAGGTTTCTCAAGAGGCAGGTCAGGTGGTGTGGTATTCCCATCTCTTTCAGAATTGTCCACAGTTTATTGTGATCCACACAGTCAATAGTCCATAAGGCAGAAATAGATGTTTTTCTGGAACTCTTTTGCTTTTTCAATGATCCAGTGAATGTTGGCAATTTGATCTCTGGTTCCTCTGCCTTTTCTAAAACCAGCTTGAACATCTGGAACCTCACAGTTGACATATTGCTGAAGCCTGGCTTGGAGAATTTTGAGCATTACTTTACTAGCGTGTGAGATGAGTACAATTGTGCAGTAGTTTGAGCATTCTTTGGCATTGCCTTTCTTTGTGATTGGAATGAAAACTGACCTTTTCCAGTCCTGTGGCTACTGTTGAGTTTTCCAAATTTACAGGTATATTGAGTGCAGCACTTTCACAACATCATCTTTTAGGTTTTGAAATAGCTCAACTGGAATTCCATTACCTCCACTAGCTTTTGTTGTAGTGATACTTCCTAAGGCCCACTTGACTTCACATTCCAGGATCTCTGGCTCTAGGTGAATGATCACACCATCGTGGTTATCTGGATCATGAAGATCTTTTTTGTATAGTTCCTCTGGGTATTCTTATCTTCTGCTTTTTTTAGGTAAATACCATTTCTGTCCTTATTGAGCCCATCTTTGCATGAAATGTTCCCTTGGTATCTCTAATTTTTTTTGAAGAGATCTCTAGTCTTTCCCATTCTTCTCTTTTCCTCTATTTCTTTGCATTGATCTCTGAGGAAGGCTTTCTTGTCTCTCCTTGCTATTCTTTGGAACTCTACATTCAAATGGGTATATCTTTCCTTTTCTCCTTTGCTTTTCACTTCTCTTCCTTTCACAGCTATTTGTAAGGCCTCCTCAGACAGCCATTTTGATTTTTTGCATTTCTTTTTCTGGGGGATGGTCATGATCCCTATCTCCTGTACAATGTCATGAGCCTCCATCCATAGTTCATCAGGCACTCTGTCTATCAGATCTAGCCCTTTAAATCTATTTCTCACTTCCACTGTATAATCATAAGGGATTTGATTTACATCATACCTGAATGGTCTAGTGGTTTTTCCCACTTTCTTCACTTTATGTCTGATTTTGGCAATAAGGAGTTCATGATCTGAGCCACAATCAACTCCTGGTCTTGCTTTTGCTGACTGTATAGAGCTTCTCCATCTTTGGCTGCAAATATAATCAACCTGTTTTCCCTGATGTCCATGTATAGTCTTCTCTTGTGTTGTTTGAAAAGGGTGTTTGCTATGACCAGTGCATTCTCTTGACAAAACTCTTTTAGCCTTTGCCCTGCTTTCTTCTGTACTCCAAGGCCAATTTGCCTGTTACTCCAAGTATTTCTTGACTTCCTACTATTGCATTCCAGTCCCCTATAATGAAAAGGACATCTTTTTTTTTTTTTTTTTTCCTAGTTAGTTCTAAAAGGTCTTGTAGGTCTTCATAGAACTGTTCAACTTCAGCTTCTTCAACGTTACTGGTCAGGGCATAGACTTGGATTACCGTGATATTGAATGGTTTACCTTGCAAACAGAGATCATTCTGTCATTTTTGAGATTGCATCCAGGTACTGCATTTTGAGCTCTTTTGTTGACTATGATGGCTACTCCATTTCTTCTAAGGGATTCTTGCCCACAGTAATAGATATAATGGTCATCTGAGTTAAATTCACCCGTTCCAATCCATCTTAGTTAGCTGATTCTTATAATGTCGACATTCACTCTTGCCATCACCTGTTTGACCACTTCCAATTTGCCTTGATTCATGGACCTAACATTCCAGGTTCTTATGCAACATTGCTCTTTACAGCATTGGTCCTTGCTTCTCTCACGAGTCTCATTCACAACTGGGTGTTGTTTTTGCTTTGGCTCCATCCCTTCCTTCTTTCTGGAGTTATTTCTCCACTGATCTCCAGTAGCGTATTGGGCACCTACCAACCTGGAGAGTCATCTTTCAGTGTCCTATATTTTTGCCTTTTCATACTGTTCATGGGGTTCTCAAGGCAAGAATGCTGAAGTGGTTTGCCATTCCCTCTCCAGTGGACCACATTCTGTCAGACCTCTCCACCATGACAGCTGCACGACAGCACAGGAGCAGCTGAAAGGAACTACCCCACATCCAAGCTAAGGAGCAGCGGCTGCACTTTGCTGGAGCAGCTGTGAAGAGATACCCCATGTCCAAGGTAAGAGAAACCGAAGTAAGAAGGTAGGCACTGAGAGAGGGCATTAGAGGGCAGACAGACTGAAACCACAATCACAGACAACTACCCAGTCTGATCACACAGACCACAGTTGTCTAACTCAATAAAACTAAGCCATGCCATGTGGGGCCACCCAGTGTACACACTACTATGTTTGGAATGGACAACCAGCAAGGACCTACTGTATAACACAGGAAACTCTGCTCAAATTGGGGAAAAAATTAAAAAAAAAAAAAGAATAGTAATAAAAAGCCATCAAAGTTATAAAATGGGAAAAACAATGCCAGGTAACATAGGTTAAGTACCAACTGAATATTGTGAATGATGAGAAATTTCCTCATTAAAGAACAATGATTAATTCATGGAGAAGAGAGACTCTGAGCTATACGTTGATGTATGGGTAAAAACTAGTTACCCAACTAGTTAAGTAGAAATGGAAGTAGATAGTATTTCAGTGGAAGGCATGAATCCAGGGCCAGAAGAACACAATGCAAGATGTTTTGGAGAACAGCAAGTATCATAGCTTGAATGAGTGTAGGATCTGTGTCAAGGAAAATTATAATACTGAGGCAGATTGTGAAGGAACATGGATGCCAATCTAAGAAACTCAGAATTTATACTTGGATAATGGGAAGGCATTAAACTTTTTTTATTTTACACTGGGGAGACTCTGTGAATATAGTAACTTTTGTTTGTAAGTCTCAAGTGTTTTTGTCAAGTTGTACTGTGTCTAAAGCTTCTGAGATTACTTGCACAGAGCTTAACTGAACATTCCCAAGGTCTCTAAAGACAGCACTGATTGCAAAGTGAGTGGGTTGGTTTGAAGCTGTAACATACAGCCTTAGATTCAATAGCCAGCATTTAGCATGCTGTTTGTAAAAATCTCTCTTAGCTCTCCTCTCTGGAGAGAAATGTCTTGGAATTAGTTACACATCTGAGATCCCATGTAATATCCTTGATAGAAGGAATCAAACAGTAAAATGAAATAATTTTCTTCCCACTATAAGTTGGTTTTTACTGAATCTTGATTAGTTTGAAATATTTGGGGTTTTGCTTATTCAAATGCTAAGTATAATAATGTAATAATCAAAAAAAAAAAAAAAAGGCAAGGTAAGGGAGAGGATTGGGGATGTGTGTGATCAGCTCTTGTACATCCTTCTTTTTTTAAAAAATTATTTATTTTTTATTGAAGGTTAATTGCTTTACAGAATTTTGCTGTTTTCTGTCAAACCTCAACATGAATCATCCATAGGTTTACATATATTCCCTCTTGAAGTTCCCTCCCATCTCCCTCCCCATCCCACCCCTCTAGGTTGTTATAGAGCTCTTATTTGACTTTCCTGAGCCATACAACAAATTCCCATTGGCTATCTATTTTACATATGGTAATGTAAGTTTCCGCGTTGCTCTTTCCATACATCTCAGTCTCTCCTCCCCTCTCCCATGTCCACAAGTCTATTCTCTATGTCTGTTTCTCTACTGTTTCCCTGTAGGGAAATTCTTCAGTACCATTTTTCTAGATTACGTATGTATGTGTTAGAATACGGTATTTCTCTTTCTCTTTCTGACTCATTTCACTCTGCATAATAGGTTCTAGGTTCATCCACCTCATTAGAACTGACTCAAATGCATTCCTTTTTATGGTGAGTAATACTCCATTATATATATGTACCACAGCTTCTTTATCCATTCATCTGCCAATGGACATCTAGGTTGCTTCCATGTCCTAGCTATTGTAAATAGTGCTACAATGAACAATGGGATACCTGTGTCTCTTTCAATTTTGGTTTCCTCAAGGTATATGCCTAAGAGTGGGATTGCTGAGTCGTATGGTAGCTTTATTCCTAGTTTTTTAAGGAATCTCCATGCCATCTTCCACAGTGGTTGTATCAATTTACATTCCCACCAACAGTGCAGGAGTGTTTGCTTTTCTCCACATCCTTACCAGCATTTACTGTTTGTAGACATTTTGATAAGGGCTCTCTGACTGGCGTGAGGTGATATCTCATTGTAGTTTTGATTTGCATTTCTCTCAGTACTTTGGCCACCTCATGCGAAGGGTTGACTCATTGGAAAAGACTCTGATGCTGAGAGGGATTGGGGGCAGAAGGAAAAGGGGACAACAGAGGATGAGATGGCTGGATGGCATCACTGGCTCGATGGACGTGAGTCTGAGTGAACTCTGGGAGTTGGTGATGGACAGGGAGGCCTGGCGTGCTGCGATTCATGGGGTCACAAAGAGTCGGACATGACTGAGCGACTGAACTGAACTGAACTGAATAAGAAGTGATATTGAGCATCTTTTCACATGTTTGTTAGCCATCTGTATGTCTTCTTTAGAGAAATGTCTGTTCAGGTCTTTTCCCCACTTTTTGATTGGGTTGTTTGTTTTTCTGGTATGAGTTGTATGAGCTGCTTGTATATTTTGGAAATTAATCCTTTGTCAGTTGTTTCATTTGCTATTATTTTCTCCCATTCTGATGGTTGTCTTTTCACCTTGCTTGTAGTTTCCTTTGCTGTGAAAAAGCTTTCAAGTTTTCAGGTCCCACTTGTTTACTTTTGCTTTTATTTCTGTTAATCTAGGAGGTGGGTCATAGAGTATCTTGCTTTGATTTATGTCATCAAGTGTTCTCCCTATGTTTTCCCCTAAGAGTTTTATAGTTTCCGGTCTTACATTTAGGTCTTTAATCCATTTTGAGTTTATCTTTGTGTATTGTGTTAGAAAGTGTTCTAATTTCATTCTTTTACATGTAGCTGTCCAGTTTTCCCAGCACCATTTATTGAAGAACCTGTCTTTGCCCCATTGCATATTCTTTCCTCCTCTGTCAAAAATAAGGTACCCATAGGTACATGGGTTTATTTCTGGGCTTTCTCTCTTGTTCCATTGGTCTACATTTCTGTTTTTGTGCCAGTACCATACTGTCTTGATGACTGCAGCTTTGTAGTAGTTTAACCTGAAGTCAGGAAGGTTGATTCCTCCAGCTCCATTCTTTCTCAAGACTGCTTTGTCTATTCAGGGTCTTTTGTGTTTCCATATGAATTGTGAAATTTTTTCTTCTAGTTCTGTGAAAAATGCCATTGGTAATTTGATAAGGATTTCATTAAATCTGTAGATTGCATTTGGTAGTATAGTCATTTTCACAATACTAATTCTTCCTACCCAGAAGCATGGAACATCTCTCCTTCTGTTTATGTCATCTTTGATTTCTTTCATTAGTGTCTTATGATTTTCTGTGTACAGTTCTTTCATCTTCTTGGGTAAGTTTATTCCTAGATATTAATTTTGTTGTTTTTGTTGCAATGGTGAATGGGATTGATTCCTCAATTTCTCTTTCTTATTTTTCATTGTTAGTATGTAGAAATGCAAGTGATTTTTGTGTATTGATTTTGTATCCTGTAACTATGCTAAATTCACTGGGTAGCTCTAGTAATTTTTTGATACTATCTTTAGGGTTTTCTATATACAGTATCATGTCATCTGCAAACAGTGAGAGCTTTACTTCTTTTTTTCCCATCTGGATTCCTTTTATTTCTTTTTCTTCTCTGATTGCTGTAGCTAGGACTTCCAGAACTATGTTGAATAATAGTAGCAAAAATGGACACTCTTTGGTTGTTCCTGATCTTAGAGGGGATGCTTTCAGGTTTTCACCATTGAGAATAATGTTTGCTGTAGGCTCATTATATATGGCCTTTACTATGTTGAGGTAGATTCTTTCTATGCCCATTTTTGGAAGAGTTTTGCTCATAGATAGGTGCTGAATTTTGATTTTGTCAAAAGCTTTTTCTGCATCTATTGAGATGATCATATGGTTTTTATCACATTGATTGATTTTCATATATTGAAGAATCCTTGCATCCCTGCAATAAACCCAACTTTATCATGGTGCATGAGCTCTGTACATCCTTCTGATTGGCTTTTTGCAGTTAATTTCTTCCACCTGGTGGGAGTTTTGTTGTTGTTTAGTCTCTAAATCATGGCCAACTCTTTGCGACCCCATGGACTGCTTCACGCCAGGCTTCCGTGTCCCGCACTATCTCCCAGAGTTTGCTTAAACTCATGTCTGTTGAATTGGTGATGCCATCCAGCCATCTCATCCTCTGTAACTGCCTTCTATCTTTCCCAGAATCAGGGTCTTTTCCAGTGAGTCAGCTCTTCACATCAGGTGGCCAAAGTGTTGGAGATTCACCTTCAGTATCAGTCCTTCCAATGACTATTAAGGGTTGATTTCCTTTAGGATTGACCGGTTTGATCACCTTGCTGTCCAAGGAACTCTCAAGAGTCTGCTCTAGAACTACAATTGGAAGCATCAGTTCTTCAGAGCTCAGCCTTCTTTATGGTCCAACTCTCACATCCATCCATGACTACTGGAAAAATTGTAACTTTGA
The DNA here is from genome assembly GCF_003369695.1 of Bos indicus x Bos taurus. Classification (NCBI taxonomy): domain Eukaryota; kingdom Metazoa; phylum Chordata; class Mammalia; order Artiodactyla; family Bovidae; genus Bos; species Bos indicus x Bos taurus. The sequence goes on from NC_040084.1 coordinate 875,139, forward strand.
CTATACAGACCTTTGTCAGCAAAGTGATGTCTCTGTTTTTTTAGTACACTGGGTGTACATTAGTATGTGCAAGTAGTGGGAGTTTTAATCTCTGCAAAACAACTCAAGGATATGGCTCAGGATATGATCTATAGCCCTTGAAGAGAAACTACTGGTCACTGACTTTGTTTTATGACTAAACTATTATCATTTTGTCTTGTTTGACTCTTTTCCTTGATTCTGCCTTGTTTCACTTCTCTGCATAAAATTGCTCTTTGGAACTGGGGGAAGACCTAGGAGGCTAAAGCTTTTTCTACAAACAAGAGTTGGGAAACCTGGGGCTCTCTTCCTGGGAAGGCCCACAATCTGGCTCCGTTTCAGAGCCACACTGTGGAATACGTCCTGGGGAGGGCAATGAGACAAGTGGGTGCTTCTTTCCTAGTTCTGCTGTGTTTTCTTCTTATTCCTGCTAGGGTCATCCAGTAGTGCTCACCTCCAGCAAGTTGCAGTGATATCTTTGCACGTGGATTCCTACTGGGGATATCCAGCCTTTGCCCCAGCCAGCTGCCCTGCCAGGTTCAAGTGTCCCTGTGGACAGATCAAAACCAGCAGTTTTCAGCACCACCTCCATGTAGGTAACTTACCTCTCAGTAAGTTCTGCTGGCTCTCTTTTATTGTGGGAAGAGTGCTAGTAACTCAGTAGCAGTCCTTTTGGTAGCTTCTCAAGGATTCCTCATATCCCAGAGGACGAGTGTCAGCAGTACCCCTGCCTGTGGCTTCCTGGGAGCCTCTTCAGTACCCTGATGGGGAGCTTCCTCTCCCAGTTCTGACCTTTGGCACATCCATGAACTTTTATACATCCAGTGACCACACTCTATGCAAAATGGTCTAAATACCAGCCAATGCGTGTAAAGAGAGGAGAGGGAATGCGGGACACCTGGGTTCGATCCCTGGGTTGGGAAGATCCCTGGAGAAGGGCAAGGCAACCCACTCCAGTATTCTTGCCTGGAGAATTCTATGGAGAGAGGAGCCTAGCATGCTACAGTCCATGGGGTCACAAAGAGTCAGACACAACTGAACACTTTTATTTATATTTATTTATATGAAACATACTTAGCTAACTTGATGATTGGTTTCTGGTTTGGGCAACTGCATAGATTTTGATGCCATTCTTGGAACTAAAGTTTACAGATTTGGAATATAGAGGGAATATATAATGAGCTGACTTTTACACATACATTATTTGAATCATCCATAAATATCCTAGTGGATATTTGAGGTAGTGTCAAAATAAGCTGCATGAATGTAAAAATAATTTAGCTTTGATTAGAATTAAAGGAACTTATGGATTACAATGCTAGTTAGTGTTGAGGGAGAGGCAACTGAAGGAAAATAAACTTTGACTCAAATAGCTAAAGAATTGGAAGCACTGGATCAGCAACTTTACCGTGTAAATGAAATGATAAAAATTGCTTTAAAATTATTTATTCATTATACTTTTGTTTTCACTGCATGGAAAGATACCGTGTGTGTGTGGAAACATGGCATAGGAAACTTCTTTTTTAGCTTAAACGAATCTATACTCTTTCTTGAATAAACAGTTACCATACACGAAATAGCTGTTCTTCCGGGGACAATTTGGTTAGTTTCTCAGGGACAGCTGTGAAGGTGAAAGCTATGTCCTTGGGAGAAAGGTGACTAGATAGAAAGCATCCCAACTCCTTTTAACACAACTGTTTTTGTGGATGATGATGATGATGATGATGGTAATTCATTAACAGATGAACCATCAGGGAGGAGTGCTAAGCTGAGAGAATGTCAGAGCAACAGGACTAAACAAAGACCATCCCTAGCAAAGTGGGTGCATGGTTGTCCTTTGTTTGGGGCCATAATGTTTTCCCTTAGCTTATAATTATATTGAATGTACTAAATAAATATAGAGTTACCTCTTCAAAGTAACTCTGAAAAAGAAAGGCTGTTGTTTCATTTTAACTGCTGTACTATCTGGAAACTCATTCTATTAGGGTTCAAATTTACATAATTTAGGGCATAGTATTAGAGTATTATTTTGTATTAAGTTGACAAAATTGAGATACGAAGCTCGGAGAACTGAAAATAGCTTTCCTGAAGAAAGAACTAATCTAAGAAAGAAAGATCTAATAATGAATCACTGTTTTGCTACTTTTGATCTAAGTGTGCTATTTTTCCTTTTTATTTTTCCTTTAATCCTGAAAGTGATAATTTGAGTTTTAAATACAAGAGGTTGAAAGTGGTTTCAGATATTTTCAATTAAAAGTTTAAGTTTTCACGTTTTTTGCCCTGGAAAAGACTAAATCTCTTCTTGAAATTGGTTGACATGATGTTAAAATGAACTATTTCTTTGAAAACCCTGTACAATGGGCTAGCATTCATCAAAAGATGCTTTGGCTGGAGGCAAGCTTCTCAGTTCAGTGACCTTATGGACATAAAGGACGGTTTTAAAAGGCATTGATATCTAGTTAACACTTTTTTGGACACTCAGATGTAACAATTTTTTTCACGTTGAATGGATTAAAAAAAAAAAAGAATAGTCAGCTTTCAATAGATTCAATTAGTTTATTCCCATCAATTACTCAATAAGATTGGCTCAATAAGATTTTGCTATTTGGGGGGGGGGGGGATCGTTTTAAGTCTCTTTTCCATCAGTTTGTTATTTTTAAACCTCCAATGATTCACCATAAAATGCATCTCCATCTGCAGGAAGCAATTCTTAAATTGCTTCACTCAACAAATTCAAAATTGCTAGGCTCACTATAGCACAGAAATAGGACTGATTTGGAAGGGATTACCTCTTGGGTTCAGAAAATCTTCTGAGACAGGTTATGGCATGGAGACAAATCTCTGAATGTTAGAAATTACTTTTATATTTTTTTATTGTAAATTGTTTGAAGTTTTGCTACATTGTTTTGAAATATTTCCTGGTAAAAAGTTATACGTCCTAGTGACCAACATCTATGAGTTATTTAGATGGTGTAAATATTTTTTTTAAATATAAATTTATTTATTTTAACTGGAGGCTAATTGCTTTACAATATTGTATTGATTTTGCCATATATCAACATGAATCCGCTACAGGTGTACACATGTTCCCCATCCTGAACACCCCTCCCACCTCACTCCCCATACCATCCCTCTGGGTCATCCCAGTGCACCAGCCCCAAGCACCCTGACTTATGCATTGAGCCTGTTCTGGTGATTCATTTCACATATGATATTATACATGTTTCAATGCCGTTCTCCCAAATCATCCCACCCTTGCCTTCTCCCACAGAGTCCACAAGAATGTTCTATACATCTGTGTCTCTTTTTCTGTCTCGTATACAGGGTTATCATTACTATCTTTCTAAATTCCATATATATGTGCTACTATATTGATGTTTTTCTTTCTGGCTTACTTCGCTTTGTATAATAGGTTCCAGTTTCATCCACCTCATTAGAACTGATTCAAATATATTCTTTTTAATGGCTGAGTAATACTCCATTGTGTAAATGTACTACAGCTTTCTTATCCATTTGTCTGCTGATGGACATCTAGGTTGCTTCAATGTCCTGGCTATTATAAACAGTGCTAGTGCTGTGGTGAACATTGGGGTACATGTGTATGTTTCAATTCTGGTACCCTCGGCGTGTATGCCCAGCAGTGGGATTGCTGGGTCATATGGCAGTTCTATTTCCCATTGTTTAAGGAATCTCCACACTGTTCTCTATAGTGGCTGTACTAGTTTGAATTCCCACCAACAGTGTAAGAGGGTTCCTTTTTCTCCACACCCTCTCCAGCATATATTACTTGTAGACTTTTGGACAGCAGCCATTCTGACTGGTGTGCAATGGTACCTCATTGTGGTTTTGATTTACATTTCTCTGACAATGAGTGACGTTGAGCATCTTTTCATGTCTTTGTTAGCCATCAGTATGTCTTCTTTGGAGAAATGTCTGTTTAGTTCTTTGGTCCATTTTTTGATTGGGTCATTTATTTTTCTGAAATTGAGCTGGAGGAGTCGCTTATATATTTTTGAGATTAATTCTTTGTCAGTTGCTTCATTTGCTATTATTTTCTCCCATTCTGAAGGCTGTCTTTTCACCTTGCTTATAGTTTCCTTTGTTGTGCAGAAGCTTTTAATTTTAATTAGGTCCCATTTGTTTATTTTTGCTTTTATTTCCAATATTCTTGGAGGTGGGTTATAGATGATCCTGCTGTGATTTATATCAGAGAGTGTTTTGCCTATGTTCTCCTCTAGGAGTTTTATTTATTTATTTATTGTATTGGAGAAGGCAATGGCAACCCATTCCAGTACTCTTGCCTGGAAAATCTCATGGATTGGGGAGCCTACTGGGCTGCCATCTATGGGGTCGCATAGAGTCGGACATGACTGAAGCAACTTAGCAGAAGGAGCTTTATAGTTTCTGGTCTTACATTTAGATCTTTAATCCATTTTGAGTTTATTTTTGTGTATCATGTTAAAAAGTGTTCTAGTTTCATTCTTTTACAAGTGGTTGACCAGTTTTCCCAGCACCACTTGTTAAAGAGATTGTCTTTTCTCCATTGTATATTATTAACTCCTTTGTCAAATATAAGTTGTCCATAGGTGCGTGGATTTATCTCTGGGCTTTTTATTTTGTTCCATTGATCTATATTTCTGTCTTTGTGCCAGTACCATACTGTCTTGATGCCTGTGGCTTTGTAGTAGAGCCTGAAGTCAGGCAGGTTGATTCCTCCAGTTCCACTCTTCTTTCTCAAGATTGCTTTGGCTATTCAAGGTTTTTTTTTTTTTTTTGTATTTCCATACAAATTGTGAAGTTATTTGCCCTAGTTCTGTGAAAAATACCATTGGTAGCTTTATAGGGATTGCACTGAATCTATAGATTGTTTTGCGTAGTATACTCATTTTCACTATATTGATTCTTCCAATCCATGACCATGGTATATTTCTCCATCTATTAGTGTCCTGTTTGATTTTTTTCACCAGTGCTTTATAGTTTTCTATATATAGGTCTTTAGTTTCTTTAGGTAGATATATTCCTAAGTATTTTATTCTTTTCATTGCAATGGTGAATGGAATTGTTTCCTTAATTTCTCTTTTCTCATTATTAGTGTATAGGAATGAAAGGGATTTCTGTGTGTTGATTTTATATCCTGCAACTTTACTATATTCATTGATTAGCTCTAGTAATTTCCTAGTGGAGTCTTTAGGGTTTTCTATATAGAGGATCATGTCATCTACAAACAGTGAGAGTTTTACTTTTCTTTTCCAATCTGGATTCCTTTTATTTCTTTTTCTGCTCTGATTGCTGTGGCCAAAACTTCCAAAACTATGTTGAATAGTAGTGGTGAGAGTGGGCACCCTTGTCTTGTTCCTGACTTTAGAGGAAATGCTTTCAATTTTTCACCATTGAGGATAATGTTTGCTGTGGGTTTGTCATATATAGCTTTTATTATGTTGAGGTATGTTTCTTCTATTCTTGCTTTCTGGAGAGCTTTTTTTTTTTTATCATAAATGGATGTTGAATTTTGTCAAAGGCTTTCTCTGAATCTATTGAGATAATCATATGGCTTTTATTTTTCAATTTGTTAATGTTGTGTATTACATTGATTGATTTGCAGATATTTAAGAATCCTTGCATCCCTGGGATAAAGCCCACTTGGTCATGATATATGATCTTTTTAATGTGTTGTTGGATTCTGATTGCTAGAATTTTGTTAAGGATTTTTCCATCTATGTTCATCAGTGATATTGGCCTGTAGTTTTTTTGTGTGGCACCTTTGTCAGATTTTGGTATTAGGGTGATGGTGGCCTCATAGAATAAGTTTGGAAGTTTATCTTCCTCTGCAATTTTCTGGAAGAGTTTGAGTAGGACAGGTGTTAGCTCTTCTCTAAATTTTTGGTAGAATTTAGCTGTGAAGCTGTCTGGACCTGGGCTTTTGTTTGCTGGAAGATTTCTGATTATAGTTTCAATTTCCGTGCTTGTGATGGGTCTGTTAAGATTTTCTATTTCTTCCTAGTTCAGTTTTGGAAAGTTGTACTTTTCTAAAAATTTGTCCATTTCTTCCACGTTGTCCGTTTTATTGGCATATAGTTGCTGATAGTAGTCTCTTATGATTCTTTGTATTTCTGTGTTGTCTGTTGTGATCTCTCCATTTTCATTTCTAATTTTATTGATTTGATTTTTCTCCCTTTGTTTCTTGATGAGTCTGGCTAATGGTTTGCCAATTTTATTTATCCTCTCAAAGAACCAGCTTTTGGCCTTGTTGGGTTTTGCTATGGTCTCTTTTGTTTCTTTTTCATTTATTTCTGCCCTAATTTTTAAGATTTGTTTCCTTCTTCTAACCCTGGGGTTCTTCATTTCTTCCTTTTCTAGTTAATTTAGGTGCAGAGTTAGTTTATTTATTGACTTTTTTCTTGTTCCTTGAGGTATGCCTGTATTGCTATGAACCTTCCCCTTAGCACTGCTTTTACAGTGTCCCGTAGGTTTTGGGTTGTTGTGTTTTCATTTTCATTCATTTCTATGCATATTTTGATTTCTTTTTTGATTTCTTCTGTGGTTTGTTGGTTATTCAGCAGCGTGTTGTTCAGCCCCTATATGTTGGAATTTTTTATAGTTTTTCTCCTTTAATTGAGATCTAATCTTACTGCATTGTGGCCAGAAAAGATGCTTTGAATTATTTCTTTTCTTTTTTTTTTTTTTGAATTTGCCAAGGCTAGATTTATGGCCCAGGATGTGATCTATCCTGGAGAAGGTTCCGTGTGAGCTTGAGAAAAATGTGAAATTCATTGTTTTGGGGTAGAATGTCTTATAGATATCAATTAGGTCTAACTGGTCTATTGTATCATTTAAAGTTTGTGTTTCCTTGTTAATTTTATGTTCATTTGATCTACCCGTAAGTGTGAGTGGGGTATTAAAATCTCCCACTATTATTGTGTTATTGTTAATTTCCCCTTTCATACTTGTTAGCATTTGTCTTACATATTGCCCTGCTCCTATGTTGGGTACATATATATTTATAATTTTTATATCTTCTTCTTGGATTGATCCTTTGGTCATTATGTAGTGTCCTTCTTTGTCTCTTTTCACAGCCTTTGTTTTAAAGTCTATTTTATCTGATATGAGTATTGCTACTCCTGCTTTCTTTTGATCTCTATTTGCATGGAATATCTTTTTCCAGCCCTTCACTTTCAGTGTGTATGTGTCCCTTGTTTCGAGGTGGGTCTCTTGTAGACAACAAATATCAGATCAGATCAGATCAGTCACAGTCGTGTCCGACTCTTTGCAACCCCATGAATTGCAGCACGCCAGACCTCCCTGTCCATCACCAACCCCCGGAGTTCAATCAGACTCACCTCCATTGAGTCAGTGATGCCATCCAGCCATCTCATCCTCTGTTGTCCCCTTCTCCTCTTGCCCCCAATCCCTCCCAGCATCAGAGTCTTTTCCAATGAGTCAATTCTTCGCATGAGGTGGCCAAAGTACTGGAGTTTCAGCTTTAGCATCAGTCCTTCCAAAGAAATCCCAGGGCTGATCTATTCAGAATGGACTGGTTGGATCTCCTTGCAGTCCAAGGGACCCTCAAGAGTCTTCTCCAACACCACAGTTCAAAAGCATCAATTCTTCGGTGCTCAGCCTTCTTCACAGTCCAACTCTCACATCCATACATGACCACAGGAAAAACCATAGCCTTGACTAGACGAAATTTTGTTTGCAAAGTAATATCTCGGCTTTTGAATATTCTATCTAGGTTGGTCATAACTTTCCTTCCAAGGAGTAAGCATCTTTTAATTTCATGGCTGCAGTCACCATCTGTAGTGATTTTGGAGCCCAGAAAAATAAAGTCTGACACTGTTTCCACTGTTTCCCCATCTATTTCCCATGAAGTGATGGGACTGGATGCCATGATTTTCGTTTTCTGAATATTGAGCCATAAGCCAACTTTTTCACTCTCCACTTTCACTTTCATCAAGAGGCTTTTGAGTTCCTCTTCACTTTCTGCCATAAGGGTGGTGTCATCTGCATATCTGAGGTTATTGAGATTTCTCCGGGCAGTCTTGATTTCAGCTTGTGCTTCTTCCAGCCCAGCGTTTCTCATGATGTACTCTGCATAGAAGTTAAATAAACAGGGTGACAATATACAACCTTGACATTCTCCTTTTCCTATTTGGAACCAGTCTGTTGTTCCATGTCCAGTTCTAACTGCTGCTTCCTGACCTGCATATAGGTTTCTCAAGAGGCAGGTCAGGTGGCGTGGTATTCCCATCTCTTTCAGAATTTTCCACAGTTTATTGTGATCCACACAGTCAAACGCTTTGGCATAGTCAATAAAGCAGAAATAGATGTTTTTCTGGAAATCTCTTGCTTTTTTGATGATCCAGCGGATGTTGGCAAGTTGATCTCTGGTTCCTCTGCCTTTTCTAAAACCAGCTTGAACATCAGGAAGTTCACAGTTCACGTATTGCTGAAGCCTGGCTTGGAGAATTTTGAGCATTACTTTACTAGAGTGTGAGATGAGTGCAATAGTGTGATAGTTTGAGCATTCTTTGGCATTGCCTTTCTTTGGGATTGGAATGAAAACTGACCTTTTCCAGTCCTGTTGCCACTGCTGAGTTTTCCAAATTTGCTGGCATATTGAGTGCAGCATTTTCACAGCATCATCTTTCAGGATTTGGAATAGTTCAACTGGAATTCCATCATCTCCACTAGCTTTGTTCATAGTGATGCTTTCTAAGGCCCACTTGACTTAACATTCCAGGATGTCTGGCTCTAGGTCAGTGATCACACCATCGTGATTATCTGGGTCGTGAAGATCTTTTTTGTACAGTTCTTCTGTGTATTCTTGCCATTTCTTCCTAATATCTTCTGCTTCTGTTAGGTCCATACCATTTCTGTCCTTTATCGAGCCCATCTTTGCATAAAATGTTCTCTTGGTATCTCTAATTCTCTTGAAGAGATCTCTAGTCTTTCCCATTCTGTTGTTTTCCTCTATTTCTTTGCATTGATCACTGAGGAAGGCTTTCTGATCTCTCCTTGCTATTCTTTGGAACTGCATTCAGATGTTTGTATCTTTCCTTTTCTCCTTTGCTTTTCGCTTCTCTTCTTTTCACAGCTATTTGTAAGGCCTCCCCAGACAGCCATTTTCCTTTTTTCCATTTCTTTTCCATGGGGATGGTCTTGATCCCTGTCTCCTGTACAGTGTCACAAATCTCATTCCATAGTTCATCAGGCACTCTATCTATCAGATCTAGGCCCTTAGATCTATTTCTCACTTCCACTGTATAATCATAAGGGATTTGATTTAGGTCATACCTGAATGGTCTAGTGGTTTTACCTACTTTCTTCAATTTAAGTCTGAATTTGGCAATAAGGAGCCACAGTGAGCTCCTGGTCTTGTTTTTGCTGACTGTATAGAGCTTCTCCATCTTTGGCTGCAAAGAATGATTTTGGCATTGACCATCTGTTGATGTCCATGTATAGAGTCTTCTCTTGTGTTGTTTGAAGAGGGTGCTTGTTATGACCAGTGCATTTTCTTGGCAAAACACTATTAGTCTTTGCCCTGCTTCATTCCATATTCCAAGGCCAAATTTGCCTGTTACTCCAGCTGTTTCTTGAATTCCTACTTTTGCATTCCAGTCCCCTATAATGAAAAGGACATCTTTTTTGGGTGTTAGTTCTAAAAGTTCTTGTAGATTTTCATAGAACCATCCAACTTCAGTTTCTTCAGCATTACTGGTGGGGGCATAGCCTTGGATTATTGTGATATTGAATGGTTTGCCTTGGAAATGAACAGAGGTCATTCTGTCGTTTTTGAGATTGCATCCAAGTACTGCATTCGGACTCTTGTTGATCATGATGGCCACTCCATTTCTTCTGAGGGATTCCTGCCTGAAGTAATAGATATAATGGTCATCTGAGTTAAATTCTCCCATTCCAGTTCGCTGATTCTTAGAATATAGGCATTCACTCTTGCCATCTCTTGTTTGACCACTTCCAATTTGCCTTGATTCATGGACCTGACATTCTAGGTTCCTATGCAATATTGCTCTCTACAGCATCAGACCTTGCTTCTATCACCAGTCGCATCCACAGCTGGGTTTTCTTTTTGCTTTGGCTCCATCCCTTCATTCTTTCTGGAGTTATTTCTCCACTGCTCTCCAGTAGCATATTGGGCACCTACTGACCTGGAGAGTTTCTCTTTCAGTATCCTATCATTTTGCCTTTTCATACTGTTCATGGGACTCTCAAGGCAAGAATACTGAAGTGGTTTGTCATTCCCTTCTCCAGTGGACCACATTTTGTCAGATCTCTCCACCATGACCCACCCATCTTGGGTTGCCCCATGAGCATGGCTTAGTTTCACTGAGTTAGACAACGCTGTGGTCCTAGTGTGATTAGATTGACTAGTTTTCTGTGAGTATGATTTCACTGTGTTTGCCCTCTGATGCCCTCTTGCAACAACTACTGTCTTACTTGGGTTTCTCTTACCTTGAGTGTGGGGTATCTCTTCACGGCTGGTCCTGCAAAGCGCAACCATTGCTCCTTACCTTGGACGAGGGGTATCTCCTCACTGCTGCCCTTCCCGACCTTCAATGTGGGATAGCTCCTCTAGGCCTTCCTGCGCCAGTGCAGCCACGGCTTCTTGGATGTGAGGTTGGTCCTCCTGACCACCGCCCCTGGCCTCAGGCTTAGGGGCATGGAGTAGCTCCTCCCACCTGCTGCCCCTGGCCTCGGGCTTGGGGCATGGGGTATCTCCTCCCGGCCATCACTCCTGACTTTGGACGTGGGGTAACTCCTCTCGTCGCCACCCTGACCTCAGACGCTGGGTATCTCCTCTCGGCCGCCCCCCCGACCTCTGACTCGGGGTAGCTCCTCTCGGCCGCCCCCCCCCCCCGATCTCAGATTCGGGGTAACTCCTCTCGGCCGTTCCTGCGCCATGGCAATCTGGTACTCTCGGCCACTGCCCCTGACCTCGGACGTGGGGTAACTCCTCTTGGCCGCTGTCCTTCGGGCATGGAGTCCTCCTGGATTCTGCCCCTGACCTCGGACATGGGGTGGCTCCTCTTGGCCGCACTTAGCGCGCCCGTCGCAGCTGCCTGTGCTTTAGCGTGCCTGTCGCAGACAACATATATAGAGGTCTTGTTTTTGTATCCATTCAGCCAGTCTTTGTCTTTTGGTTGGGGCACTCAACCCATTTACATTTAAGGTAATTATTGATAAGTATGATCCCATTGCCATTTACTTTTTTGTTTTGGGTTTGAGTTTATACACCCTTTTTGTGTTTCCTGTCTAGAGAAGATCATTTAGCATTTGTTGGAGAACTGTGTTGGTTTTGATGAATTCTCTCAGCTTTTGCTTGTCTGTAAGCTTTTGATTTCTTCTTCATATTGGAATGAGATCCTTGATGGGTACAGTAATCTGGCTGTAGATTATTTTCTTTCATCTTTTTAAGTATGTCCTGCCATTCCCTCCTGGCCTGAAGAGTTTCTATTGAAAAATCAGCTGTTATCCTTATGGGAATCCCCTTGTGTGTTATTTTTGTTTTTACCTTGCTGCTTTTAATATTTGTTCTTTGTGCTTGATTTTTGTTAATTTGATTAATACGTGTCTTGCGGTGTTTCGCTTTGGGTTTATCCTGTTTGGGACTCTCTGGGTTACTTGGATTTGGGTGATTATTTCCTTCCCCATTTTAGGGAAGTTTTCAACTATTATCTCCTCAAGTATTTTCTCATGGTCTTTCTTTTTGTCTTCTTCTTCTGGGACTCCTATGATTTGAATGTTGGGGCTTTTAACATTGTCCCAGAGGTCTCTGAGTTTGTCCTCATTTCTTTTAATTTCTTTTTCTTTTTTTCTCTCTGATCCATTTATTTCTACCATTCTATCTTCTACCTCACTAATCCTATCTTCTGGCTTTGTTATATTTGTTCCCTCCAGAGTGTTTTTGATCTCATTTATTGCATTATTTCTGGTTTTAGAAAAGGCAGAGGAAACAGATTTCAAATTGCCAACATCTGCTGGATTATGGAAAAAGCAAGAGAGTTCCAGAAAAACATCTATTTCTGCTTTATTGACTATGCCAAAGCGTTTGACTGTGTGGATCACAATAAACTGTGGAAAATTCTGAAAGAGATGGGAATACCAGACCACCTGACCTGCCTCTTGAGAAACCTATATGCAGGTCAGGAAGCAGCAGTTAGAACTGGACATAGAACAACAGACTGGTTCCAAATAGGAAAAGGAGTACGTCAAGGCTGTATATTGTCACCCTGCTTATTTAACTTACATGCAGAGTACATCATGAGAAACGCTGGGCTGGAAGAAGCACAAGCTGGAATCAAGTTTGCTGGGAGAAATATCATAACCTCAGATATGCAGATGATACCACCCTTATGGCAGAAAGTGAAGAGGAACTCAAAAGCCTCTTGATGTAAGTGAAAGTGGAGAGTGAAAAAGTTGGCTTAATGCTCAACATTCAGAAAACAAAGATCATGGCATCCGGTCCCATCACTTCATGGGAAATAGATGGGGAAACAGTGGAAACAGTATCAGACTTTATTTTTCTGGGCTCCAAAATCACTGCAGATGTTGATTGCAGCCATGAAATTAAAAGACGCTTACTCCTTGGAAGGAAAGTTATGACCATCCTCGATAGCATATTAAAAAGCAGAGACATTATTTTGCCAACAAAGGTCCATCTAGTCAAGGCTATGGCTTTTACAGTGGTCATGTATGGATGTTAGCGTTGGACTGTGAAGAAAGCTGAGCACTGAAGAATTGATGCACTTGAACTGTGGTATTGGAGAAGACTCTTGAGAGTCCCTTGGACTGCAAGGAGATCCAACCAGTCCATTCTAAAGGAGATCAGCCCTGGGTGTTCTTTGGAAGAAATGATGCTAAAGCTGAAACTCCAGTACTTTAGCCACCTCATGTGAAGATTTGACTCAGTGGAAAAGACTGTGATGCTGGGAGGGATTGGGAGAAGAAGGAAAAGGGGACAACAGAGGATGAGATGGCTAGATCGCATCACTGACTCGATGTACGTGAGTCTGATTGAACTCCGGGAGTTGGTCATGGACAGACAGGCCCGGCGTGCTGTAATTCATGGGGTCGCAAAGAGTCGGACGTGACTGAGCGACTGAACTGAACTGAACTGACTGATTACATTATTCATTATATATTGACTCTTGTTTATTTCTTCTAGATCCTTGTTAAACCTTTCTTACATCTTCTCAATCCTTGTCTCCAGGCTATTTATCTGTGATTCCATTCAAGATTTTGGATCATTTTCACTATCATTATTTGGAATTCTTTATCAGGTAGATTCCCTATCTCTTCCTCTTTTGTTTGGTTTGGTGGGCATTTATCCTGTTCCTTTACCTGCTGGGTGTTCCTCTCTCTCTTCATCTTGTTTATATTGCTGTGTTTGGGTTGGCTGTTCTGTATTCTGGCAGTTTGTGGAGTTCTCTTTATTGTGGAGTTTATTCACTGTGGGTGGGGTTGTACGAGTTGCTTGTCAACGTTTCCTGGTTAGGGAAGCTTGTGTTGGTGTTCTGGTGAGTAGAGCTGGATTTCTTCTCTCTGGAGTGCAATGAAGTGTCCGGTAATGAGTTATGAGATGTCAATGGGTTTGGAGTGACTTTGGGCAACCTGTATATTGAAGCTCAGGGCTGTGTTCCTGTGTTGCTGGAGAATTTTTGTGGTATATCTTGCTCTGGAATTTGTTGGCCCTTGGGTGGTGCTTGGTTTCAGTGTAGGTATGGAGGCGTTTGATGAGCTCCTGTCGATTACTGTTCCCTGGAGTCAGGAGTTCTCTGGTGTTCTCAGGATTTGGACTTAAGCCTCCTGTTTCTGGTTCTCAGTCTTATTTTTACAGTAGCCTCAAGACTTCTTCATCCATACAGCACTGTTGATAAAACATCTACGTTAAAGATGAAAAGTTTCTCCACAGTGGGGGACACCCAGGGAGGTTCACAGAGTTACATGGAGAAGAGAAGAGGGAGGAGGGAGATAGAGGTGACCCAAATGAGATGAGGTGGAATCAAAAGAGGAGGGAGCAAGCTAGCCAGTAATCACTTCCTTATGTGTGCTCCACAGTCTGGACCACTCAGAGATGTTCATGGAGTTACACAGAGAAGAGAAGAGGAAGGATGGAGACAGAGGTGGCCAGGAGGATAAAGAGGGGAATCAAAAGGAGGGAGACAGATCCAGCCAGTAATCAGTTCCCTAAGTGTTCTCCACCAACCAGAACACACAAAGAGAGATTCAGAGTTGGGTAGAGAAGAGAAGGGGGAAGGAGGAGATAGAGGCAACCTGGTGGAGAAAAAGGAGAGTCCTAAGTGGGGAGAGAATAGTCAAGCCAGTAATCTCGCTCCCAAGTAAAAATGGGTACTGAAGATTTGGTTCTTATAGGTACAATATTGATAACAAATACAAAAAAGCAAAGATTAAAAATCTAGACTAGAAGTTGGATTTTCAAAAATACAATGTTAAAAAAAGTCAGAAAAATTATTAAATATATATATATATGAAGTTTGCTTTAAAAAATAGGGTCTCTTTTTTTTTTTGCAAAGTAATAGTATTTTCAATAAAAATGAAAATTAAAGAAGTAGTAGAGGACTTAAAAATTAAAAAAACTTTAAATAAATAAATAATGATAGTGAAAATAGTAAAAATACATCTAGGACTTCTCTGGTGTTGTTGTGGGCAGTGTGGGGTCAGTTCAGTTTCAGATAGTTCCTTGATCTAGCTTATATTTCTCAAGATCTATAGGCCCCTTCCTATCTATTAAGTACTAACTACAGGGTTTTAATCTATTGCACCTGTCACGTCCAAGACGGTGCCCTCTGTTTTAGCTTCTTCTGTTTGCTGGTCTCTTCAGTGTCTAATTTCCACCCTGACACAAGGGGGCGGTGGTGGACACTTTTACAGGCTCACTTGTTCAGTCGTGCTGTGGGGAGGGAGGGATGTTGTGAACAGATAACACTGGTGTGTGCTCGCAGTGTCTCAATCATACTGGGTTTGCTCCTGCTCATGGCGTGTGTGCTTTCCCTGTCTACACTGCTTAGGCTCTAGGTTGCTCTGCTGGGAACTGTCTGAGGCTGGCCCTGGGTTGTGTGCACTTCCCAGGTCTAAGCCTCTCAGGTTCAGGTACTTGGGTAGTCCTCAGAGGTGTAGACTTGATTGGGCCTGTGTTTTGTGCCCTTTTCTGGTCCAAGCAGCTCAACTGATCAGGTGTTTGGTGAGCGCGGTCGCTGCGACTTGTCGCCTCCCCTGTCCCTGCCACTCGGTTTTCTGGATGTACAACCGGTGCACCTTCTCAGGCGGTTGTTGACCATCTACAATCCCAAGAAGTCTTAGTTAGCAAGGAAACCTGCTTGCAGTTTGGTAGATAATACCTCTTTGGGGCCGCAATTGCCCCCTTCCGGCCTGTCACTGGAGGGAGATGATCTGCACCCAGCTAGCTCTGCTCAGTCCTTTGTTCTGTGAGCGGGTCTGGCAGTGTCTTAGGTTAGGGCTTTTCACATAGTAGCTATCCCACAGTCGGGTTTGCTAGCCCAAGTTAGTTTGCTCAGATTGCCCTCAGGGCATTCAGGCCTGGTCCTTACTCTAAGCAATGCAGCCCGCGCCTCCCTGCCGAGCCCCCGCTTGCTAGTGGCAGATGCAGGCATCTGTGCTGCTTCTCTGCTGGGGCAGTTACCCTTGTGCACATAATCTGTGGGGTTTAATTATTTATTTTTCCTCCTGGTTATGTTGCCCTCTGTGGTTCCAAGGCTCACCACAGACCCGGCAGTGAGAGTGTTTCCTGGTGCTTGGAAACTTCTCTCTTTTTAAGACTCTCTTCCCAGGATGGAGCTCCACTCCTACCTCCTTTGTCTCTCTTTTTGTCTTTTATATTTTTTTCTACCTCCTTTTGAAGACAATGGGCTGCTTTTTGGTGTGCCTTATGTCCTCTGCCAGCATTCAGAAGTTGTTTTGTGCAATTTACTCAGCGTTCAAATGTTCTTTTGATGAATTTGTAGAGGAGAAAGTGGTCTCCCTGTTCTATTCCTCCACCATCTTAGGACCGCCTCCCGGTGTAAACTTTCCATTCAGTAAAAACTGAATTAAAATTGTCTATGCAATTTAAAATAGCATTTGAATAGACATATTTAAATACCTTTTTCTCAGAATTTATAAATCTTGAATTCAATTCTGCATTTATTTCATTTCAAGTTAATCCTGCCCTACCCCCTTCCACAGCACAAATATGTAAAATATTAGTTTTCAGTACAGAAAAGCTCTTTCTACTACTCATATAATAAGGTGGAATTTTTGGTATTTATATTAAAGTGTAAAATGGGTTCAGAAAATCTTCATTTATCTTCAGTGTTTTAAGTCTAATGCAAGTAAAACAGAAACCAAAAAAGGCATGTCAAAGGACAAAGATTTGTTTGCTCTTTCAATTAGATGTAGTAAGCTATTATTCTCTTTAGGAGGTTGCTTATTCTACAGAATTTTAAAAGACAAGACACAATTTATCTTAGTCCTAGGTCAGCATTTTCCTGAAACTGACTTAGCCTTTCACACAAGAAAGAAGAGACACACTAGAAATTTTAATTGAAAATCTCTGTATTAAGCTCTAATATCTAAAATCAAGTTGTTGTTGTTTTTTTTTTTTTTTAAATAAAATGAAACTAGCTAAACAGTAAGCTGTTTAGGAGTCTTTATTCTCAAAAATATTATTACTGACTAACTCAATTCCTTCCGGATAACCATGATAGTGTGATCACTCACCTAGAGCCACACATCCTGGAATGTGAAGTTAAGTGGGCCTTAGGAAGAATCACTACAAGCAAAGCTAGTAAAGGTGATGGAATTCCAGTTGAGATATTTAAAACCCTAAAAGATGATGTTTTTAAAGTGATGCACTCAATATTCCAGCAAATTTGGAAAACTCAGCAGTGGCCACAGGATTGGAAAAGGTCAGTTTTCATTCCAATTCCAAAGAAAGGCAATGACAAAGAATCTTCAAACTACTACACAATTGCACTCATCTCACATACTAGCAAAGTAATAGTCAAAATTCTCCAAGTCAGGCTTCAGCATTATGTGGACCAAAAACTTCCAGATGTTCGAGCTGGGTTTCGAAAAGGCAGGAGAACCAGAGATTGAATTGCCAACATCCGTTGGATTATCGAAAAATCAAGAGAGTTCCAAAAAAACATCTGTTTCTGCTTTATTGACTATCCCAAAGCATTTGACTGTGTGGATCACAATAAACTGTGGAATATTCTGAAAGAGATGGGAATACCAGACCACTTTACCTGCCTCTTGAAAAATCTGTATGCAGGTCAAGAAGCAACAGTTAGAACTGTACATGGAACAACAGACTGGTTCCAAATAGGAAAAGGAGTACGTCAAGGCTGTATATTGTCACCCTGCTTATTTAACTTATAAGCAGAGTACATCATGAGAAATTCTGGGCTGGATGGAGCACAAGCTGGAATCAAAATTTCCAGGAGAAATATCAATAACCTTAGATATGCAGATGACACCACCCTTATGGCAGAAAGAGAAGAATTAAAGAGCCTCTTCATTAGGGTGAAAGAAGAGAGTGAAAAAGTTGGCTTAAAACTCAACATTCAGAAAACTAAGATCATGGCATCTGGTCCCATCACTTCATGGCAAATAGATGGAGAAACAGTGGCTGACTTTACTTTTTTTTTGGCTCCAAAATCACTGCAGCTGTTGCCTCCAACCATGAAATTAAAATACACTTTCTCCTTGGACGAAACACTATGACCAATCTGGACAGCATATTATAAAACAGAGATAATACTTTGCCATCAAAGGTCTATCTAGTCAAAGCTATGGTTTTTCCAGTAGTTATGTATGGATGTGAGAATTGGACTATAAAGAGAGCTGAAGAATTGATGCTTTTGAACTGTGGTGTTGGAGAAGACTCTTGAGAGTCCCTTGGATTGCAAGGAGATCCAACAAGTCCATCCTAAAGGAAATCAGTCCAGAGTATTCCTTGGAAAGACAGATGTTGAAGCTGAAACTCCAGTACTTTGGCCATCTGATGCAAAGAACTGATTTATTGGAAAAGACCTTGATGCTGGGAAAGATTGAAGGTGGTATGAGAAGGAGAGGACAGAGGATGAGATAGTTGGATGGCATCATCGAGTTGATGGACATGATTTCTGTCAGTTGGTGATGGACAGGGAAGCCTGGTGTGCTGCAGCCCTTGGGGTTGCAAAGAGTCAGAGACAACTGAGCAACTGAACTGAACTGAACAATTCCTTTAGGAAACCTCTAACTATGAAGGTGTATCATAATATGTAAAACAGACTACTTAAGGGATATTTTATTACAAAGGGTGCCACTCAAATCTCCAATAAATAGGTTCATACAAATACTTTTCAGGGATATCCCATCTGCCAAAAGCAAGGCTGTCACACTGTGCTTGGTTTTGCTCTGAAGTTCCTTGAAGACACTCCATAAGCCTCCTAGAGGTGCAAAAAGGCAGATCTTTCATCCACCAGCTGCTCCAGCCTAAGCCAGTTTGCTTTCATTTTGAATCATTCATTTGCTCACTCAGTCAACCAACATTTACCAACTTTTCTATGACAGACACTGCCTCTCACTGTGGTGAAATTGTATTGAATATATAACCTGAATGGGGAGGCAGGAATTAAGAAGTTAAATCTAAAATTACAAATAATGTTAAGTGTAAGAAAGATGATCACAGATATTTTGGAAGAGGACAACAGATGCTCCTTTTAAGATGAATGACAAAAGGGAATTTTTGGTATAATTAATGAGCAATTAAACAAAAACCTAAAAAATAACTAATGGGCCTAGGTGAAGAGTGGGGAGCATTTCAAAAAGTTAACAACATATATAAAGACCAGGATATGAGCAGAACCTGACATATCCCAGAACTCCACAGCAGCCATTTTTGCCTTAAGTTGGGTGAAGGGAAAGAGTTTGAAGAACCAAGCAGAGGCTAGATCCTGCAAGAATGTCTGTAATTTTATGTCAAAGTATATCCAACATTTGACTTCAACATGATTAGTGTGACTTTTTTCCTCATCAGTTGAGCAAGGTGATACTCTGTAGAAAAGTCCTACTATCCATTATAACACAGTGTTCATCTTTCTTTCTTCAACAAATTCCTTCAGCTATTAATGTCACAACCCTCCCCAGCTTTTAAAGCAATGGCATCCTAGTATATATGGGAAAAAATTCAACTTTTAAAAAAAGTCCAGAGCCCAAAGGGCTGGGCACCCTCTGGCTCTTGCTTCCCACTGTGCTTCTGCTTCAGCCATCCTGGAGGTGCCATGTCAAGTCCCCTTAGCCCGCCAACCAGAGAGTTTCCCAGGGCAGTTCCCTGGGAGTCCAGGCTCACTGCACTCTGCCAATTTCCTAGCACAAGAGTGCAAATTATTTTTGCCTTGGTCTTAGGATTTTACACAGGCTCTTTCTTCCCCTGGGCAGACATAGCCTGAAAGAGCAGTGTTAATGCTCCTGGGACAACCTTCAAACAATGGTAGTTGGAAACGAGTGGAAAAATGCTTCTTCCTTTCACCCTTTAGCTGCCCATTTCTTGGAGACTTTCTGTAATTCTCAGGAGGTCCCAGTAGAACTGAGCCTTTGTCACCCAGAGCAGAGGTGCAATGACTTTCTCTTCCTTTGACTGTGCCTTGATCTGTCTCCTGGTCCCCTGTCCTTCACTAGCTCCTTGTCATCACCTCTAAGAAGTTGCTTACACCTACGCTTGTGATACAACCTCTGCTTTTGGGGGGAACCCATACTGTGGTCCTGACCTTTGCAAGCATTCTGTGTTTATTTTTCAGTGAAGCCCATTGTGTTCTGCCTGGAACTCTCCTCTTTGGATATCTTTACAAGGCTGGTGCCATGTCGTTATTAAATTGCAGCTGAAATGTTACATTCTGAGAGGGGTCTTTAATCTCATGTTACACCCATACTGCTCATCTCTATTCATTACATTATTCTTTTTTTTTTTTTTTTTAGGGAAAGCAGGCTAGATTTATTAAAAAAACTATAAAAGGTTACAATATAAATCAAACAAAATTAGTTGTTAAAAGTTAAGTGACTCGTATGTATCCAAATTCTGACCAAATAAAGACAATCCAATGCATAGGAAGAATATTCTATGGCTCAAGGAGCAAACAGCAATAAATAGAAATGTCAATACAGAAACCACATATACAAATCTACAGTTTTAATGTAACAACAAATCATAAGTACATGTGTTAGCTATCTTTCTCTAACATTAAAGTAGTAGTATATGTTTCATTTTCTGTAAAAACATATGTAATGCATAAAACCTTTAATCCCATGTAATATAGTCTAAGAAGTGTGAATCATGCAGTATGTTAAGGTTTTCTTATGTGAAGATATACATTTCAGTCTATTATCACAAGCATTGTAAAGGTGACCCACAAAAATGTTTATCGTTTGCAACTGTATATAGAGAACAAACCGCCAAGAAATTAGTATTTCTTATTAATCTTACTGAGTGGTATTAAAGTGGCCTGCCTGAAAGGGCAAATCACTTATCTGCAAGCTTAAAATAGCAGAGATCAATGTATATTAAATAATACATGAGTGAAAAAAATATACAATGTACAATAGCAGGAGGTTACAAAACTGAATACTGTGTAAAAGATTTATTAGTCTGTACAAGTTTGTGCCAAGATTTTCACTGCAACAGTATTTTTCCATACACATCGAAATCTGGAAGCAATATGCCTTTTTCAAATTATAGTTTAGTGTTTTTTCCCCCAACCCTCAAAACACAGAAATATGTTTTTGAATATCAACTAGTCATTTATGGAAGTCATAAGATACAGATATTCATTAACATTACACAAGCTATAATTGAAGTACCGGAACAAACACCACCAACATTTGTGGGAAAATGTGTTGGTTTTAAAGGTGATAAGTGCTACATGAGTTACACAAACATACTACTCCTGTCCTTCTGAAACCAAAATGGGGGAATCTTATTGCGATTCTGTCAAATACCACACAACCCAAAACGCTGCACAGAGGCTCCTGAAGCCATGTACACATCACAGAATTAAAACTCCAGCTAAGCAATGAGCTGCTCCTCAAGTCAAGGAAGACCAAACTCCTTTAACATATTAATGCTACTTCTGAAGTATCGTCAGAACAAACGGGGATTTAATTATAAATTGGCCTCGACCACATCCTGCAAAGAGGATTTTGCTTAGTACTAAAGAGAATCCGTCAGCGAACATCCTAGGAAAGCTGTGGAATCATGCTCTTTGTTATTCCTGAAGGGAAATCTGCCAGGTTTGATGACATCTGTTTATCTCCCAGTGGTCCTGGGAGTTCTACGATACCAATTAATTCAGTAATTGATAAGTATTTAAGCGAAAAAGAGACCAAAACTAGACCTTGTATCAACATATACTAGAGAGGTGGATTTTTAAAAAATCACATGATGAATGTAAATCATAAAATCAAATGTACTTATAAAGGTACACCTATTTTATGTTACATAAAAAACTGCAGATTGCAAACTGTGCATGCTTACGTTTTACCTGGAAAAGTCAATGAGTGGGCTTTCTCACAAATATTTACTGCCATGATACAAAACAAATATGTGCAAACTGCAAGGTCCCTAAAATAGCAGTTAAGAGAGTTTATATACAGAAAGATGACATTATCTGATCAAATATGCAAGAGATGGCGTTTCCCAGAGTTTATAACACTGAACAGTAACCACCACATGCTCCGCCTCCTTGGCCTTCTTCCCTGTGTGTCAGCTTGACTCCTTTATTCTGGTTCTCACTTTCCCACAGTCCAGGGGTCTGAATGATCTTTTCAACAAGTTCCTCAAAAGCACACTGTACATCATCACAGGTTTTTGCACTTTCCTCTATAAATAACATGGAATGCTTTCGTGCAAATTTCAGGCCTTCATTTCTATCAACTTCACGATTTTCCTTATCAATTTTGTTTCCAACTAGCATGTTTACTATGTCATTTCTCGTGCGGTATGTTTCCAACTCATTTAACCAATTATCCAGTTTAACAAAGGTGTCTCTTCTTGTGACATCATAAACTAATATAACACCCTGTGCACCTCTATAGTAGCTGGGAGTTAATGTTCTGAACCTTTCTTGACCAGCAGTATCCCATATTGCAAGTTTTGCCTTATTTCCATCCACTGAAATTGTTTTCACCTTAAAATCAACACCTATTGTTGCTGCAAGTTCTGGATCAAAAGTATCATCTGTGAACCTCAAGAGCAGGCTGGACTTGCCCACACCGCTCTCGCTGATGATGAGGATCCTCAGGGTGGTCAGCACGTCCTCGTACATCCTGACCCTGCTCCGCACCGCGAGCAGCCGCTACATTATTCTTAATATGCTTATTACAAGTGACCAGTTTTTAAATGCTTCTGTTTATTTTCTTATTAACTTAGTTGATTACTTACTTTCTACCACCTAGCATGCAAGTTCCAGGTGAGCAGAAGCCTACTACACTATGAAGTTGTGCTCCCAGAGCTTAGAAAAATGGCTGTCATGTAGTGGTTACCCAATAAATGGGTGTTGAAGGACTTTAAAAATGAAATTCTGTTCATTTTAAAGGTGAAACAAAATATACAAGGTAATACTGCTCTAAGAACACATATAGCTAAAACTCTTATATGTTTCCACTGCTTAATATATACATATTTATAGTGATTACCTTGTGAGAGAGGAGCACATGTGCATTTCGGGTGCAGGGAATGCTGATTACTTTGATCTGCGCTATGAATACTTGAGTATGTACACTGATACATATGTGAAAATTCATTGAGATGTATGTGCTTTACTGTAAATTATCTTTAAATATAGACTTTAAAAGTTTTGACCTGGTTTGGTCATTGGTGAAAAAAATATAAATGAGTTCCACATTATTAAGACTATAAAGGCTTATTTTGTCTCAATATATTTTCAGATAGTCCATCAAATACTAATTTTTGAAATATCAGTAATCAAAGAATACTTTGGGTACATTTTTACATTTGTTTTCAAAATTACTTTCTTAACACAGCAAAAGATCAATCTTTGCCAATTAAATTCCTGCAGAGAAAAAGTCTTCATTCCATGAGAACGCTTTTAAAAATAGGACTTTTGATAGTGGAGTTTGCATATTAATTTAAATTACTTTGTCAGCTGTTGTGAAAATGCTATATCTTAAAGTCCTTAGCGTTGGTCATATGAGGAACTTCTCTATTGGTTATGTAGAGCACTTCTATTTTTAATAAATTTGTATTTGCCTGTTCTTTCTATGTAGGTCTCAAATTATTACTCGTGTTCAGTTGCAAAGTTGTGTCCAACTCTTTGCAACCTCATGAACTGTAGCATGCCAGGCTCCTCTGTCCTCCACTATCTCCGGAAGTTTGCTCAAATTTATGTCCATTGAGTAGGTGATGCTATCTATCTTATTCTCTTCCACCCTCTTCTTTTACCTTCAATCTTTCTCAGCATCAGTGTCTTTTCCAATGAGTTGGCTCTTCTCAAGTGTCCAAAGTATTGGAGCTTCAACTTCAGTACCAGCCCTTCCAATGAATATTCATGGCTGATTTCCTTTGGGATTAACTGGTTTGATCTCCTTGCAGCCCAAGGGACTCTCAAGAGTCTTCTCCATCACCATAGTTCAAAAGCATCAATTCTTCAGCACTCAACTTTCTTTATGCTACAACTCTCACATCCATACATGACTACTGGAAAAACCATAGCTTTGACTATATGGACCTTTGTTGGTAAAGTGATGTCTCTGCTTTTTAATATGCTGTCAAGTTTGTAATAGCTTTCCTTCCAAGGAACATGTCTTTGAATTTCATGGCTGCAGTCATCATCCACAGTAACTTTGGAGCCCAAGAAATTAAAATCTGTCACTGTTTTCACTTTTCCCTTTCTATTTGCATGAAGTGATGTGACTGGATACCATAATCTTAGTTTTTTGAATGTTGAGTTTCAAGCCAACTTTTTCACTCTCCCCTTTCACCCACATCAAGAGGCTCTTTAGTTCCTCTTCACTTTCTGTCATTAATGTGGTATCATTTGCATATCTGAGGTTGCTAATATTTCTCCCAGCAATCTTGATTCCAGCTTGTGCTTCATCCAGCCTTGTATTTTAATGATGTACTCTGCACATATGTTAAATAAGCAGGGTGACAATATACAGCCTTGTCATACTTCTTTCAATTTTGAACCAATCAGTTGTTCCAGGTGCAGTTCTAAGTGTTGTTTCTTGACCCACATATAGGTTTCTCAGGAGACAGGTAAGATGGTATGGTATTTCCATCTCTAAGAATTGTCCACAGTTTGTTATGATCCACACAATCAAAGGCTTTAGCATAGTCATTGAAGCAGAAGTAGATGTTTTCCTGGAACTCTCTTGCTTTCTCCTTGTGCAGTCAATGTTGGCAATTTGATCTCTGGTTTCTTTGCCTCTTCAAAACCTAGTTGGTATATCTGGAAGTTCTTGGTTATGTACTGTTGAAGCCTATCTTGCAGGATTTTGAGTATAATATTACTAGCAGGTGAAATGAGCTCAATAGTTTACCAGTTTGAACATCCTTTGGTGTTGCCATTCTTTGGGACTGGAATGAAAACTGACCTTTTCCAGTCCTGTGGCCACTGCTATGTTTTCCAAATTTACTGTCATATCATGTGCAGCACTTTAACATAATCATCTTTTGGTATTTGAAATAGCTCAGCTGGAATTCCATCACCTCCATAGCTTTGCTCAGTGATGCTTCCTAAGGCCAGTTGACTTCCCACTCCAGGATGTCTGTCTCTAGGTGAGTGATCACACCATGTGATAATTCACATCAAGACCCTTTTTTGGTAGAGTTCTTCTTTGTATTCTTGCTATGTCTTCTTTATCTCTTCTGCTTCTGTTAAGCCTTTCCATTTCTGTCCTTTATCATGTCTATCCTTGTATGAAATATTCTCTTGATCTTTCCAGTTTTCTGGAAGAGTTCTTTAGTCGTTCCCATTCTAGTGTTTTTGTCTCTTTGCATTGTTCATTTAAGAAGGTCTTCTTATCTCTCATTGCTGTTCTTTGGAACTCTGCATTCAGTTGGGCATATCTTTCACTTCCTCCCTTGCCTTTTGCTTCTCTTCTTTCCTCAACTATTTGCAAAGCCTCCTCAGAAAGCCATCTTGCTTTAGACCTGGAGTTGACTGACTTAGACCATGAGCTCCTTATTGCAAAATTCAGGCTTAACTTGAAGATAGTAGAGAAAACCACTAAGCCATTCAGGTATGACCTAAATAAATACCTTATGATTATATAGTGGAGCTGATGCATAGAGCAAATGAATTAGATCTGGTAGACTGAGTGCCTGAAGAACTATAGACAGAAGTTCATAACATTGTACAGGAGACAGTGAACAAAATCATACTAAATTACTTGGCTAGATTAACACAAATTTAAGTTTAGTGTCAAAATGTAAATCTGATATTCTTCAGTATCTTAATGACAAATTATATACTTTATAAAGAGCAATTAAGGCTTTTTGTGGTATAGTGGTGATGCACATAGGCCATAAGACACTGAAAACCTAGGTGTAATTCAGTAACAACAGAGCAAACCTCATCTTCTGGCCAAATAGGCTGCTTCTTTTCTGATGTGGGTTGAAAGGCTAGATGTTCTCCAATCCAACAATAGCTGTCAACTGTTTTATAGCTGCTCCATGAAAATCTACATTCAGTGTTTCATTCTTTGGGGTGAAGAACTAAACATTTCCTTCATACTTTAAGAACAGTTCAATGCCACCTTCTCAGTGATATCCATAGCCAGAATCATTTGTATTTTATTGTCACACTCATGATATTCACTTATGCATTCAAACATTCAGTAGATATTTATGAAGTCCTGACATGTGTCAGATACAGAGTGGCCTTGAGAATGTAAAGACACATAAGACACGACTATACCTTAGTTTAGATTAGCAGTTCCTAAAATTAGTTTTTCATCAGTAGTTCTTCAAATTAGTTTTAGTAAAGTAGTTTGTCAAAAATGGTTAATTCTCCATAGACTCCACCATGGAACCTTTGGAGGCAGAACTTGTTGGTGTGGAAATTGGAGGTATGCATTCACAAGTTCCTAGATGCTTATGATATCAGCTCTGGCGACCCAGTCTGTACCCTTTCACAATATTCCTATTTCTATTTCCAGAAATATTTCTATTTTTATTGCATAAACCTAACCCATTTTGGAAGTTAAAAAAGAAGATTTTGAACAAGTCTCTCCAACTTTTAAAAATGAAAGTATTGGTTATGGTTGTACTCTTTGGGGGTAATATTCTTCTAATGTGAATATTATATGTGTGCATGCTAAGTCACTTTAGTCACGTCTGACTCTTTGCAACCCAGTGGACTGCAGCCCGCCAAGCTCCTCTGTCCATGGAATTCTCCAAGAAAGAAGACTAGAATGGGTAGCCATTCATTCTCCAGGGGATCTTCCCAGCCCATGATTGAACTTGGGTCTCCTGCTTTCCAGGCAGATTCTTCACCATTTGAGCCACAAGGAGGTAAAATTTGTATATAGTTAATATCAAATATTTGTCCAACAATAAATGAAGATTGACAGTCTTTTCAAAGTGAGCCTTCTTCAAACAAAACATTATTATATGGCATAGCTTCAAGACTTAGAAAGAAACTTAAAATTTTGCATCTGAGATTCTTTGTTTCTATAGTAAAAAAGAAAAAGATGTTCAATTCTTCTTGTCATGCCTTGATTTAAATGTCTAAATAATCTACACATTTTTTATTGAATAAAAGAAGCATAGCTCTTTATCTACTGGCATGGGTCACACAAGGGTCATCTTATACTTGTTTTATTTAAGAGTATTGAATTTTATTTTGAGTATATTTACAGGATTAAAACTCGATATATTTTAAGTTTGTATTTTAAGATATTTTGTCTAAAAAAACCGGACATATTCCCGAGTTTGAATGTTAGATAGTATGAAACCAAGTCACAATTGGAAATATCATAGTCTCTATAGACAAAACAAAAAGAGAGAAATGCATATATATGTTGGGCTAAAAAAATGATATTACTTTAGGTTAATGTATTAAATATTTGGAAGATTCCAGAAATAAGTCCTGTCAGGGAAACTGTAACATAACACACTGTAAAAATGATGAACTCCTTAGGCATTTAATAACAAAGTAATAAGAAGATGATGAGGAGTTAAAGAAGTTAGCTTCTGCTATGATTTTTTCTTTAGTCTATTATCTTTATTGATGGCTTATAAGACTTCAATCTATCAATAAATAATGACCTTTTATTCTAAATGCTACCTTAACTGTGCCTGTCACACATTGTGGGAGATTACTATAATTATGAAAGGTCAAAAGTACCCACAGAAGTGTTAAGTCAAATGCTATAAAATTGTGCTGACATTTTACAAAAGTGAAAAATGTGCAATACTAGTTTCAAAATGTTAATATTACCAAGTAAGGAAAATATGCCTGGGAAAATTAACTCTGAGTATAGAAGTGGCCACTTCTATATGGTCAAACTGAAATCAGATTGATTATATTCTTTGTAATTGAAGATGGAGAAAATCTATACAGTCAGTAAAAAACATCAATTCTTTGGTGCTCATTTCTTTGTAGTTCAACTCTCAATCCATACATGACCACTGGAAAAACCATAGCCATGACTAGGTGGACCTTTGTTGGCAAAGTAATGTCTCTGCTATCTAATATGCTGTCTAGGTGATTATAACTTTCCTTCCAAGGAGTAAGCGTCTTTTAATTTTATGGTTGCAATTATCATCTGAAGTGATTTTGGAGCCCAGAAAAATAAAGTCAGCCATTGTTTCCACTGTTTCCTCATCTATTTGCATGAAGTGATGGGATCAGATGCCATGATCTTAGTTTTTTGAATTTTGAGCTTTAAGGAAACATTTTCACTTTCCTCTTTCACTCTCATCAAGAGGCTCTTTAGTTTTTCTCCACTTTCTGCTATAAGGGTGGTATCATCTGCATTTCTGAGGTTATTGATATTTCTCCCGGCAAACTTGATTCCAGCTTGTGCTTCTTCCAGCCCAGCGGTTCTCATGATGTACTCTACATACAAGTTAAATAAGCAGGGTGACAATATACAGCCTTGACGTACTCCTTTTCCTATTTGGAACCAGTCTGTTGTTCCATGTCCAGTTCTAACTCTTGCTTCCTGACCTGCATATAGGTTTCTCAAGAGGCAGGTCAGGTGGTCTGGTATTGCCATCTCTTTCAGAATTTTCCAGTTTATTGTGATCCACACAGTCAAATGCTTTGGCATAGTCAATAAAGCAGAAGAAGATGTTTTTCTGGAACTCTCTTGCTTTTTCCAACGGATGTTGGCAATTTGATCTCTGGTTCCTCTGCCTTTTCTAAAACCAGCTTGAACATCTGGAAGTTCATGGTTGACATATTGCTGAAGACTGGCTTGCAGAATTTTGAGAATCACTTTACTAGCTTGTGAAATGAATGCAGTTGTGTGGTAGTTTGGGCATTCTTTAGCATTGCCTTTCTTTGGGATTGGAATGAAAACTGACCTTTTCCAGTCCTGTGGCTACTGCTGAGGTTTTCAAATTTTCTGGCATATTGAGTGAAGCACTTTCACAGCATCATATTTCAGGATTTGAAATAGCCCAACTGGAATTCCATCACCTCCACTAGCTTTGTTTATAGTGATACTTCCTAAGGCCCACTTGACTTCACATTCCAGGATGTCTGGTTCTAGGTGAGTGATCAGACCATTGTAATTATCTGGGTCATGAAGATCTTTTTTGTACAGTTCTTCTGTGTATTCTTGCCACCTCATCTTAATATCTTCTGCTTCTGTTAGGTCTCTACTATTTCTGTCCTTTATTGTGCCCATCTTTGCATGAAGTGTTCCCTTGGTATCTCTAATTTTCTTAAAGAGATCTCTAGTCTTTCCCATTGTATTGTTTGCCTCTATTTCTTTGCATTGATCGCTGAGGAATGTTTTCTTATCTCTCCTTGCTATTCTTTGGAAGTCTGCATTCAAATGGCTATATCTTTCCTTTTCTCCTTTGCTTTTTGCTTCCCTTCTTTTAACAGCTATTTTTAAGGCCTCCTCAGACAACCATTTTGCTTTTATGCATTTCTTTTTCTTGGGGATGGTCTTGATTCCTGTCTCCTGTACAATGTCACGAACCTCCTTCCATAGTTCATCAGGCACTCTGTCTGTCAGATCTAGTCCCTTAAATCTATTTCTCACTTCCACTCTATAGTCATAAGGTATTTAATTTAGGTCATACCTGAATGGTCTAGTGGTTTTCTCCCCTTTCTTCAATTTAAGTCTGAATTTGGCAATAAGGAATTCATGATCTGAGCCACAGTCAGCTCCCAGACTTGTTCTTGCTGACTGTATAGAGCTTCTCCATCTTTGGCTGCAAATAATATAATCAACCTGATTTTCCTTCAAATCAGACATTTGGAGGTCCAGTAGGTCAGGACACTGTCTGGCTCATTTATTGAAATATAATTTAAGCAGTTGACCTAGAAACAAATTGATGGGACAAAGATCCATCAGTAAGATGGAATTTGCAGACATTAGGACCTATCAGATATTAACCTAACCTCCAGCAGCTAAATGCACTGCCTTCTTTTAAGGAAATGTGAATACAGTTCTATTTATGTTGAGCACAGGATATAATAAGAATATTAGTTCAGTTCAGTCACTCAGTCATGTCTGACTCTGTGACCCTATGGACTGCAGCATGCCAGGCTTCGCTGTCCATCACTGAATCTCAGAGTTTGCTTAAATTCATGTCCATTGAGTCGGTGATGCCATCCAACCATCTCATGCTCTGGCATCCCCTTCTCTTCCTGCCTTCAATCTTTCCCAGCATCAGGGTCTTTTCCAATGAGTCAGGTCTTTGCATCAGGTGGCTAAAATATTGGAGCTTCAGCTTCAGAATCAGTCCTTCCAATGAATATTCAGGACTTATTTCCTTTAGGATGCACTGGTTGGATCTCCTTGCAGTCCAATAGACTCTCAAGAGTCTTCTCCAACACCACAGTTTAAAAGCAGCAATTCTTCCATGCTCGACTTTCTTCATGGTCCAACCCTAACATCCATACATGACTACTGGAAAAACCATAGCTTTGACTAGATGGAGCCTTGTTGGTAAAGTAATGTGTCTGCTTTTTAATATGCTATCTAGGTTGGTCATAGCTTTTCTTCCAAGGAGCAAGCATCTTTTAACTTCGTGGCTGAGGTCACCATCTGCAGTGATTTTTGGAGCCCAAGAAAATAAATTCTGTCACTGTTCCATTGTTTTCCCATCTATTTGCCATGATATGATGGGGCCAGGTGCCGTGATCTTAGTTTTCTGAATGTTGAGCTTTAAGCCACTCTTTTCACTCTCCTCTTTCACTTTCATCAAGAGGATCTTTAGTTCCTTTTCACTCTCTGCCATAAGTGTGGTGTCATCTGCATATCTGAGATTATTGATATTTCTCCCAGCAATCTTGATTCCAGCTTGTGCTTCATCCAGCCAGGCATTTTGCATGGTGAACTCTGCATGTAAGTTAAATAAGCAGGGTGACAATATACAACCTTGACATACTCCTTTCCCAATTTGGAACCAGTCTGTTGTTCTATGTCCAGTTCTGTTGCTTCTTGAACTCTATACAGATTTGTCAAGAGGCAGGTAAGGTAGTCTGGTATTCCCATCTCTTTAAGAATTTTCCACAGTTTGTTGTGATCCACATAGTCAAGGGCTTTAGTGTAGTCAATGAAGCAGAAGATTTTTTTTTTTTTTTCTGGAATTCTCTTGATTACCTAGACTACTATGCAATCCAGACTGAAAAGATTTTAACTAAAAGGAAAGGGTCTTTTTGTTGGCTTTTGGAAAAAGAACATTGGTATTGAGCACAAATATTTTAAGATATATCCTATTTAAAGTTTAGATAACAGCTTTTCTCACAATGTCAATGATTTCATTTTGGTTCAGTTGTTAATCAAATCAAGTAAAAATGTATCACACTACTATAAAATAAATTTTATTATCATTAGAATATTGAATGATACAAGAGAAAATGGAGGCATCATTATCATATCAGCATTTTGGACTTTGGAGACATAAAATTTTTTTTAATATGTGTTTTATCTTAGAGATGACCTATGAAATCTTCACAGTTTGTTATCACCAGAGTTGAACTGGAAACTAATGCCCATATGAATTAAAGCCAAAGTTTTAGAACATAGCTGGTTAACCTGTCCTAAATTCTCGGAATCTCTGTACTTCAGAGGACCTTAACACTATTCTGATCTTAACTCTATTCTCATCTTGATGTCCCTGGCATCTTTCAGTAAGGTGAATCTACCAACCAATCCATCACCTAGAAGGTAAAACCTAGTATGTCTACTTGCCCTTCATTCTTGTCAACCTGACTCTGCTGCCCTGGGCCAAAGCCTTGATTCGCTGTCAGTGACAGATTGAACATTGCAGTTCCTGGGAACCACCCTCACCTCTGCACATTTTCTTCTGAGTTATCCCACAGTCTAGCTTTACTTTTCCTCCAGTTCTCCTCTTTTTTGCATGAGTAATTTTCATTTAGTCTTCAAGAATGAGGTCAGTTTTTCCCCAGAGGAAACTGTTCCATAAGCTTGACAGGTCTTCTGTTGGGAAAGGAAGTTTCTTACAGACTTTCAACCTCTATTGTGGTGATAAAAAAGGGCCCTGGGCTGGGACTATCTCCTGACCTAGAGGTAAAGAGGCCACACATGCCTGTACCGAGTGCAGCACCTCCTGGGAGTTTATTTTTCACCTGTTTCATGCTTAATGATTGCTCTTTTGTTATGCTGACATGTGTGTGTGTCAAAGGCATTTATTTAGACTTTGTGGGCAGGAGCTAGGTCCTTCTGCAGCTCCACAGGAGAGGTTTGGAGGCCAGTTCCCCAGCATCAGCTGCTGGGGTTGCGGCTTGGTTAGAGGAACTTGGTCCATGAGAGAAGGAGGCACACCATGGGAGCCGATTTTGTTGTCCCTTCTATAGAGGAGAGTAAGGAAAGATCAAGTAAAGCCCTGTTCCATTTGTGCTTGACTGTGTTGTGTTTTCTCCAGCAACTCTGATACGAGATACCACAGGCAGAAATGTGTGAAGTCGTCCATGGTAACTGTTGTTCTACTCCCCTGGGATTGGTGCTTGGTGTAAGGTGTTCTGCTCTAAACTTCTATGAACTTGACCTAAGTAAGTCTCTCTATTCCCCCAAAGCACCTGATGCATATTTCCATGTTAGTATTCACCACATTATTGGGATGCATGTCTGTCCAACGGTTACAGTCCAACTCTACTGTATGTTGCTTGGGAGATCAGGGACCCTGGACTGGAACAACTGCCTTCCATAATCTGTTAAATTGTTTTCATAACTTGAAGCATTTCCTACTTGACCATGAGCCCCAAGTCTATATGTCTATTCTGGATCTTTCTTGTGAGTTCCAAAGCTTTATTACTGTTATACATTCTAAACTGTTATTTCATTCTATGCCTCACAGTGAGTTAAATCATTTATTCATAGGTCAGACCCTTCAATATGAAATATTGCATCTTAAATCATTTTGTATACCTAATTCTTGTGTACTAAATGATTATTATGTGCTAAAACTCTTTGTTTAATTATTTTTCTCATGCATATAATTTTTAAAGCAATTTTAGGTTCAGTGCAAAATGGAGTGAGACTACAAAGAAATCCCATATACTCCCTGCCCCAAGTGCACAGTTTCCCCCATTATCAAACTCCCATACCACAGTGGGATATTTGTTATATTTAATAAAGTTTCACTGACACATCATTATTACCTGAAGTCCATAGTTTACATTAGTGTTCACTTTTGTTTCTGTAAATTTTATGGGTTTTGACAAATGTATAGTGACATATATTCACAATTACAGTTTCATGTAGAATAATTTCTGCCCCCAAAGTACTCTGTGCTCCACTTATTAATCTCCTCTTGAATATTTTTTATTACAAAATCATATAATTGGAATCTTAAAGTATGCAGCCCTCTCAAATTGACTTCTTTTACTTAGTAGTATGTATTTGTTTCCCCTGTGTCTTTTCATGGCTTGATAACTCATTTCTTTTTGGTGGTGAATAATATTTCATTGTCTGGATGTTCACGTTTATTTATTCACTCACCTGCTGAAGAACGTTTTGGTTTGACAATTGTGAATAAAACTACCATTTTTCATACTGTAAAAAGTCTCTTTGCAGATACATTTAAGCATTTTGAGATAAGGAGATTATATCTTGGATTACCTGATGGGCCCAAAATGTCATTACAATTAGCCTTATATAAGAGAGCCAGATGGAGAAGGCAATGGCAACCCACTTCAGTACTCTTGCCTGGAAAATCCCATGGACGGAGGAGCCTGGTAGGCTGCAGTCCATGGGGTCGCCAAGAGTCAGGCATGACTAAGTGACTTCATTTTCACTTTTCACATTCATGCATTGGAGAAGGAAATGGCAACCCATTCCAATATTCTTGCCTGGAGAATCCCAGGGACAGAGGAGCCTAGTGGGCTGCCGTCTATGGGGTCACACAGAGTTGGACACGACTGAAGCGACTTAGTAGCAGCAGCAGCAAGAGAGGCAGAGAGAGAGAGAGAGAGAGAAGACTCAGAATGAAGAGAAGGAGATGTGACAGTGGA
Organism: Bos indicus x Bos taurus; assembly: GCF_003369695.1. Lineage (NCBI taxonomy): Eukaryota > Metazoa > Chordata > Mammalia > Artiodactyla > Bovidae > Bos > Bos indicus x Bos taurus. Next base: position 908,858 of record NC_040084.1, read on the forward strand.
AATAGAGATTGGGACAATGCAGACAGCCAAGGAGTGCTAGCAGTTGGAAAATACAAGACAGATTCTCTCCTACAGATTCTGGAGATATAGCTGTCATATAGCTATATGTCAAAGACATATAGCTGTCCTTGGTTTTAGCCCGGTGAGCCTGTTTTTAGACTTTTAGCTTCAAGAACTGTAAGAAAATAAGTTTCTGGTGTTTCAAGTCACTAACTTTGTCATAATTTGTTATAGTAGTCAGATAAATGAATACACGTTCTTAAAATGTTTCTGAACTTGACCATATGGTGCAGGTAAGAAGACAAATGAGGCAATGAACTTGATGGTGAAAAGTGGGAGTAAGGTCGATGTGATAGGCTGGCAGTAGCATGAACAGCTATGTGATAGGTAAGCTACTTTCATTTCCCAGTGACCAGTAAGAAGCCAGGACAGTTTTAAAGTAGGGGAGTGGTACTATTACCTTTGTCTTTGAGAGATGGAGAGTCTGAAATTAAGGACACTGACTAATGATATTGTTACTCTGATAAGAGTTTGAACTGTACTGAGGAGGAGAGTTTTGAATTTAAGAGATTTTCCTGAAGTGGAATTGGAGCAATTTGGTAATTACATCATTTTTGAGTTATGTTATCATTCTGGGATCAACACTAGGAACAATTCCCTAGTAATGGTTTCTGCTTAGAAAGTGTGGGCTTTTTCTACTTAAATCATAGAAATTCTTCCAAAAAATGAGTTGAGTATTATTTTGAAATTATTTATCAGAGACAATTTATTTTTAAAATGTGACTTTGAACAATCATTCACATTCTTTTTTTCTTTTTTAAACTTTTTATTTGTGTTGGGGTATAGCTGATTAACAAACAATGTTGTGATAGTTTCAGGTGAACAGCATCATTCTCATATTTTTGATAGTTTTTTTTTAAGTATGAATAAATCAGCCCAGAAATTTATACCACACACTACTTCCATCAATCAAAATCTATTAATTAATATAATGATATAATTTTCAGTTCAGTTCAGTCACTCAGTCGTGTCTGACTCTTTGCGATCTCATGAATTGCAGCATGCCAGGCCTCCCTGTCCATCACCAAATCCCAGAGTTCACCCAAACTCACGTCCATCGAGTTGGTGATGTCGTCCAGCCATCTCATCCTCCGTCGTCCCCTTCTCCTCCTGCCCCCAATCCCTCCCAGCATCAGAGTCTTTTCCGAGTCAACTCTTCGCATGAGGTGGCCAAACTATTGGAGTTTCAGCTTCAGCATCATTCCATCCAAAGAACACCCAAAGCTGATCTCCTTTAGAATTGACTGGCTGGATCTCCTTGCAGTCCAAAGGACTCTCAAGAATCTTCTCCAACACCACAGATCAAAAGCATCAATTCTTCAGCACTCAGCTTTCTTTACAGTCCAACTCTCACATCCACACATGACTACTGGAAAAACCATAGCCTTGACTAGATGGACATTTTTTTGGCAAAGTAATGTCTCTGCTTTTGAATATGCTGTCTAGGTTGGTCATAACTTTCCTTCCAAGGAGTAAGTGTCTTTTAATTTCATAGCTACAATCTTCATCTGCAGTGATTTTGGAGTCCTCCCAAAAATAAAGTCTGACACTGTTTCCAGTTTCCCCATCTATTTCCCATGAAGTGATGGGACTAGATACCATGATTTTAGTTTTCTGAATGTTGAGCTTTAAGCCAACTTTTTCACTCTCCTCTTTCACTTTCATCAAGAGGCTTTTTAGTTCCTCTTCACTTTCTGCCATAAGGGTGGTGTCATCTGCATATCTGAGGTTATTGATACTTTTCCCAGCAATCTTGATTCCAGCTTGTGCTTCCTCCAGCCCGGTGTTTCTCATGATGTACTCTGCAAAGAAGTTAAATAAGCAGGGTGACAATATACAGCCTTGACATTCTCCTTTTCCTATTTGGAACCAGCCTGTTGTTCCATGTCCAGTTCTAACTGTTGCTTCCTAACCAGCATACAGATTTCTCAATAGGCAGGTCAGGTGGTCTGGTATTGCCATCTCTTTCAGAATTTTCCACAGTTTATTGTGATCCACACAGTCAAATGCTTTGGCATAGTCAATAAAGCAGAAATAGATGTTTTTCTGGAACTCTCTTGCTTTTCCCATGATCCAGCGGATGTCGGCAATTTGATTGGTTCCTCTGCCTTTTCAAAAACCAGCTTGAACATCAGAAGTTCACGGTTCACGTATTGCTGAAGCCTGGCTTGGAGAATTTTGAGCATTACTTTACTAGCGTGTGAGATGAGTGCAATTGTGGGGTAGTTTGAGCATTCTTTGGCATTGCCTTTCTTTGGGATTGGAATGAAAACTGATCTTTTCCAGTCCTGTGGCCACTGCCAGTGATCTCCAATATCACTTGAATGATGAATCAAATTATTGTGAATTTACGTAACCATCTTTTCAAGAATTAAATCCCAGAGGAAAAGATAAGATTTAATAAATAGCATTCTTGATATACATTGTTGGAATAATTTTCCTAATAATAAAATAAGCTAGTCATATTAGGAAGTAATGAGTTTTTAGTGCTCATTCTGATGAATAAGTTCAATTCTTACACAAATGAAGCAAATAAACATAGAGTCACTTTCAGGTTGATCTGTACTAGTAATAATTACTACCCATGGCTGATTCATGTTGCTGTATGGCAAAAACCAGCACAATATTGTAAAGTAACTAGCCTTCAATTAAAATAAATTAATTAAAGTTCTAAGAGAAGAAAAAAATAATTACTTTGTAAAAGGTTAATAAATGCCAAGTAAAAGCAGATATGCCCTGCTAAGCTGCTAAGTCACTTCAGTCGTGTCCGACTCTGTGTGACCCCATAGACGTCAGCCCACCAGGCTCCCCAGTCTTGGGATTCTCCAGGCAAGAACACTGGAGTGAGTTGCCGTTTCCTTTAGGTAGATATGGCCTACCTAAAGGTTAAGATTATACCTGTGGCGGGTTCATTTCGATATTTGGCAAAACTAACACAATATTGTAAAGTTTAAAAATAAAATAAAATTAAAAAAAAAAAGAAAAAAAAAGAAAACAGTTAAAGTGAAAAAAAGAAAGCACAGATGATTACATTTATTGACTGACGCTGACAGAAAATAGACAATTCTGGAATGATTGATACTTAAATCTCAAACAGGCATCTTTAACCTGTAAAAATGAAGATAATTTCAGGGACCCACCAAACTCATTCTGTCAACTAATGTATTTCTGTTCCCTTGTTTTCTAAGGGTCATCAAAATCAGTGGCTAGTTTTCTTTATAAGTATCTTCATGATTTATGTTGTATTAGTGGAGCTGATAGCCACACAAGGCACAGGCGTAGGGGACAGGACCTCAAGTGTTACTCTCGTCTCCAAAATCCCCCATCAGTACTTTATGATGTGGTCCTGCTCTTTTCTTGATCTTCCCCTCATTACTTCAAAATCACATCCTCTAGCTGGTTAGCAACGTGTAGTACTCCATTCTTTTGACTGTTCCAAGAACACCCTGTCCCTTCTTCAAATGGCAGCCAATTCCTGTTCCTGCTTCAGGACCCATTCATGTCCTCTCTTCTGAGAAGACATCTGATCCTTCCAGGTGAGATTCCTTTGTAACGGTATTGACAACAATGTGCCGGCATTGTGGAGTTACTCATTCTCCCTTGCTTAGTTGTAAGGCTCTTTGGGGTGGGACACAGAAACTGACTCATGAAGTTTATATTCAGTACTTGGCACAGAGTGTCTGCTCCATAGCAGATGCTGTTCAAATTTCTGCTGAATAAATACATAGAGTTTTCAGGGATAGAGGTTACTTAGTGACAGAAGGCTAGATGGGTAGGTTTTTTTTTTGTTATCTTTGACTTAAATCTGCATTTTGTATCCTGGTGTTATGAGAATACCATTTATTTATTCACTTTCAGTTGACATTAGCTGAATATTCTTTTTCTTTCCTGCAATACTCAGAAAATAATCATATGTAGATGTGTAGTTTGCTCTATACCAACCTATGAAACCAGACTTGTTAGATTTTTCTCACCTGATACGTCATTCTAGAATTACTATTTTAAAAAGTCATAATTTAAAAAGTCATGTTTTTAATGCCACTGAACAGCTTTCAGTGGTCACCTGTGTTTATTTCTTCTTTTATTTATTTTTTCTTAGCACAGAATAACAACTGTAATAAATGTATCAGTCTCCTCTAGATATAAACATTTACTGTACTAGAACATACACAAGTTTTGGAGGTGCCTGGCTGTAAAATACCCTTGTTTTGTAATAAGCTTTATTTATGTCTGAAGATAAGTGTAATGGAGAGTGATTCATGAGAACTCAAATTACACTTAATTTGTTTTAATAGCAAATAAGAAAACTCCACTTTTTTTGTACACCATAAATTTTCTTACATGTTCATGTCTCAGACGGAACATACCTAAAGATTGGAGCTATGTACATATATAGCAGAGATCAAAGAGACCCCAGGTCACCCATCTGTCCCTGGATAATAGAAATTGCACACAGGTACAGAAGATGTAGGAGAACTTGATGCAAAGTTAAAAGCAGAGGAAGAGCTGAAAATGATCTAAAGGTTTAATAGTTTCTCCAGGTCACACACAGATATATAAGCAGAAAATAAAGATGGTGAAGAAAAACCTTCATGCAATCTTTTACTGGATGCTAAACTATGCAAATGTGATATCTAGAAAAGCAAGCTTAAAAATAAAAACAAATAAAGTAATAATTGAACAGAACTATCAATGGCTGCACATCTTTATAAATTTAGTCTAGGCAAGTTTACTAAGCAAACATAAAAAACCAAGACAACAACCCTCAGGGGAAAAATAGTCAGATCTTTTTACAATGTATTCTCTAAAAGGCCAATATTTTAAAAAAGTATGAGACATGCAAAGAAATAAGAGAGTATGAGGCTTCTTAGGGAAAAAAGTAATGAATAGAAACTATTTCTGAATGTCTTCAGATGTTGGATTTAGCATAGAAAGAGTTAAAAACACCTTTTATAAATATATTCAAAGAAACTGTATTTAAAGAATTAAGGGAAAGTATGATGATAATCATTCAGTGAACAAAAAATCCAATAAAGACATGAAAACTATTTCTAAAATAGAGAACCAAATGAAATTTTGTAATTGAAAGGTACAATGATGGAAATGAAAAATTTACTAGAGGGGCTCAACAGAAAACTTGAATGCAGGAAGACTGAAGATAGATAAATAGAAATTATCCAAATAGAAAAATAGAGAAAAAAAAAATCAACACAGTCTCAGGGACATGTTCATTTCAGTTCAGTTCAGTTCAGTCTCTCAGTAGTGTCCTACTCTTTGCAACCCTGTGGACTGCAGGAAGCTAGGCTTCTATGTCTATCACCAACTCCCAGAGCTTTCTCAAACTCATGTCCATTAGGTCGGTGATGCCATCAAACCACCTCATCCTCTGTCAGCCCCTTCTCCTCCTGTCTTCAATCTTTCCACGCATCAGGGTCTTTTCAATAAGTCAGTTCTTCACATCAGGTGGCCAAAATATTGGAGTTTCAGCTTCAGCATTAGTCATTCCAATGAATATTCAGGACTGATTTCCTTTAGGATTGATTGGATTGATCTCCTTGCAGTCCAAGGGACTCTCAAGAGTTTTCTCCAATACCACAATCCCCACCCCCAAACCCATGTTGATTTTCCATTCTCTTTTATTTATTTATTTTTTAAAATATAAATGCATTTATTTTAATTGGAGGCTAATTACTTTACAATATTGTATTGGTTTTGCCATACATTGACATGAATCTGCCACGGGTGTACACGTGTTTCCCATCCTGAACCCCTACTCCCAGCTCCCTCCCCATACTATCCCTCTGGGTCATACCAGTGCACCAGCCCCGAGCATCCTGTATCCTGCATCAAACCTGGACTGGCGATTTTTTTCACATATGATAATATACGTGTTTCAATGCCATCCTTCCAAATGATTCCACCTTTGCCCTCTCCCACAGAGTCCAGAAGACTGTTCTATACATCTGTGTCTCTTTTGCTGTCTCGTATACAGGGTTATCATTACCATCTTTCTAAATTCCATATATATGTGCTAGTATACTGTATTGGTGTTTTTCTTTCTGGCTTACTTCACTCTGTATAATAGGCTCCAGTTTCATCTACCTCATTAGAACTGATTCAAATGTATTCTTTATAATGGCTGAGTAATACTCCATTGGGTAAATGTTCCACAGATTTCTTATCCATTCATCTGCTGATGGACATCTAGGTTGCTTCCATGTCCTGGCTATTATAAATAGTGCTGTGATGAACATTGGGGTACATGTGTCTCTTTCAATTCTGGTTTCCTCCGTGTGTATGCCCAGCAGTGGGATTGCTGGGTCATAAGGCAGTTCTATTTCCAGTTTTTTAAGGAATCTCCACACTGTTCTCCATAGTGGCTGTATTAGTTTGCATTCCCACCAACAGTGTAAGAGGGTTCCCTTTTCTCCACACCCTCTCCAGCATTTATTGCTTGTAGACTTTTGGATAGCAGCCATTCTATTCTGACTGGTGTGAAAGGGTACCTCATTGTGGTTTGATTTGTATTTACCTGATAATGAGTGGTGTTGAGCACCTTTCCATATATTTATTAGCCATCTGTATGTCTTCTTTGGAGAAATGCCTGTTTAGTTCTTTGGCCTATTTTTTGATTGGGTCGTTTATTTTTCTGGAATTGAGCTGCAGGAGTTGCTTATATATTTTTGAGATTAGTTGTTTGTCAGTTGCTTCATTTGCTATTATTTTCTCCCATTCTGAAGGCTGTCTTTTCACCTTGCTTATAGTTTTCTTTGTTGTGCAGAAGCTTTTAATTTTATGGGTCCCATTTGTTTAATTTTGCTTTTATTTTCAATATTCTGGGAGGTGGGTCATAGAAGTTCCTGCTGTGATTTGTATCGGAGAGTGCTTTGCCTATGTTCTCCTCTAGGAGTTTCTGGCCTTACATTTAGATCTTTAATCCATTTTGAGTTTATTTTTGTGTATGGTGTTAGAAAGTGTTCTAGTTTCATTCTTTTACAAGTGGTTGACCAGTTTTCCCAGTACCACTTGTTAAAGAGATTATCCTTTCTCCATTGTATATTCTTGCCTCCTTTATCAAAGATAAGGTGTCCATAGGTATGTGGATTTATCTCTGGGCTTTCTATTTTATTCTATTGATCTATATTTCTGTCTTTGTGCCAGTACCATACTGTCTTGATGACTGTGGCTTTGTAGTAGAGCCTGAAGTCAGGCAGGTTGATTCTTCCAGTTCCATTCTTCTTTCTCAAGACTGCCTTGGCTATTCAAGGTTTTTTGTATTGCTTTAGGTGTAGAGTTAGATTATTTATTTGACTTTTTTCTTGTTTCTTGAGGTAAGCCTGTATTGTTATGAACCTTCCCCTTAGCATTGCTTTTACAGTGTCCCACAGGTTTTGGGTTGTTGCAACACCACAATTCTAAAGCATCAGTTCTTCAGTGCTCAGCTTTCTTTATGGTCCAACACTGACATCCATACATGACTACTGGAAAAACCATAGCCTTGACTAGATGGACCTTTGTTGGCAAAATAATGTCTCTGATTTCTAATATGCTATCTAGGTTGGTCATAACTTTCCTTCCAAGGAGTTAGCGTCTTTCAATTTCATGGCTGCAGTCACCATCTGCAGTGATTTTGGAGCCCCACCCATTAAAGTCTGTCACTGTTTCCATTGTTTCCCCACCTATTTGCCATGAAGTGATGAGGCTGGATGCCATGATCTTAGTTTTCTGAATGTTGATTTTTAAGCTAACTTTTTCACTCTCCTCTTTCACTTTCATTAAGAAGCTCTTTAGTTCTTCTTCGTTTTCTGCTATAAGAGTGGTGTCATCTGCGTATCTGAGTTTATTGATGTTTATCCTGGTAATCTTGATTCCAGCTTATGTTTCATCTAGCCCAGCATTTAACATGATATATTCTGCATATAATTTAAATTAACAGGGTGATAATATATAGCCCTGATGTACTCCTTTTCCAATTTGAACCAGTTCATCATTTCATGTCCAGTTCTGACTGTTGCTTCCTGACCTGCATATAGGTTTCTCAAGAGGCAGGTCAGGTGGTCTGGTATTCCCATCTCTTTCAGAATTTTCCACAGTTTATTGTGATCAACACAGTCAAAGGCTTTGGCATAGTCAATAAAGCAGAAATAGATGTTTTTCTGGAACTCTCTTGCTTTTTTGATGATCCAGCGGATGTTGGCAAGTTGATCTCTGGTTCCTCTGCCTTTTCTAAAACCAGCTTGAACATCTGGAAGTTCACGGTTCACATATTACTGAAGCCTGTCTTGGATAATTTTGAGCATTACTTTCCTAGCATGTTAGATGTGGTAGTTTGAACATTCTTTGGCACTGCCTTTCTTTGGGATTGGAATGAAAACTGACCTTTTCCAGTCCCGTGCCTACTGATGAGTTTTTAAAATTTGCTGGCATATTGAATGCAGCACTTTCAGAGCATCATCTTTTAAGATTTTAAATACCTCAACTGGAATTCCATAACCTCCACTAGCTTTGTTTGTAGTGATGCCTCCTGAGGACCACTTAACTTTGCATTCTAGAAGTTTGGCTCTAGGTGAGTGCTCACACTATTGTGGTTATCTGGGTCATGAAGATCCTTTTTGTGTAGTTATTCTGCGAATTCTTGCCAACTCTTCTTAATATCAGACATGTGGGACAATATAATATAATAGCAAAAACATGTGGGACAATGTAAATCATAGAGACCTTTGTGTAATGAGTGTTACTAGGGAAATAGAAAAAGGGGGTAAAAATATTTGAAGAACGTGGTTAAACTCTTCCAAAACTTTATTAAAAACATCAATTTACAAATCCATGAAACTCAATAAATCTCATTGAGATTCAAACTCATGAAATCTCAAGTAGAATCAACAGAAAATTATCCATATTTAGACATATAATAGTCAAGTATGTGGAGGCCAAACCCAGAGAGAAAACCTTGAAAGTAGCAAGAAAAAACAACTCATCAGATACAAGGAAACAAGAGTATGATAGTTAGCTTATTTCTTATAAGATTTAAGGGAGGCCAGAGGGCACTGGAATAAGATATTCACTTTGCTGAAAAAGCTGTCAACCAAAAATTCTATGCCAAGGATTTTAATTGCAACAATGAGAAATATTTACTTACCATAAAATAAATCAGTAAAGGAGAAATTTGCTAACAAAGTTTCATCTAGTCAAGGCTATGGTTTTTCCAGTCGTCATGTATGGATGTGAGAGTTGGACTGTAAAGAAAGCTGAGCACAGGAGAATTGATGCTTTTGGACTGTGGTGTTGGAGAAGACCTTGAGAGTCCCTTGGGCTGCAGGGAGATCCAACCAATCCATCCTAAAGGAAATCAGTCCTGAATATTCACTGGAATCACTGATGCTGAAACTGAAGATTCAATACTATGACCACCTGATGTGAAGTGTTGACTCATTTGAAAAGACCCTGATGCTGGGAAAGATTGAAGACAGAAAGAGAAGGGGACACCAGAGCATGAGATGGTTGAATGACATCATTGACTCGATGGACATGAGTTTGGGTAAACTCCAGGAGTTGGTGATAGACAGGGAGGTCTGGTGTGCTGCACTCCATGGGGTCACAAAGAGTCGAACACGACTGAGCGACTGAACTTAACTGAACTGAAAGGAGAAATAGAGGAAGAGTTCACCTACTGAAAGAGGAGGGTAAAGTGTGGCCTATTTGTGGAGGTTTGGTGGGACAAATATCTGTGAGTTATTTTCTTTTTTAAAATTTTTAATTGGAGGATAATTGCTTTACAATATTGTGTTGGCTTCTGCCATACATATGTTAACATGAATCAGTCATAGGTATACGTATGTCTTCTCCCTCTTGAACCTCCCCCACCTCCCACACCATCCCACCTCTTTATATTGTCATGCTGCTACTGCTGCTACTAAGTCGCTTCAGTTGTGTCTGACTCTGTGAGACCCCACAGATGGCAGCCCACCAGGCTCTACCATCCCTCGGATTCTCTAGGCAAGAATACAGGAGTGGGTTGCCATTTCCTTCTCCAATGCATGAAAGTGAAAAGTCAAAGTGAAGTTTCTCAGTCGTGTTCGACTCTTAGCGACCCCATGGACTGCAACCTACCAGACTCCTCCATCCATGGGATTTTCCAGGCAAGAGTACTGGAGTGGGGTGCCATTGCCTCTATGTTGTCATAGAGCACCTAATTTGAGATCCCCACATCATACAGCAAATTTCCCCTGGCTATCTATTTTACATATTAGAACTCTTTGGTTATAACTATGTATGGAAGTGTGTGTGTTTATATATGTCCCAGTATTTCTGTAATTACCTACTTGATCACCTACCACTAGAACACAGGCACAAGTCACCTCTAATAAGAAATCAACACTAACCACCCAACTAACAGTTACCTCCAAGGTACAACCCTACAGCCTGGGAAAAAGCGACCTTGAGTGGAGCAAGTTAGAAAAAAAGAAGATGAAAAGAAGAGAAGTGAAACACAAATTAAAGAGCAAGGTAGAAACTCACAAAACAAAATAAACAAAGAGGAAATAAATAATATCCCTGAAGAGAATTCAGAATAATGATAGTAAAGATGCTCTGAAGACTTGAGAATAGAATGGAGAAAATGTAAGAAGCATTTAACATAGTTAATGCAATCAGCAAGGACATAGAAGAAATAAAGAATAAGCAAACAGAGATGAATAACACAATTACTGCAATTAAAAATACTCTAGAAGGAACCAATAGCAGAATAACTGAGGCAGAGAAATGGATAAGTTAGCTGAAGGATATAATGGTGGAAATAACTGCTGAAGAGCAGAATAAAGGGAAAGGATTGAAAAGAATTGAGGACAGCTTCAGAGACCTTTGGGACAATATTAAATTTACCAACATTTTAGTTATGGGGTCCCAGAGGAAGAAGGAAAAATAAAAAGGCACTGAGAAAATTTTTGAAGAAATTATAGTTGAAAACTTCCCCAACATTGGAAAGGAAATAGTCAATTAAATCCAAGAAGAGCAAAAAGTCCCTTTTAGGCTAAACCCAAGGAGAAACACATTGAGACACATATTAATAAACCTAACAGAGATTAAGCAGGAAGAAAGAATATTAAAAGCAGCAAGGGAAAAACAATGAGTAATATACATGGGAAAACTCATATGATTAATGGCGGATCTTTCAGCAGAAACTCTACAGGTCAGAAGGGAATGGCAGGATATATTTAAAGTACTGAAAGGGAAAAACCTACAACCACAATTACTATACCTGGCAAAGATCTCATTCAGAATTGATGGAGAAATCCAAAGTTTTATGGACAAGCAGAAGTTAAGAGAATTCAGCACCATCAAACCAGCCTTGCAACAAATACTAAAAGGACATACATAGCCAGTAAACACAAGAGAAAAGAAAGAGCTACAAAAACAAACCTAAAACAGTCAAGAAAATGCCGATGGGAACATATATATCAATAATTATCTTAAATGTAAACAGATTAGTGCACCAACCAATATGGACTGACCAAATGGATACAAAAACAAGACCCATATATATGTTGCCTACAGGGGACCCACTTCAGCCCTAGAGGCACATACAAACTGCAAGTAAAAGGATGGAAACAGATGTTCCATGCGAATGGAAACCAAAAGACAGATGGAGTGGCAATCCTTATTTCAGACAAAATAGACTTTAAAATAAAGAATATTATAAGAGACAAAGAAGGACATACATAATGATCAAGGACTCAATCCAAGAAGAAGATATAACAATTGTAAATGTGTATGCACCCAACATAGGAACACTTCAATACATAAGGCAAAAACTAACAGGCATAAGAGTAGAAACTGACAGCAACACATTAATAGTAGAGGACTTTAACACCCCACTTTCCCCAATGGACAGATAGTCAAAACAGAGAATCAATAAGGAAACACAAACCTTAAATGAAACATTAGACAGATCAGATCAGATCAGTCGCTCAGTCCTATTCGACTCTTTGTGACCCCATGAATTATAGCACGTCAGGCCTCCCTGTCCATCACCAACTCCTGGAGTTCACTAAGACTCACGTCCATCGAGTCAGTGATGCCATCCAGCCATCTCATCCTCTGTCGTCCCATTCTCCTCCTGCCCCCAATCCTTCCCAGCATCAGAGTCTTTTCCAATGAGTCAACTCTTCGCATGAGGTGGCCAAAGTACTGGAGTTTCAGCTTTAGTACAATTCCTTCCAAAGAAATCGCAGGGCTGATCTCCTTCAGAATGGACTGGTTGGATCTCCTTGCAGTCCAAGGGACTCTCAAGAGTCTTCTCCAACACCACAGATCAAAAGCATCAATTCTGCAATGCTCATCTTTCTTTGATGCTCTAGTCCAACTCTCACATCCATACATGACCACAGGAAAAACCATAGCCTTGACTAGACGAACCTTTGTTGGCAAAGTAATGTCTCTGCTTTTGAATATGCTATCTAGGTTGGTCATAACTTTCCTTCCAAGGAGTAAGCGTCTTTTAATTTCATGGCTGCAGTCACCATCTGCAGTGAATTTGGAGCCCAGAAAAATAAAGTCTGACACTGTTTCCACTGTTTCCCCATCTATTTCCCATGAAGTGATGGGACCGGATGCCATGATCTTCGTTTTCTGAATGTTGAGCTTTAAGCCAACTTTTTCACTCTCCTCTTTCACTTTCATCAAGAGGCTTTTTAGTTCCTCTTCACTTTCTGCCATAAGGGTGGTGTCATCTGCATATCTGAGGTTATTGATATTTCTCCCGGGAATCTTGATTCCAGCTTGTGTTTCTTCAAGTCCAGCATTTCTCATGATGTACTCTGCAAAGAAGTTAAATAAGCAGGGTGACAATATACAGCCTTGACGTACTCCTTTTCCTATTTGGAACCAGTCTGTTGTTCCATGTCCAGTTCTTTTTTTTTTTTTTAATTTTTTAAATTTAATTTAATTTTATTTTATTTTTAAACTTTACAATATTGTATTAGTTTTGCCAAATATCGAAATGAATATTTCTTTCTCAAGACTGCTTTGGCTATTCCGGATCTTTGGTGTTTCCATATGAAGTGTGAAATTTTTGTTCTAGTTCTGTGAAAAATGCCATTGGAGTAATTTGATAAGGATTGCATTAAATCTGTAGATTCCATTTAGTAGTATAGTCATTTTTACAATATCAATTCTTCCTACCAAGGATCATGGAATATTTCTCCATCTGTTTATGGCATCTTTGATTTCTTTCATTAACGTCTTATAATTTTCTGTATACAGTTCTTTTTCTCCTTAGGTAAGTTTATTTGTAGATATTTTATTCTTTTTGTTTCAATGGTGAATGGGATTGATTCCTTAATTTCTCTTCCTGGTTTTTCATTGTTAGTATGTAGAAATGCAAGTGATTACTGTGTATTGATTTTGTATCCTATGACTTTGCTAAATTCATTGATTAGCTCCACTAGTTTTCTGATAGTATCTTTACTATCAGATACATAGATCTTTCTATGTATCTTTTCTAAGTATCTGTCCATTTCCTCTGGTTTGTCCATTTTATTAGCATATAGTTGCTCATAATATTCTCTTATGATCTTTTGTAATTCTGTGCTGTTTGTTGTAACCTCTCCTTTTTCATTTCTAACTTTATTGATTTGATTTTTCTCCCTTTTTTTATTGATAAGTCTGTCTAGTGGTTTGTCAATTTTGTTTATCTTCTCAAAGAACCAGCTTTTCATTTTATTAATCTTTGTTATTGTTTCCTTCATTTCTTTTTCATTTATTTCTGCTCTGGTTTTTATGATGTCCTTCCTTCTGCTAACTTTGGGAGGTTTTTGTTCTTTTTCTAGCTGCTTTAGATGTGGAGTTAGGCTGTCTATTTGATGCTTTTCTTGTTTCTTGAGGTATGATTGTATCACTATAAACTTCCATCTTACAACTGCTTTTGCTGAATCCCATAGGTTTTGGGTCATCATGTTTTCATTGTCATTTGTTTCTACGAATCTCTCGATTTCTCTTCTTATTTCTTCAGTAACCTCTTTGTTATTTAGCAATGCATTATTTAATCTCCATAACTGTGTGTTTTGCTGTTGCTTTCTGTTTTTGTTTTTTTCCCCTGTGATCGATATCTACTCTCATAGCATTGTGGTTGGAGAAGGTACTTGATAAAATTTCAGTTTTCTTAAATTTACTGAGGCTTGATTTGTGGCTCAAAATGTGGTCTATCCTGGAGAATGTTCCATGTGCACTTGAGAAGAAGGTGTATTCTTCTGCATTGGATGGAATGTCCCAAAGATATCAACTAGGTCCATTTTGTCTAATAGATAGAGTGCCTGATGAACTATGGAATGAGGTTCGTGACATTGTACAGGAGACAGGGATCAAGACCATCCCCATGGAAAAGAAATTCAATAAAGCAAAATGGCTGTCTGGGGAGGCCTTACAAATAGCTGTGAAAAGAAGAGAAGTGAAAACCAAAGGAGAAAAGAAAAGATATAAACATCTGAATGTAGAGATCCAAAGAATAGCAAGAAGAGATAAGAAAGCCTTCTTCAGTGACCAATGCAAAGAAATAGAGGAAAACAGCAGAATGGGAAAGACTAGGGATCTCTTCAAGAAAATCATAGATACCAAAGGAACATTTCATGCAAAGATGGGCTCGATAAAGGACAGAAATGGTATGGACCCAACAGAAGCAGAAGATATTAAGAAGAGATGGCGAGAATACATGGAAGAACTATACAAAAAAGATCTTCATGACCCAGATACTCACGATGGTGTGATCACTGACCTAGAGCCAGACATCCTGGAATGTGAAGTCAAGTGGGCCTTAGAAAGCATCACTACGAACAAAGCTAGTGGAGGTGATGAAATTCCAGTTGAGCTATTCCACATCCTGAAAGATGATGCTGTGAAAGTGCTGCACTCAATATGCCAGCAAATTTGGAAAACTCAGCAGTGGTGACAGGACTCGAAAAGGTAAGTTTTCATTCCAATCCCAAAGAAAGGCAATGCTAAAGAATGCTCAAACTACTGCACAATTGCACTCATCTTACACGCTAGTAAAGTACTGCTCAAAATTCTCCAAGCCAGGCTTCAGCAGTATGTGAACCGTGAACTTCCTGATGTATAAGCTGGTTTTAGAAAAGGCAGAGGAACCAAAGATCAACTTGCCAACATCTGCTGGATCATTGAAAAAGCAAGAGATTTCCAGAAAAACATCTATTTCTGCTTTATTGACTGTGCCAAAGCCTTTGACTGTGTGGATCACAATAAACTGTGGAAAATTCTGAAAGAGATGGGAATACCAGACCACCTGACCTGCCTCTTGAGAAATTTGTATGCAGGTCAGGAAGCAACAGTTAGAACTGGACATGGAAAATACTTAGGAATATATCTACCTAAAGAAACTAAAGACCTGTATATTGAAAACTATAAAACACTGGTGAAAGAAATCAAAGAGGACAATAATAGATGAAGAAATATACCATGTTCATGGTTTGGAAGAATAAATATAGTGAAAATGAGTATACTACCCAAAGCAATTTATAGATTCAATGCAATCCCTATCAAGCTACCAACGGTATTCTTCACAGAGCTAGAACAAATAATTTCACAATTTGTATGGAAATACAAAAAACCTCGAATAGCCAAAGCGATCTTGAGAAAGAAGAATGGAACTGGAGGAATCAACCTACCTGACTTCAGGCTCTATTACAAAGCCACAGTTATCAAGACAGTATGGTACTGGCACAAAGACAGAAATATTGATCAATGGAACAAAATAGAAAGCCCAGAGATAAATCCACGCACCTATGGACACCTTATCTTTGACAAAGGAGGCAAGGATATACAATGGATTAAAGACAATCTCTTTAACAAGTGGTGCTGGGAAAACTGGTCAACCACTTGTAAAAGAATGAAACTAGAACACTTTCTAACACCTTACACAAAAATAAACTCAAAATGGATTAAAGATCTAAATGTAAGACCAGAAACTATAAAACTCCTAGAGGAGAACATAGGCAAAACACTCTCTGACATACATCACAGCAGGATCCTCTATGACCCATCTCCCAGAACATTGGAAATAAAAGCAAAAATAAACAAATGGGACCTAATTAAACTTAAAACCTTCTGCACAACAAAGGAAACTGTAAGCAAGATGAAAATACAGCCTCCAGAATGGGAGAAAATAATAGCAAATGAAGCAACTGACAAACAACTAATCTCAAAAATATACAAGCAACTCCTATAGCTCAACTCCAGAAAAAAAAAGACCCAGTCAAAAAATAGGCCAAAGAACTAAATAGACATTTCTCCAAAGAAGACATACTGATGGCTAACAAACACATGAAAAGATGCTCAACATCACTCATTGTCAGAGAAATGCAAATCAAAACCACAATGAGGTACCATTTCACACCAGTCAGAATGGCTGCTATCCAAAAGTCTACAAGCAATAAATGCTGGAGAGGGTGTGGAGAAAAGGGAACCCTCTTACACTGTTGGTGGGAATGCAAACTAGTACAGCCACTATGGAGAACAGTGTGGAGATTCCTTATAAAACTGGAAATAGAACTGCCATACAACCCAGCAATCCCACTGCTGGGCATACACATCGAGGAAACCAGAAGGGAAAGAGACACGTGTACCCCAATGTTCATTGCTGCATTGTTTATAATAGCCAGGACATGGAAGCAACATAGATGTCCATCAGCAAACGAATGGATAAGAAAGCAGTGGTACATATACACAATGGAGTATTACTCAGCCATTAAAAAGAATACATTTGAATCAGTTCTAATGAGGTGGATAAGACGGGAGCCTATTACACAGAGTGAAGTAAGCCAGAAAGAAAAACACCAATACAGTGTACTAACGCATATATATGGAATTTAGAAAGATGGTAACAATAACCCTGTGTACGAGACTGCAAAAGAGACACCTATGTATAGATCAGTCTTATGGACTCTGTGGGAGAGGGAGAGGGTGGGGAGATTTGGGAGAATAGCATTGAAACATGTATAATATCATGTATGAAACGAATCGCCAGTCCAGGTTCGATGCACGATACTGGATGCTTGGGGCTGGTGCACTGGGATGACCCAGAGGGAGGGTAGG
This sequence comes from Bos indicus x Bos taurus, assembly GCF_003369695.1. Classification (NCBI taxonomy): domain Eukaryota; kingdom Metazoa; phylum Chordata; class Mammalia; order Artiodactyla; family Bovidae; genus Bos; species Bos indicus x Bos taurus. The sequence goes on from NC_040084.1 coordinate 926,018, forward strand.
AGAGGGGGGTGGGAGGGTGGTTCAGGATGGGGAACGCGGGTATACCTGTGGCAGATTTATGTTGATGTGTGGCAAAACCAATACAATATTGCAAAGTAATTAGCCTCCAATTAAAATAAATAAATTTATATTTTAAAAAAAGACAAGGGAGAAGTATAGACAGAAACAAGGAATTTATGAGTAAATTTGTTATGTTTGAGAATAGACATTCTGCCAATCTTAAAAGAACAGGTAACAAGGCTTATTTCTTCCTTACAAGAGCCCACCAACCCTCAGTCCACGTGAACATGCTATCGTTAGGAGAGAACAGAAGTGAGGAGGGGACGCAGCTACCAGGAAGTGGTCTGACACAAACATGCTATGCAGCTTTGACCTTCCTCCAGTGACTGTTAACACACTATCAATTTTAGTTTGATATTAAACTATTAAACTTTGAAAATTTTGCTTATTTTTTAGTTGAAGGATAATTAGTTTACAGAATTTTGTTGTTTTCTGTCAAACTTAAACATGAATTAGCGACAGATATACATGTATCCCCTTCTCCTCAAAACTCTTTCCCATCTCCCTCCCCATCCCACTCCTCAGGTTGATACAGACCCCCTGCTTGAGTTTCCTGAGACATACAGCAAATTCCCGTTGGTTATCTATTTTACATATGGTAATGTAAGTTTCCCTGTTACTTTCTCCATACATCTCACCCTCTCCTCCATTGTCTCCATGTCCATAAGTCTGTTTAATATATCTCTTTCTCCATTGCTAACCTGCAAATAAATTCTTCGATAATATCTTTTGAGATTTCATATATATGCATTTTCATACAATATTCATCATTCTTTTTCTAACGTACTTTATTCTTAATAATCGGCTCTAGGTTCATCCACCTCATTGGAATTGACCAAATGTATTCACTTTTATGGTTGAGTAATAGTCCATTGTATATATTTACCACAGCTTCTTTATCCATTCATCTGTCGATGGACATCTGGTTGCTTCCCATGTTCTAGTTATTATAAATAGTTCTGCAGTTAACAATGGGATACATGTGTCTTTTTCAATTTTGGCTTCTCAGGGTATATGCCTAGGAGTGGGATTGCTGGGTCATATGGTAGTTTTATTCCTAGTTTTTTTTTTTTTTTTCCCCAAAGAATTTCCATACTGTCTTCCATAGTGGCTGTGTCAATTTGCATTCCACACCATCTCTAGCATTTTTTTTTTTTTTTGGTAGACTTTTTGATGATGGCCATTCTGACTGGTGAGAGGTGATATCTCATTGTAGCTTTGATTTGCATTTTTCTAATAATGAGAGATGCTGAGAATCTTTTCACTTGTTTATTAGCCTTCTGTATGTCTTCTTTGGAGAAATGTCTGTTTAGGCCTTTTCCCCACATCTTGATTGGGTTGTTTGTTTTTCTGATATTGAGTTGTATGTATTTTGGAAATTAATCCTTTGTCAGTTGTTTCACTTGTTATAATTTTCTCCCATTCTGAGGGTTAACTTTTCACCTTGTTTATAGTTTCCTTTCCTTTGCAAAAGTTTTCAAGTTTAATCAGATCCCACTTGTTTACTTTTGTTTTTATTTCTCTTACTCTAGGAGGTGGGTCATAGAGGATCTTGCTTTGATTTATATCATCGAGTGTTCTGCCTATGCTTTCCTCTAAGAATTTTACAGTTTCTGGTCTTTCATTTAGGTCTTTAATCCATTTTGTGGTTATCTTTGTGTATAGCATTAAAAAGTGTTTTAATATCATTCTTTTACATGTAACTGTCCAATTTCCCCAGCACCACTTATTGAAGAACCTGTCTTTGCCCCATTGTATATTCTTTCCTCCTTTGTCAAAAATAAGGTACCCATTGGTGCATGGGCTTATTTCTGGGCTTTCTGTCTTGTTCCATTGGTCTATATTTCTGTTTTTGTGTAAGTATCATAGTGTCTGGATGACTGTAGCTTTGTAGTATAATCTGAAGTCAGGATGGTTGATTCCTCCAGCTTCATTCTTCTTTCTCAAAACTGCTTTAGCTATTTAAGGGTCTTTTGTGCTTCCATATGGAGAAGAAAATGGCAACCCACTCCAGTATTCTTGCCTGGAAAATCCCATGAACGGAGGAGCCTGGTAGGCTACAGTCCATGGGGTCGCAAAGAGTCGGACATGACTGAGCAACTTCACTTCATTCACTTCATACTTTATCACTGAAGAAGTAAATGGCAACCCACTCCAGTATTCTTGTCTTGAGAATCCTATGGGCAGGGAAGCCTGGCAGGCCGTGGTCCATGGGGTCGCAGAGAGTTGGACATGACTGAAGTGACTGAGCAAGCAAGCGAGTGCTTCCATATGAATTGTGAAAATTTTTGCTCTAGTTCTGTGAAAAAATGCAACTGGTAATTTGATAGGAATCACATTGAATCTGTAGATTGCATTTGGTGACAATAATTTTCACAATATTGATTCTTCTTACCCAGGAACATGGAATCTCTCTCCATCCATTTATGTCATCTTTGATTTCTTTCATTAGTGTCTTATAATTTTCTATGTACAATTCTTTTGTCTCCTTAGATAAGTTTATTCCTAATATTTAATTATTTTTGTTTCAATACTGAATGGGATTGATTCCTTAATTTATCTTTCTGATTTTTCATTGTTAGTATATAGAAATGCAAATAATCTCTGTGTATTGATTTTGTATCCTGTGACTTTGCTAAATCACCGATTAGCACTAGTAATTTCATGATCTAGTAAGATCTAGTAAGTATCTTTAGGTTTTTCTATGTATAGTATCATGTCATCTGAAAACAGTGACAGCTATATTTCTTCTTTTCTGATATGGATTCATTTTATCTCTCTTTCTTCTCTAATTACTATAGCTAGGGCTTCCAAAACTTTGTTGAATAATAGTTGTTAGTGTGGACACACTTGTCTGGTTCCTGATCTTAAGGGGAATTCTTTCAGTTTCTCACCATTGAGAATAATGTTTGCTGTAGGCTCACCATATATGGCCTTTACTATGTTGAAGTAGGTTCCTTCTAAGCACCATTTTTTGAAGAGTTTGAATCATAAATAGATGTTGAATTTTGTCAAAGGCATTTTCTGCATCTATTGAGATTATCATATGGTTTTTATCCTTCAGTTTGTTAATATGGTGTATCACATTGATTGATTTGCATATATTAAAGAATCCTTGCATCCCTGGAATAAACCCAACTTGATCACGGTGTATGAGCTTTTAGATGTGTTGCTGGATTCTGTATGCTAAAATCTTGTCGAGGATTTTTGCGTCTATGTTCATCAGTGATATTGGCCTGCAGTTTTCTTTTTTTTGTGTTGCCTATGTCTGGTTTTGGTATCAGGGTGATGGTAGCCACGTGGAATGAGTTTAGAAATGTTCTTTCCTCTACAATTATTGAAACTTTTAGAAATACAAGTATTAGCTCTTCTCTAAATCTTTGATAAAATTCACGTATGAAGCCATCTGGTCCTGGGTTTTTGTTTTTTGGGAGATTTTTTTTTATCACAGCTTCAATCTCAGTGCTTGTAATTGGGTTATTCATAATTTCTATTTCTTCCTGATTCAGTCTTGGAAGATTGAACTTTTCTAAGAATATGTCCATTTCATCCAGGTTATCCATTTTATTGCCATATAGTTGTACATAATAGTCTCTTATAATTCTTTGTATTTCTGCATTGTCTATTATAACATCTCCTTTTTTATTTCTAATTTTGTTGATTTGATCCTTCTCTCTTTTTTTCTTGAGGAGTCTGGCTAAAGGTTTATCAATTTTGTTAATCTTCTCAAAGAATCAGCTTTTAGTTTTATTAATCTTTACTATTGTTTCTTTCATTTCTTTCTCATTTATTTCTGCTCAGATCTTTATGATTTCTTTCCTTCTGCTAATTGGGGGAGGGGGGGTTCTTCTTTTTTCCAGTTGTTTTAGGTGTAAAGTTAGGTTGCATATTCGATGTTTTTCTTGTTTCTTGAGGTAGGATTGTATTGCTGTAAACTTCCCTCTGAGAACTGCTTTGGTTGCATCCCATAGGTTTTGAGTTGTCATGTTTTCATTGTCATTTGTTTCTAGGAACTTTTTAATTTTCCTTTTGATTTTTTCAGTGATCTGTTCATTATGTAGAAATGTACTGTTTAATCTCAATGTATTTGTGTTTCTTATAGTTGTTTGTGTTTTTTTTTTTTTTCTTGTAATTGATATCTAGTCTCATAGAGCTGTGATTGGAAAAGATGCTTGACATGATTTCAATTTTCTTAAATTTACTGAGGTTTGATTTGTGACCCAAGATGTGGTCTATCCTAGAGAATGTTCCATGTGTGTTGGGGGCCGGTGTGAGGCACTCCACCCGTGGCAAAGGTCATGAGGAAGGAGGCTCGATATACGCAAAGGCGGGATCGAGCCTCAGGAGTCCCCCTGGAAATTCTCAAGCATCTACCCCCATAACCAGAGCCTGCCTACTTTGCTACTTTGTGCTCTCACCTACACCTCTGACTTTTTGGGGGGCTGTCCCCCACCACCTCTTTTGGAGAAGGAGTTAACTTAGAGCTCCAGTTAATAATAATTCCTTGGCGTGATAGGAGTGTTTCAACCTACAAACTCCTCTGAAGGTTCTCTAGCCTGCCTGACAGGCTTGTCCAGCCACATGTGATTGCTCACAGCCCCCCAACCGTGAGAGGCATGAGATGCTTTAAACCTTCTAAAAACAGGTTCTTTAGAGAAGTTAGAAAACTATAAGTACAATGGGCTGATTAGAAATTGTATTGGTGAAGGGTTTTTCATTTGTTGAGCCAATGTTTGTTGCTAAGTCTCCACATCCCCTGCCCTTACACACATTAATGAATATATAGAAGAAATAAGTATTAACCTTTGATATTAATCACATTAGACCTTAGGCTAAGTAAATTCTTTCCTTAATTAAAACCCACTACACCCTCACCCTATAGGAATGTAACTTTATTTGGGTGGCGTCTGTTTCAAGAATAATCACCCCTGGAGAAATAAGTGTTCTGGTTGACTGACTGCTGTCACAAGGAGAGGGTCATAAATTGTCAGCAGGCCCCCCTGGCCAGAAGATGATGTAACACCCCTAAGACCTCTGTATACATTTGTATGAAGCACCTGACTTTAATAAAAGTCAGGACTGCTGTCCCTGTGTGACTTTTATATAACACCTCAGTGTATAAAAACAGACCCTGGAAAATAAAGAATTGGGATCAGTTCCTCGAAAGACTGGTCTCCCCATGTCGCTCTCTCTCTCATCTGGCTGAGTCTCCATCTGGAGCACGGAACCCGCCATGCTTACTAATTATGCCTGGGCTTCTAAGATCTGACTGGGGAGGCCTCAGTGTCTCCTCTCCTTCGGGAGAACGGAAGGACGCCTGCGGCCTACATAAATGATGCAAGCTTCTTGTCTTGAAGTTTTATTGGTCTCCTGCGTAAACCAAGCTACTCAGCCTCTTTTCTCCACTGAATTTTCCTACTGAGCTATCCTCATTCTATTACTCTTTATATCTTTGATGAATATTTAAATTAAGTCGCCGACGCCATCTCCCCTTTGAATACCCTGGATCAGCCGGGGCTGGACCTTGGCACATGTGTACTTGAGAAGAAGGTGTATTCTTCTGCATTTGGATGAAATGTCCTGAAGATATTAATGAGATCCATCTCATCTAATGTGTCATTTAAGACTTGGGGTGTTAAAGTCTCCTACTATTATTGGGTTACTGCTAATTTGTTCTTCTATGTCTGTTAGAGTTTATCTTATGTATTGAGATGCTCCTATGTAGGTGAGTAGATATTTACAATTGCTATGTCTTCCTCCTGGATTGATCCCTTGATGATTATGTAGTGTCCTTCCTTATCTCTTGTAATATTCTTTATTTTAAGATATACTTTGTATGATATGAGGATTGCTACTCCAGCTTTCTTTTGCTCTCCATCTGCATGGAATATATTTTTCTATCCTCTCACTTTACATCTAGCTGTGAATGAGGTTTGAAGAGGGTTTCTTGTTAGCAACATATATATGGGTCTTGTTTTTTATCCATTCAGCCAGTCTGTGTCTTTTGTTTAGAACATTTAATTAGTTTCATTTAAAGCAAGTATTCATAAATATGTTCCTATTGCCATTTTCTTAATTGTTTGGGGTTTGTTTTTGTAGGCCTTCTTCTGTATTCTATTTCCTGACTATATAAGTCTCTTTAACATTTGTTGTAATGTTGGTTTGTTGGTACAGAATTCTCTTAACTTTTGCTGGTCTGAAAAGCTTTTGATTTCTCCATCAATTTGATTGAGATCCTTGGTGGGTAGAATAATCTCGGTTGTAGATTTTCCCCTTTCAGTACTTTAAATATATCCTGCCATTCCTTTCTGGCCTGCAGAGTTTCTGCTGAAAGATCATTAAACACATGGGGTTTCCCTTATATGTTACTGGTTGCTTTTCCCTTGCTGCTTTTAATACGCTTTCTTTGTGTTTAATCTTTGCTAGTTTGATTAGTAACCTGTCTCAGCATGTTTCTCCTTGGTCCTGTATGGGACTGTTTGCACCACTTGTACTTGACTGACTATTTCCTTTTTCATGTTAGGGAAATTTTCAACTATAATCTCTTCAAAAAATTTCTCATACCATTTCTTTTTATCTTCTTCTTTGGGACCCCTATTTTGAACGTTGGTGCATTTAATATTTCCCAGAGGTCTCTGAAACTATACTCTGTTCTTTTAATTCTTTTTACTTTATTCTGCTTTTCAGCAGTTATTTCCACCATTTTATCTTCCTGTTCAATGATCTGTTCTTCTTCAGATATTCCGCTATTGATTCATGCTAGAATCAATTGAATAGAATCATATTTTTAATTTCAATAATTCTGTTATTTGTCTCTATACATTTATTCTTTCATTCTTCTAGGTCTTTGTTAATTGATTCTTACATTTTTTTCATTCTGTTTTCAAGGTTTTTAATCATCTTTACTATCATTATTCAAAATTATTTTTCAGGTAGTTTGCCTATTTCCTCCTCATTTATTTGGACTTCTGTGTTTCTAGTTTGCTCCTTTATTTGTGCAGTATTTCTCTGCCTTTTCATTTTATCCTTAACTTATTCTGTCTGAGGTCTCCTTTTCTCACACTTCAAGTTTGAATTCCTTCTTCCTTTTGGTTTCTGTCCTCCTAAGTATGGTCCAGTAGTTTGTGTAAACTTCATATAGGGTAAGATTTGTGCTGAGGGTTTTTTTTTGTTTTTTTTCCCCCACTCGGAAGGGCAGGGTTGAGTGAGGTTGTAATCCTGTCTGCTGATGACTGGGTTTGTATTTTTGTCTTATTTTTTGTTTGGATGAGGGATCCTGCACAGGGTGCTACTGGTGGTTGGTTGATGCCATGTCTTGTATTCAAGTGGTTTCCTTTGTGTGAGTTCTCACTATTTGATACTCCCTAGGGTTAGTTCTTCTTATCACAGCTATTTGTAAGGCCTCCCCAGACAGCCATTTTGCTTTTTTGCATTTCTTTTCCATGGGGATGGTCTTAATCCCTGTCTCCTGTACAATGGCACGAAACTCATTCCATAGTTTATCAGGCACTCTATCTATCAGATCTAGGCCCTTAAATCTACTTCTCCCTTCCACTGTATAATCATAAGGAATTTGATTTAGGTCATACCTCAATGGTCTAGTGGTTCTCCCTACTTTCTTCAATTTAAGTCTGAATTTGGTAATAAGGAGTTCATGATCTGAGCCACAGTCAGCTCCTGGTCTTGTTTTTGTTGACTGTATAGAGTTTCTTCATCTTTGGCTGCAAAGAACATACTCAATCTGATTTCAGTGTTGACCATCTGGTGATGCCCATGTGTAGAGTCTTCTCTTGTGTTGTTGGAAGAGGGTGTTTCCTATGACCAGTGCATTTTCTTGGCAAAACTCTATTAGTCTTTGCCCCTCTTCATTCCGTATTCCAAGGCCAAATTTGCCTGTTACTCCAGCTGTTTCTTGACTTCCTACTTTTGCCTTCCAGTCCCCTATAATGAAAAGGACATCCTTTTTGGGTGTTAGTTCTAAAAGGTCTTGTAGGTCTTCACAGAACCGTTCAACTTCAGCTTCTTCAGCATTACTGGTTGGGGCATAGACTTGGATTACTGTGATATTGAATGGTTTGCCTTGGAAACGAACAGAGATCATTCTGTCATTTTTGAGATTGCATCCAAGTACTGCATTTCGGACTCTTTTGTTAACCATGATGGCTACTTCATTTCTTCTGAGGGATTCCTGCCCGCAGTAGTAGATATAATGGTCATCTGAGTTAAATTCACCCATTCCAGTACATTTGAGTTCTCTGATTCCTAGAATGTCGACATTCACTCTTGCCATCTCTTGTTTGACCACTTCCAATTTGCCTTGATTCATGGACCTGACATTCGAGGTTCCTATGCAATATTGCTCTTTACAGCATCGGACCTTGCTTCTATCACCAGTCACATCCACAGCTGGGTATTCTTTTTGCTTTGGCTCCATCCCTTCGTTCTTTCTGGAGTTATTTCTCAATTGATCTCCAGTAGCATATTGGGCATCTATTGACCTGGGGAGTTCCTCTTTCGGTATCCTATCATTTTGCCTTTTCATACTGTTCATGGCTGTGAAAAGAAGAAAAGCAAAAAGCAAAGGAGAAAAGGAAAGATATATGCATTTGAATGCAGAGTTCCAAAGAATAGCAAGAAGAGATAAGAAAGCCTTCCTCAGAGATCAATGCAAAGAAAAAGAGGAAAACAACAGAATGGGAAAGACTAGAGATCTCTTCAAGAAAATTAGAGATACCAAGGGAACATTTCATGCAAAGATAGGCTCGATAAAGGACAGAAATGGTATGGACCTAACAGAAGCAGAAGATATTAAGAAGAGGTAGCAAGAATACACAGAAGAACTGTACAAAAAAGATCTTCACGACCCAGATAATTACAATGATGTGATCACTCACCTAGAGCCAGACATCCTGGAATGTGAAGTCAAGTGGGCCTTAGAAAGCATCACTATGAACAAAGCTAGTGGAGGTGATGGAATTCCAGTTAAGCTATTTCAAATCCTGAAAGATGATGCCATGAAAGTGCTGCACTCAATATGCCAGAAAATTTGGGAAACTCAGCAGTGATCACAGGACTGGAAAAAGTCAGTTTTCATTCCAATCCCAAAGAAAGTCAATGCCAAGGAATGCTCAAATTACTGCACAATTGCACTCATCTCACATGCTAGTAAAGTAATGCTCAAAATTCTCCAAGCCAGGCTTCGGCAATATGTGAACCATGAACTTCCTGATGTTCAAGCTGGTTTTAGAAAAGGCAGAGGAACCAGAGATCAAATTGCCAACATCTGCTGGATCATCAAAAAAGCAAGAGAGTTACAGAAAAACATCTATTTCTGCTTTACTGACTATGCTAAAACCTTTGACTATGTGGATCACAATAAACTGTGGAAAAGTCTTCAATAAATGGGAATAGCAGAGCACCTGTCCTGCCTCTTGAGAAATTTGTATGCAGGTCAGAAAGCAACAGTTAGAACTGGACATGGAACAAAAGACTGGTTCCAAATAGGAAAAGGAGTACATCAAGGCTGTATATTGTCTCCCCGTTTATTTAACTTATATGCAGAGTACATCATGAGAAACGCTGGGCTGAAAGAAACACAAGCTGGAATCAAGATTGCCAGGAGAAATATCAATAACCTCTGATATTCAGATGACACCACCCTTATGGCAGAAAGTGAAGAGGAACTAAAAAACCTCTTGATGAAAGTGAAAGAGGAGATTGAAAAAGTTGGCTTAAAGCTCAACATTCAGAAAACTAAGATCATGGCATCTGGTCCCATCACTTCATGGCAAATAGATGGGGAAACAGTGGAAACAGTCTCAGAGTTTATTTTTCTGGGCTCCAAAAATCACTGCAGATTGTGATTGCAGCCATGAAATTAAAAGACACTTACTCCTTGAAATGAAAGTTATGACCAACCTAGATAGCATATTCAAAAGCAGAGACATTACTTTGCCAACAAAGGTCTGGCTAGTCAAGGCTATGGTTTTTCCTGTGGTCATGTATGGATTTGAAAGTTGGACTGTGAAGAAAGCTGAGCACCAAAGAATTGATGCTTTTGAACTGTGGTGTTGGAGAAGACTCTTGAGAGTCCCTTGGACTGCAAGGAGATCCAACCAGTCCATTCTGAAGGAGATCAGCCCTGGGATTTTTTGGAAGAAATGATGCTAAAGCTGAACCTCCAGTGCCTTGGCCACCTCATGCGAAGAGTTGACTCATTGGAAAAGACTCTGATGCTGGGAGGGATTGGGGGCAGGAGGAGAAGCGGATGACAAAGGATGAGATGGCTGGATGGCATCACTGACTTGATGGACGTGAGTCTGGGTGAACTCCGGGAGTTGGTGATGGACAGGGAGGCCTGGCGTGCTGCGATTCATGGGGTCGCAAAGAGTCGGACATGACTGAGGGACTGAATTGAACTGAACTGTGGGTTAGTTCTCTGGTAGTCTAGCTTATTAGTGTCAGTGTTCCACTCCAAAGGCTCAAGACTTAATCTCTGGATTATGGCGATAGCCTTCTGACTTGTCTTACAGCTTCTGCCTTGGCCAGCTTCAGTTAGTTCTCCATCACATTCTGCATGATTCATTTTGGAGGTCGGAAGTCCAAGATAAACCTGCTAGCTAGGCAAGTTTCCTTCAGAGACCTCATCTCACAGCTTGTGAGTCTAATCTATTAAATTTCCAATACCATGGATATACTGCATATTGGGGAACTTCCCTGGTGTCTCAAATGGTAAAGCATCTACCCGCAATGTGGGAGACCTGGGTTTAATCCCTGGGTCAGGAAAATCCCCTGGAGAAGGAAATGGCAACCCAATCCAGTGCTCTTGCCTGGAAAATCCCATGGACGGAGGAGCCTGGTAGGCTACAGTCCATGGGGTCGCAAAGAGTCAGACATGACTGAGCGACTTCACTTATACTGCATATCATATTGGTATATGTAATATATGTATGCAGGTCAGGAAGCAATAGTTAGAACTGGGTGTGGAACAACAGACTGGCACCAAATAGGGAAAGGAGTATGCCAAGGCTGTATATTGTCACTCTGCTTATTTAACTTATATGCAGAGTACATCATGAGAAATGCTGGGCTGGATGAAGCACAAGCTGGAATGAAGATTTCCAGGAGAAATATTAATAAACTCAGATGTGCAGATGACACAACCCTTATGGCAGAAAGCAAAGAATGAAAGAGCCTCTTGATGAAAGTGAAAGAGAAGAGTGAGAGAGGTGGCTTAAAACTCAACATTCAGAAAACTAAGATCATGGCATCTGGTCCCATCACTTCATGGCAAATAGATGGGAAAACAATAGAAACAGTGACAGAATTTATTTTGGGGGAGCTCCAGAATCACTTCAGATGGTGATTGCAGCCGTAAAATTAAAAGACACTTGCTCCTTGGAAGAAAAGTTATTACCAACATAGACAGCATACTAAAAAGCAGAGACATTAATTTGCCATCGAATATCTGTCTAGTCAAAGCTATGGTTATTCCAGTAGTCAGGTATGGATGTGAGAGTTGGACTATAAGGAAAGCTGAGCACGAAAGAATTTATTATTTTGAACTGTGGTGTTTGAGAAGACTCTTGAGAGTTCCTTGGACTGCAAAGAGATCAAACCAGTCCATCCTAAAGAAAATATGTCCTGAGTGATCATTGGAAGGACTGATGCTGGAGCTGAAACTCCAACACTTTGGCCATCTGATGTGAAGAGTTGACTCCTTGGAAAAGAGCCTGATGCTGGGAAAGATTGAAGGCAAGAGGAGAAGGAGTTGACAGAGAATGAGATGGTTGGATGACATCACTGACTCAATGGACATGATTTTGTGTAAACTCCAAGAGTTGGTAATGGACAGGGAGGCCTGGCGTGCTGCAGTCCATAGGGCCTCAAAGAGTCGGACACAAAGAGCGAGTGAACTGAACTGAAGTGAATATATGTATATCTATGATTTATACATTAAAAAAGTAAGTTTTTTTTTGGTTGTTGTTTGTTTGTTTGCCACCCCTGAGAAACAATATTCATCTCTTGGGAGCAATATTTCCCTGTTAAGAATGCATGAACCAGGGAGACAAGAGCTGATTTTATTATCACACCTCCATTTCCCAAGCAGAATGGGAGATTTTCAAAGCCAGGTGTAAGTGAAATGTGATGAAATTAATGTTTAACTATAATGTTGAAACTAAAAGCTTTTCAAAAGCATTCAGTAAGATTCAAATACAGGAAACTAAAATTTTACAGCTGAAGACTAAACAAGGCCACCACTTATACCCAAAATATATGTATTTAGAGACTTCTTGTTTCAATGAACATGAAGATTATACTAACCTCTCTGAAAATGGACATAGTTATGAACAGAGATAAGAAGCAAAATGTAAGAACATAAAACCGAGTGTTGATAGGCTACTTAAGTATAAAAGCAGCAGGTTTCTTTTGCAGGTGTTATTTGCATAATAATTGCACGCTTTGTGCATAGTACCTCTGTGCTGATGACTGCACTGTAGACTTAAAAATAAGTCAACAAAATGCTAAATAAACTACTAAAAACTGAATGGTATTTTATGGTTATTTAAAGTAATTATGTTTCATAACAGGAAAAATTGGATATACCTTTGTTTATGTCAACTCATTTGTTCAAAATGTTCTCCCAACACTTTACAACAAATTAAAGGTGGGCAGCATAGTGATAACACTGTGAATGCAGTATTTATTTTTCACCTAGAGGTATCAGTTCAGTTCAGTTCAGTCACTCAGTCGTGTCTGACTCTTTGCAACCCCATGAACCGCAGCATGTCAAGCTTCCCTGTCCATCACTAACTCCCGGAATTTACCCAAACTCATGTCCATTGAGTCGGTGATGCCATCCAACCATCTCATCCTCTGTCGTCCCTTTCTTCTGGCTTCAATCTTTCCCAACATCAGGTCTTTTCAAATGAGTCAGCTCTTCTCATCAGGTAGCCAAAATATTGGAGTTTCAGCTTCAACATCAGTCCTTCCAATGAACACCCAGGACTGATCTCTTTTAGGATGGACTGGTTTAATATCCTTGCAGTCCAAGGGACTCTCAAGAGTCTTCTCCAACACCAGTTCAAAAGCATCAATTCTTCGACACTCAGCTTTTTTATAGTCCAACTCTCACATCCACACATGACTACTGGAAAAAACATAGCCTTGACTAGATGGACCTTTGTTGGCAAAGTAATGTCTCTGCTTTTTAATATGCTACCTAGGTTGGTCATAACTTTCATTTCAAGGAGTAAGCGTCTTTTAATTTCATGGCTGCAATTACCTTTGCAGTGATTTTGGAGCCCAGAAAAATAAAGCCAGACACTATTTCCCCATTTATTTGCCATGAAGTGATGGGACCAGATGCCATGATCTTAGTTTTCTGAATGTTGAGCTTTAAGCCAACTTTTTCACTTTCCTCTTTCACTTTCATTAAGAGGCACTTTAGTTCTTCTTCACTTTCTTCCATAAGGGTGGTGTCATCTGCATATCTGAGGTTATTGATATTTCTCCCGGCAATCTTGATTCCAGTTTCTGCTTCTTCCAGCCCAGTGTTTCTCATGATGTACTCTGCATATAAGTTAAATAAGCAGGGTGACAATATACAGCCTTGACGTACACCTCTTTTCAAATGTTCTCACAGAAATCAAGAAAAAAATAGTTTTTCTCTGGAAATTCAGTGAGTAACTTGCATGCTGACCCAGATTAGAAAGGAAGTAATTGAGATCAGGCAAAGGGGACAGAAAGAGGACTGGTGCAAGAATTATTTCTGAGCAGAATAGATATTAATTAAGAAAGGCTTAGAAATTAGTCAAGACCACTTGATTGAAATTGGAAGACTCAAGAAGACATTTAAATTCTAGTCCACTAGGTTAGAGAACAGAATACAGTACAGTATCATAAAGAGTCCTGCCCATAGTATTTGGGTCATGCTGTTGAGTTTTATTCTTGGAATTCTTATAGTCAATTGGCTATATCCTCTCTCTTATTTAGATTATTATTATTTATCTATGTTTTTTACTTAGAATATTTTTCTGCATGAAAAGGAATGATATACCGATTCTCACTACAACATGAATAAATCTTGAAAGCATGCTAAGTGAAAAAAGTGAGACACAGGCACAAAAGTCCATGTATTATATGATTCCATTTTTGTGAAATATTTCAACCCATAAAAATAAAAAGTAGATTAGTGATTGCGAAGGGCAGGAGACAATGGGGAATGGGGAGTTTTGTTGGGTATGGTGTTTCCTTCCAGAATGATAAAAATGTTCTGGATCCAGATAGTGGTGATAGTTGCACAACATTGTCAATATGCTAAATGCACTGAATTGTACTTTTCAATCGTTAAAGTAACAAATTCTATGTTATGTGTATTTTACCCCATGTGCAAAAGAGTCCTTTCCATTGATTTGACCCACACACAATTATGCTTCTTTCCAGTAGTAAACCTGTTTCCTTTACAGTGGTAAATCTTTGGTGAGGGCCTGAAGCTTTTGCAGTTTGGGGGATGTATAAGAAAAATAACTCAGAATTACAAATACAAAATACCCATGGCTTCTCTGGGTTGGGCCTTCACACCTATGGGGCCCTGAGCTCCCATCCATTGTGCCCAACACTTCTCTGCTCCTTCCATGAGGCCTGTGAGAGGGAAAGTCATGTCTTCTGGCCTAATTTCCATCAGCTCCCGTTCCGGTCCATACTAGCTACTATTCCAGGAGGCGTTTAAAAGGCCACCAACTGTCAATTTTGACACCTTGTATCAATTTTGAAATACTTACTCCTTTTTTCCTGAGTAAGATGAAGAGTCCCATGTCTGCCAGGCCTCTCCTAGCTAGACATGCCACTACCAGCTCGGCTGAACCACATATTGGTTGGCAGGGCTCCTACTGCTGGGTAGTGAGTTGCTCAGGGTATCAAGAGAGTTAGTGCAGTGTGAGGGCAGAAAAAATAAGTTCAAATGAGAATCTATTTTCATTATTATGATAAATATGGGAAATAAATATATCATACTATTACTAGAAATAATTCAGACCAAGAAATTATTCAGATAAAACATAAAAAGTTAAGGAAGATGAGGCTACATGTTGTTTACATTCCCAAGACAATGAAATCGGGACAATAAACACACATTCAGGCAGGCAAAAGTCTAAACTGTGCAGACCCACTCCCAGTTACCACAATTGCAAGTAGGACTTTTTAAAATATATAAAAACATTGCATAAGAAAAGCCACAGAAAAATAAACAATTATTAAGAATGGAGCAATACTGGTCTAGTAAACTTGAAGTAAACTTTGAGCTGGAGGTGGCTGTGGGTGGCATGTAGAGGAATGAGGTTGTACATGAAAAAAGGATTAAATTTTGGATTATAAATAAAAATGTTTGTATAATCCCAACTTTGGAGAATATCTTTAGGTCCCTCCAGACTTTTAGGTATCATTCTCACATAGGCAGTAAGTGAGAGTAAGTTAGAAACATTGTGGTCTTGTAATATGCCCCATGAGCATTTTTTCTCCTTTTTATTTTTTATTTACTTATTTATTTTTACTTGAAGGATAATCGCTTTGCAGAATTTTGTGGTTTTCTGTCATACATCAACAAAAATCAGCCATAGGTACACCCATGTCCCCTCCCTCCTGAGCATTCCTCCTATCTCCCTCCCCAACCCACCCTTCAGCCTGTTGCAGAGCCCCTATTTGAGTTCCCTGAGTCATACAGCAAATTCCCACTGGCTATCTATTTTATACATGGTATTGTATATATCTATGTTACTCTCTCCCTGCATCTCCCCTTCTCCCTCCTCTTCTCCCACCATGTCCATATGTCTGTTCTCTATGTCTGTTTCTCCACTGCTGCCCTGAAAATAAATACATCAGTCCCATCTCTTCAGATTCCATATATATTTTTTAGTATATGATATTTATATTTCTCTTTCTGACTTACTTTAGTCTGTATAATGAGCTCTAGCTTTGTCTACCTTATTAGAACAGATTAAAAAGTGTTCCTTTTTATGGCTGAGTAGTATTCCATTGTATATATGTACCACAGTTTCTTTATCCATTCATCTGTCAATGGATATCTAGGTTGCTTCCATGTTCTGCTACTTCTACTGCTGCTAAGTTGCTTCAGTCGTGTCCAACTCTGTGTGACCCCATAGACGGCAGCCCACCAGGCTCCCCCGTCTCTGGGATTCTCCAGGCAAGAAGACTGGAGTGGGTTGCCTTTTCCTTCTCCAATGCATGAAAGTGAAAAGTGAAAGTGAAGTCGCTCAGTCGTGTCTGACTCTTCATGACCCCATGGACTGCAGCCTACCAGGCTCCTCCATCCATGGGATTTTTCAGGCAAGAGTACTGGAGCAGGGTGCCATTGCCTTCTCCTTCCATGTTCTAGCTATTGTAAATAGTGCTATAGTGAACAATGGGGTACATGTATGTTTTTCAGTTTTTATTTCCTCAGGATATCAAAGGAATTCCTAGGAGTGGGATTGCTGGGTCATATGGTGGCTTTATTCCTAGCTTTTTAAAGAATCACCATACCGTCTTCCAAAGTGGCTGTATCAGTTTACATTTCCCACCAGCAATGCAAGAGTGTTCTCTTTTCTCGATACCCTCTCCAGCATTTTTTTTTTTTTTTTTGTAGACTTTTTTATGATGGTCATTCTGACTGGTGGGAGGTGGTATCTAATCGTAGCTTTAATTTGTATTTCTCTAATAAATGATGTTGAGCATCTTTTCATGTGCCTGTTAGCCATCTGTATGTCTTCTTTGGAGAAATGTCTCGTCAGGTCCCTTTCTCACTTTTTGATTGTTTGTTTTTCTGGTGTTGAATTGTATGAGCTGCTTGTATATTTTGGAAATTAATTCTTTATCAGTTGTTTCATTTGTTATTATTTTCTTCTATTCTAAGGGTTGTCTTTTCACCTTGTTTGTAGTTTCTTTTGCTGTGCAAAAGCTTATGTTTAACTAGGTCCCACCTGTTTATTTATTTATTTATTTTATTTCCATTACTCTAAGGAGGTGGGTTATAGAAGGTCTTGTTTTGATTTTTGTTATCGAGTTTTCTGCCTATCATTTCTTCTAACAGTTTAATAGTTTCTGGTCTTACATTTAGGTCTTTAATCCATTTTGAGTCTATCTTTGTGTATGGCATTAGGTAGTGATCAACTTTCATTCTTCTGCATGTAGCTGTCTTTTCCCAACAGCATTTATTGAAGAGGCTGTCTTTGCCCCATTGTATATTCATGCCTCCTTTGTCAAAAATAAGGTACCCATATGTGCATGGGTTTATTTCTGGGCTTTCTCTCTTGCTCCATTGGTCTGTATTTCTGTTTTTGTGCCAGTACCATACTGTCTTGATGACTGTAGCTTTATAGTATAGTCTGAAGTCAGTATATTTCTCCATCTATTAGTGTCCTCTTTGAGTTATTTCACCAGTGTTTTATAGTTTTCTATATATAGGTCTTTAGTTTCTTTAGGTAGATATATTCCTAAGTATTTTATTCTTTTCATTGCAATGGTGAATGGAATTTTTTCCTTCTGTTTTCTCATTATTAATGTATAGGAATGCAATGGATTTCTGTGTGTTGATTTTATATCCTGCAGCTTTACTATATTCATTGATTAGCTCTAGTAATTTTCTGGTGGAGTCTTTAGGATTTTCTATGTAGAGGATCATGTCATCTACAAACAGTGAGAGTTTTACTTCTTCTTTTCCAATTTGGATTCCTTTTATTTCTTTTTCTGCTCTGATTGCTGTGGCCAAAACTTCCAAAACTATTTTGAATAGTAGTGGTGACAGTGGGCACTCTTGTCTTGTTCCTGACTTTAGGGGAAATGCTTTCAATTTTTCACCATTGAGGATAATGTTTGCTGTGGGTTTGTTATATATAGCTTTTATTATGTTGAGGTATGTTCCTTCTATTCTTGCTTTCTGGAGAGTTTTTTTTTTTTTATCATAAATGGATGTTGAATTTTGTCAAAGGCTTTCTCTGCATCTATTGAGATAATCATATGGCTTTTATTTTTCAATTTGTTAATGCTGTGTATTACATTGATTGATTTGCAGATATTGAAGGATCCTTGCATCCCTGGGATAAAGCCCACTTGGTCATGATATATGATCTTTTTAATGTGTTGTTGGATTCTGATTGTTGGAATTTTATTAAAGATTTTTCCATCTATGCTCATCAGTGATATTGGCCTGTAGTTTTTTTTGTGTGGCACCTTTGTCAGGTTTTGATATTAAGGTGATGGTGGCCTCAAGAATGAGTTTGGAAGTTTGCCTTCCTCTGCAATTTTCTGGAAGAGTTTGAGTAGGACAGGTGTTAGCTCTTCTCTAAATTTTTGGTAGAATTCAGCTGTGAAGCCTTCTGGACCTGGGCTTTTGTTTACTGGAAGATTTCTGATTACAGTTTCAATTTCCGTGCTTGTGATGGGTCTGCTAAGATTTTCTATTTCATCCTGGTTCAGTTTTGAAAAGTTGTACTTTTCTAAGAATTTGTCCATTTCTTCCATGTTGTCCATTTTATTGGCATATAATTGATGATAGTAGTCTCTTATGATCCTTTGTATTTCTGTGTTGTCTCTTGTGATCTCTTCATTTTCATTTCTAATTTTATTGATTTGATTTTTCTCCCTTTGTTTCTTGATGAGTCTGGCTAATGGTTTGTCAATTTTATTCATCCTCTCAAAGAACCAGCTTTTGGCTTTGTTGATTTTTGCTAAGGTCTCTTTTCTTTTGCATTTATTTCTGCCCTAATTTTTAAGATTTCTTTTCTTCTACTAACCCTGAGGTTCTTCATTTCTTCCTTTTCTAGTTGCTTTAGATGTAGAGTTAGTTTATTTATTGACTTTTTTCTTGTTTCTTGAGGTATGCTTGTATTACTATGAACCTTCCCCTTAGCACCGCTTTTATAGTGTCCCACAGGTTTTGGGTTGTTGTGTTTTAATTTTCATTCATTTCTATGCATATTTTGATTTCTTTTTTGATTTCTTCTGTGATTTGTTGGTTATTCAGCAGCGTGTTGTTCAGCCTCCATATGTTGGAATTTTTAATAGTTTTTCTCCTGTAATTGAGATCTAATCTTACTGCATTGTGGTCAGAAAAGATGCTTGGAATTATTTCAATTTTTTTGTATTTGCCAAGGCTAGATTTATGGCCCAGGATGTGATCTATCCTGGAGAAGGTTCTGTGTGTGCTTGAGAAAAAGGTGAAATTCATTGTTTTGGGGTGAAATGTCTTATAGGTATCAATTAGGTCTAACTGGTCTATTGTATCATTTAAAGTTTGCATTTCCTTGTTAATTTTCTGTTTAGTTGATCTAATCCTTAGGTATGAGTGGGGTATTAAAGTCTCCCACTATTATTGTGTTATTGTTAATTTCCCCTTTCATACTTGTTAGCATTTGTCTTACATATTGTGGTGCTCCTATGTTGGGTGCATATATATTTATAATTGCTATATCTTCTTCTTGGATTGATCCTTTGGTCATTATGTACTGTCTTTCTTTGTCTCTTTTCACAGCCTTTGTTTTAAAGTCTATTTTATCTGATATGAGTATTGCTACTCCTGCTTTCTTTTGGTCTTTATTTGCGTGGAATATCTTTTTTCCAGCCCTTTACTTTCCGTCTGTATGTTTCCCCTGTTTTGAGGTGGGTCTCTTGTAGACAACATATATATGGGTCTTGTTTTTATATCCATTCAGCCAGGCTTTGTCTTTTGGTTGGGGCATTCAATCCATTTATGTTTAAGGTAATTATTGATAAGTATGATCCCATTGCCACTTACTTTATTGTTTTGGGCTCGAGTTTATACACCCTTTTTGTATTTCCTGCCTAGAGAATATCTTTTAGCATTTGTTGGAGAACTGGTTTGGTGGTGCTGAATTCTCTAAGCTTTTGCCTGTCTGTAAAGCTTTTGATTTCTCCTTCATAGTTGAATGAGATCCTTGCTGGATACAGTAATCTGGGCTGTAGGTTATTTTCTTTCATCACTTTAAGTATGTCTTGCCATTCCCTCCTGGCCTGCAGAGTTTCTGTTGAAAGATCAGCTATTATCCTTATGGGAATCCCCTTGTGTGTTATTTGTTGTTTTTCCCTTGCTGCTTTTAATAATTGTTCTTTGTGTTTGATCTTTGTTAATTTGATTAATATGTGTCTTGGAGTGTTTCACCTTGGGTTTATCCTGTTTGGGACTCTCTGGGTTTCTTGGACTTGGATGATTATTTCCTTCCCCATTTTAGGGAAGTTTTCAACTATTATCTCCTCAAGTATTTTCCCATGGTCTTTCTTTTTGTTGAATGTTCAAATTCGAGTGTTGGGGCGTTTAATATTGTCCTGGAGGTCTCTGAGATTGTCCTCATTTCTTTTAATTCATTTTTCTTTTTTCCTCTCTGATTCATTTATTTCTACCATTCTATCTTTTACTTCACTAATCCTATCTTCTGGCTCCATTATTCTACTATTTGTTGCTTCCAGAATGTTTTTGATGTCATTTATTGCATTGTTCATTATATATTGACTCTTTTTTATTTCTTCTAGGTCCTTGTTAAACCTTTCTTGCATCTTCTTAATCCTTGTCTCCAGGCTATTTATCTGTGATTCCATTTTGATTTCAAGATTTTGGATCATTTTCGAAATTCTTTATCAGGTAGATTCCCTATCTCTTCCTCTTTTGTTTGGTTTGCTGGGCATTTATCCTGTTCCTTTACCTGCTGGGTATTCCTCTGTCTCTTCATCTTATTTATATTGCTGAATTTGGGGTGGCCTTTCTGTATTCTGGCAGTTTGTGGAGTTCTCTTTATTGTGGAGTTTCCTTACTGTGGGTAGGGTTGTACAGGTGGCTTGTCAAGGTTTCTTGGTTAGGGAAGCTTGCGTTGGTATTCTGGTGGGTGGAGCTGTATTTCTTCTCTCTGGAGTGCAATGAAGTGTCCAGTAATGAGTTATGAGATGTCAATTGTTTTGGAGTAACTTTGGGCAGTCTTTATATTGAAGCTCAGGGCTGTGTTCCTGTGTTGCTGGAGAATTGTTTGGTGTGTCTTGCTCTGGAACTTGTTGGCCCTTGGGTGGTGTTTGGTTTCAGTGTAGGTATAGAGGCGTTAGATGAGCTCCATTAATTAATGTTCCCTGGAGTCAGGAGTTCTCTGGTGCTCTCAGGATTTGGACTTAAGCCTCCTGTTTCTGGTTTTCAGTCTTATTTTTACAGTAGTCTCAAGACTTCTCCTTCTATACAGCACCATTGATAAAACATCTAGGTTAAAGATTAAAAGTTTCTCCACAGTGGAGGACATCTAGAGAATTTCACAGAGTTACATGGAGAAGAGAAGAGGAAGGAGGGAGTTAGAGGTGACCCAAATGAGATGAGGTGGAATCAAAAGAGGAGAAAGCAAGCTAGCCAGTAATCACTTCCTTATGTGCACTCCACAGCTAGACAGCTCAGAGATGTTCACGGAGTTATACAGAGAAGAGAAGAGGGAGGAAGGAGACAGAGGTGGCCAGGAGGATAAAAGGGGGAATCAAAAGGAGCAAGACAGATCCAGCTGGTAATCAGTTCCCTAAGTGTTCTTCACCATCCGGAACACACAGAGAGTCACAGAGTTGGGTAGAGAAGAGAAAGGGGAGGGAGGAGACAGAGGCAACATGGTGGAGAAAAAGGAGAGTCCGAAGAGGGAGAGAGCAGTGAAGCCAGTAACCTCGCTCCCAAGTAAAAATGGTACTGAAGATTGGGTTCTTAAAGGTACAAAATTGATAACAAATACCAAAAAGGAAAGATTAAAAAATATGGAGTAGAGGTTGGAATTTCAAAAATACAATATTAAATAAAAGAAAAAAAGCAAAGTCACAAAAATCATATATATATATATGAAGTTTGCTTTAAAAAAATAGGGTCTTTTTTTTTTTTTGCAAACTAATAGTAGGTTATAAAAGTGAAAATTAAAGGAGTAATAGAGGACTTAAAATTTTAAAAAATAAAAAAAAAAAAGAATGATTGCAAAAATAGTAAAAATACATCTAGGACTTTCTCTGGTGTTGTTGTGGGTATTGTGGGGTCAGTTCATTTTCGGATAGTTCCTTAATACAGCTTATATTTCTCAGGATCTATAGACCCCTTCCTATGTAGTTGGTACTAACGACAGGGTTTTAGTCTACTGCACCTGTCACTTCCAAGGCAGTTCCCTCTGTTTTAGCTTCTTCTGTTTGCTGGTCTCTTCAGTGTCTGATTTCTGCCCTGACACAAGGGGTGGTGGTGGACACTTTGTTTTAGGCTCACTTGTTCAGTCGCGCTGTGAGGATGGAGGGACACTGCAAACAAATAACACTGGCATGTGCTCGCAGTGCCTCAGCCACACTGGGCCTGCCCCTTCCCACACTTCTCAGGCTCTAGGTTGCTCCATCTGGAACCGTCTGAGGCCGGCCCTGGGCTGCATGCACCTCCCAGGTCTAAGGCACTCAGGTCCAGGCACTCGGGTAGTCCTCAGAGCCGCAGACTCGGTTGGGCCTGCGTTTTGTGCCCTTCCCAGGTCCGAGCAGCTCAGGTGATGAGGTGTTTGGCGAGCGCAGTCAGTGTGATTTATCACCTCCTCAGTCCCTGCCACTCGGTTTTCTGGGTGTACAACCAGCACACCTTCTCAGGCGGATGTTGACTGTCCAGAACCCCAAGAAGTCTTAGTTATCAAAGAAGCCTGCTTGCAGTTTGGTAGATAATGTCTCTCTGGGGCTGCGATTGCCCCCTTCTGGCTCTGGCTGCCTGTCACCAGAGGGGGATGGTCTGCAGCCGCCTATCTCTGTTCAGTCTTTTGTTCTGTGTGTGGGCCTGGTGTTGTCTTAGGTTAGGGATTTGCGTGTGGTGGCTATCCCACAGTCTGGTTTGCTAGCCTAAGTTAGTTCGCTCAGATTGCCCTTGGGGCATTCAGGCCCGGTCCTTACTCTAATCAATGCAGCCTGCGCCTCCCTGCCCAGCTCCCGCTTGCTAGTGGCTGGTGCAGGCGTCTGTGCTCCTTCTCCACTGGGGGAGTTACCGTTGGGCTCATCATCTGTGGGTTTTAATTATTTATTTATTTTTCCTCCCTGTTATGTTGCCTTTGTGCTTCCAAGGCTAGCCACAGACTCGACAGTGAGAGTGTTTCCTGGTGTTTGGAAACTTCTCTTTTTAAGACTCCCTTCTCGGGATGTAGCTCTGTCCCTACCTCTTTTGTCTCTTTCTTTTTTGTCTTTTATATTTTTTCCTACCTCCTTTCGAAGACAATGGGTTGCTTTTCTTGGTGCCTGATGTTCTCTGCAGCCATTCAGAAGTTGTTTTGTGGAATTTATTCAGCGTTTAAATGTTCTTTTGATGAATTTGTGGGGGAGAAAGTGGTCTCCCCGTCCTATTCCTCTGTCATCTTAGGACCCTCCCTTTGTCTTTTTTGTTTATAGTGGATTTTTTTAATTAATTTATTTATTTTAATTGATGGCTAATTACTTTACAATACTGTAGTGGTTTCCCTTGTCTTAAGACCTTAGACTTACATGGACCTTGGAAAAGAAAAGTGTAGAATCAGATTTGGGAGAAGGATTGTTTTCCCATCCCTGTGATCCAAGTCACTCTAGATCTAGAGGACCAAGGATTCCTAAGGTTTTGAGGTACCCAATTTCTGTCTGCTTTTCATTTTTCTCACCCTCAAGATTATTGTCCACTTCTGATTTTAGTAATATGTGTTCTAAGAATCCATAGATACTGGTCTTTCTCTGTTAATCTTTATCATGCTCAAAATTATCTGTAAGAATGTCTTTTGTTAACTACAAATTGGCACTTGTCATGGGCACTTTTTATCTATCTCTACAAGGATTAAATTTCATGCTGCTGTATCTGCTGACCTTCAATACCTCCTGAAAGGAATTCATGATGGAAAACAGAAATGAGGCAGGGGAAAAACTGCCAGGACAGATATTCAGATAGTTAGATATTTTCAGGAGCTGATTTTATGAGCCCAATTCTTGTATCTCTCCATATCTAAAAAGCACTAAAATGCTTCATGGTGATGACTGTTCCTTATGACTAACAAAACTTCACAAGACTAGTAGAAATTTTCTGGAAAAATATATGCTTGAAAGCATATATTCTCCTTTCACCAAAATAACATATACACTGACCTTTCCCCATTGCCTCTTTGGGGAAGTTTCTCTTCTAGAGGATTAGTGGAGCCCTGTCTTTTCTTGGAAGGGGAAGGAGAATATAAAATGTGAACATCTTATTATTGGCTGTGCTTATTATGGGAAATGTGAGGTGGAAGATGGAGATCCAAAGGATTCATGAGGTCAGGTCATGGGGAGGATGCCCAGAGAGAGACAAGAAATATAGGTTTTGTCTGTGGGTCAATGATTTCGATTATGCCTTCTTTATAGCCTTCTGGTTTCCATGGAAGCCCTTTAGAAGGCAGTCCCATGGGGGCAAGGAGGATAGCCAAGTAGATGAAACTCTCTAGTTCATTTTATAAGAGGCACTCAGCTTGTGTCTGT